>NC_056743.1:1048092741-1048462741 GCF_019279795.1 Protopterus annectens
CAGTATATTACAAAAATGTTTTTTTCAGACTTACTGAATCTGTCTCCATTGATATGTAGCTAAAGTAAAATCTTGCATATATTAGAACTGGAAAGCCCACCAAACATGGTGATAGTATAGTTTGCACTTGATGTTCATCGTGCATACAGCTGCAGTCATAACAGATGGGTTATCCTGCCGTCAGGCGGGTCCTCGGTCGGCCGAATTCCAAAGTCCAGGTCCGGCGTCGGATGTCGTCGCTTCTTCCCTGACGTCAGTGCGGCAGGGGTATAAAAGAACCAGCCGACGCCATTTTCTTCAGTCTTTCTTGCCGCGCGATGCCCGAAGCAGAAGCAGTTCGCAAGTGCCGGTCGGCCAGCTCCTGAGATTACGAATATTTTTCAGCCGAAGTCTTCTTGAAAGCTAAGTACCCCGTTGGGGAAACTTTTCTTGCCTCAGACCGATGTCAGACAAAGTTAATAATTGCATTTCATGTGGGAAGCAAATACCGCATAAGGATTTCCATTCCTTCTGCATTCCTTGCTTAGGCCCAGACCACGACGTCTCGGCCTGTCGTTTTTGTGCTAGATTCAACAAACGCACTATTAAGCGTCTGGCGGAGTTCGCCCAACACTATTTTGGTAAAAAATTTAATTATATTATGTCTTCGGATACTCCGACTCCAGTTTTGAGTAAAAGATGCAAAGATAAGGACCGACATACGAGGTCCGCGACTTCTACCGACACCACGCTAAAGCCGGCTACAGGTGCTCCGGTTCTCAGCGAGGCGCCTACGCAGCCCCTGAGTACCGATGACGCTTCTTTAGCGGTGTCGTCTGTGCCCGAGGTCGCAGGCTCCTCGGCCCCCACCCCGACTACAGCTACCGACGCCACTCTTGGCGGGGAAACTCAGAGTTTAGACAGGCCTGCCACCTCTCAAGGTGTCTTCAGGCCTTCCTCTTTTTCCATTAAGGCTTTCACAAAATCTAAAACAGCCATGAAAACTAAAAGACAAGCTCCACAGAGCCCCTCTCAAGGCCCCATGCCTAAAAAACAGATGCTCAAAATGGCTGAGGATTTGATTACTCTTATCAGGGGTTCTCAACCCCCCTCGGACAAAAGGCTCAGATTGGAGGAAGACTACCCTTCCTCAGACCAGGCCTCTATTACCTCAGAACATTCTGAGGACCAGGAATATTCATATTCCCCTTTTGAAGATTCTGATGCCGAGGAGTCCATTCCCTCTGTCTCCCCCCCTGAGGACTATTCTTTTGGGGAAACCTTACATACCTTGAGGGAACACTTCCACTGGGAAGGCCAAGATTACTCAGATTCCAAGAAAAGGCTCACGGATTTTCTCTTGCTTCCTCAGCACAGGCCTCTGGCTATCCCTCCTGTCTTGGACATACTAGATGATGTGTACACAGAGGCCAGCCTTAACCCAGATTCTTTACCTCCAGCTCCTGTTAAACCTGACAGGTATTACCGGGTTCCTGATTCACACCAATTCCTATACAAAAGCCATGCTGCTGACCCAGAAACTATTTCACAGGGTCCCAAGGGAATTAAGGCCTCTACTGCCAAAAAACCATTACCTTCAGAGAGAGATTCCAGAGCTTTAGAAAGGTGGGGGAAAAAGGTATCCACCTCGGCCACTTTAACCATGAGGGCATTAAACTGTCAGTTCCATATGTTAAAGTATCAACAGTTTTTGTTATCTCAGTTGAAAAGCAAAATGACACAACATGAACAACCAGACTTGAAGGAGTTGCAGGATTTGTTGCATAGTGCAGAGCAAGTGGGTAAACATACCTTGCAATGTGGTTTTGATGCTTTAGAGGCCTCATGTAGAGCTGCTGTTACAGGGTCTGTCATACGTATACATGCTTGGCTCAAAGAGCAAACCTTACCAAATCATGTCAAAGCTAAATTACTAGATGCACCTCTTCAAAAAGATGTATTGTTTGGTGTTAAAGCTGAGGAGGTATTAAAGAAAATGGAGGAAAAGGCAAGATCAATGCAAACAGTGAAAGATTTCCTACAGGTACAACCTCCACGTTTCAGCAGAAACTGGCCTTCAAAAAATTGGTCCTTTCCAGCCACGGACAGACCTCAAAGAGGTAGATACAGGCGCCCGAGGGGTAGAGGGCAATCTCAAGGATCATTTAGAGGCAGACAATGGCAAGCACCTACACCAAGAGGTGGTGAGTATAGTTCACAGCCATTTAGAAAGCAGAACCAATGATTTTCCCCTTTGCATGCCAAGCAAAGCTTTAATGGCAGCACCTTTAGGCGGAAAACTGGCATTATTTTCAAAAAATTGGCATATTGTCACAAAAGACAAATGGATCCTGGACATTATATTCAGAGGCTACAGATTCCACTTTCACACCCTTCCAAAAATGAGAGGCATGCCAAACCTGCCACAAAATCAAAGGGCAGAGGCACAAAAACAAATTTCAGCTCTCATGGACATGAAAGCTATTCAAGAGGTACCTGCACAAGAACAGGGTCAAGGTTTTTATTCCAGACTATTCCTGGTACCAAGGAAGGACAAAGATTGGAGACCTATTTTGGACCTATCCATCCTAAACACATATTTACTCGTACCAAAATTCAAGATGCTCACATTACAGCAGCTTCTTCCCATGCTGGGCAAGGAGTCTTGGCTGGTAACATTGGACCTCAAGGAGGCATACCTGCATGTCCCTATCAGCCAAGATTGCAGAAGATACCTCAGATTTCTTGCAGGTTCAACCCATTATCAATTCTCTGCATTGCCCTTTGGCTTATCTACTGCGCCCAGAGTGTTCACGAAATGCCTGGCATCAGTAATTGCCTTCTGCAGACTTCAAGGGATACAAATATACCCATATCTGGACGACTGCCTGATCCAAGCGGACAGCAAGCACATACTTCTGAAACACCTGGCGTTTGTAATAAAGTTGTTGAACTTTCTGGGATACACAGTCAACAAAAAGAAATCAAAACTAATACCCTCTCAAGCAATAATTTTCCTGGGTGCCAGCTTGAATACAAACTCCCAGATGGCCTACCTCACGCCAGAGAAGCAAGGGCAACTATCTCAATACTTCAGAAAAATGGCAACCTTCACCAGGCTGACTGCAAGGAAAGTCCTGCAGGCACTGGGATTCATGGCATCTTGCATCCTGCTGATCCCATGTGCAAAGCTGCATATGAGGAAACTTCAATGGTACCTAAAAAACTTATGGTCTCAACACAGCCATAGTTTGGAAACAATTATACCACTCATTCCATGTCTTCAAAAGGAATTTCTGTGGTGGGCTCAAGCATGCCAAAGAAACATAGGTCTCCCCTTCTGCATGCCTCAAGAAAATCAAATCATCACAACAGACGCCTCGGACTACGCCTGGGGGGCACACATGACAGATCAAGTGCATTCAGGGCAAATGGTCCCATAAAGAAAAGCACCTACACATCAATCAAAAGGAAATGCTAGCAGTGCAAAATGCTATTATGGCCTTCAGAGACCTACTGCATCCAGGCCAGCTATTGATAAGGACAGACAACACCACAGTGGTGTGGTACATAAACAAACAGGGAGGAACTCATTCATACCCCCTGTGCAGACTAGCCATGTCTCTTTGGAACACGGCTCTGGAATTGCAAATCCAACTTCAAGCACAATTCCTGCCAGGGAAGGAAAACACGCTGGCAGACAACCTAAGCAGAAATATGACAGATCCACACGAATGGAAGTTGCATCCTCAAGTTTTCGCAAAGATAATTCAGGCATGGGGAAGGCCAGACGTAGATCTCTTTGCTACCTACAGAAATTACCAATTGAAAAAATTTTGCTCAAGGACCTATCATCCACAGGCCTGGAAAGTGGACGCACTTTCTTTCAGTTGGACAACATTGACAGTTTATGCCTTTCCACCTCTTCCTCTGCTGCCCAAAGTTCTATTAAAAGCCAGAGCAGACAGGCCAAAGATGATTCTCATTGCTCCAGACTGGCCAAGACAACACTGGTATCCACTCCTGAGGAGCCTGACGCATTCCCCACCATGGATCCTGCCTCTAGTGCCTCTTCTGTTGACCCAGCACAACTTCAAAACTCTTCACAGTCAGCTGAAAACCCTCAGTCTAGCCGCATGGAGGATTCCTTGATTTTCCAACAGACCCTCTTCTCCAAGGAGGTGCAGGATGTCATCTTGGAGGCCAGAAGGCCTTCTACTAGAAAAGCCTACTCCGCCAAATGGAAACGGTTTTGTGCCTAGAATCAGAAAAAGGGCCAGAATCCTTGGGTACTAAATTTCCCTCAAATATTACAGTACCTAGCTGAGATGTTAAACAGTGGACTTTCCTTCTCCTCCATCAAGATCCATGCTTCAGCCATTTCTGTACAATACAACACTGATCCTCCTTTATTCTCTCATCCTCTCTTAAGACAGTTCCTCAGAGGGGCTAAGAATATAAAACCCCCAAGGAAGCCACCAGTACCTGCTTGGGACCTCAACTTCATTTTAGAAAAACTGACCCTGCCTCCATTTGAGCCAGCTGCTTCAACAGAACTGCAATATTTGTCATGGAAAACAGCCTTCCTTCTGGCTATCACCTCAGCATGCAGGGTTTCGGAACTACAAGCCCTCATGGCTGTGCAACCTTTCATCATTTTCCATCAGGACAGAGTTTCCTTATGAACCAATCCTTCCTTTATGCCAAAGGTAGTATCCAGTGTAGCCTTGAATCAGACTATCCACTTACCTACTTTTTATCCTAACCCACAAAACAATGGGGAAAGACTACTACATTCCTTGGACATTCACAGACAACTTCGTTATTATTTGGACAGGACAAAGCCATTCAGAAAATCAGAGCAACTCTTTGTGTCCTATGCTACAGGTGCTCAAGGAAAGGCCATTTCCAAACAGACAATCTCAAAATGGATAGCCCACTGCATACGCTTTTGTTACTCATTTCATGGTAAAACTGTACCTACAAGCATCAGATCTCACTCCACAAGGGCCACAGCTACCTCTGCAGCTTTCCTCAGGGGGGTTCCTACCAAGGATAATTTGGAAGCAGCCACTTGGAGTTCTGTGCACACTTTCTCCAAGCACTATCACCTCCCACTATACTCTAAATCCAGAGCGGGCTTTGCCACAGTAGTCTTGCAGGGCATCCTTGCTCCTCCTAGTTCCACTTAGTGCCTGCCACCCCTTTTTAGCTTTGGGATTCTACCCATCTGTTATGACTGCAGCTGTATGCACGATGAACATAGTACAGTTTTGTACCTACCATAAATGTAGATGTTCGAGTGCTAATACAGCTGCAGTCCAGGTTTCCCTCCCTCCATCCCCTCTTGGGACAGGCCTAATGACAAACACCTCCTCATACAACCTGATTGGGGTATTCTTTTATGGTGTATTTGCTTGCAAACTACTGTTTTTCGATTATATTACATTGCATCATTACATAAGTTTATGTTTTGCCTTCCTTCTGGGGGCACCTGACATCTGGGGCAAGAAAAACTGAAGAAAATGGTGTCGGCTGGTTCTTTTATACCCCTGCCGCACTGACTTCAGGGAAGAAGCGACGACATCCGACGCTGGACCTAGACTTTGGAATTCGGCCGACCGAGGACCCTCCTGAAGGCAGGATAACCCATCTGTTATGACTGCAGCTGTATTAGCACTCAAACATCTACATTTATGGTAGGTACAAAACTGTACTATCTTTGTCTCCCAAAAAAGGTTGCTATTGCATGATTATCACACCTTGATGTCAAGAAAATCAGAAGAAAAATCCATGGCCTGCCCTTCTAGTCTCCCCAGAATCACAGACTCACTTTGTTTGTGTATTCCTTCTGAAAGTTTTTGTTTTACGTACCAGTCGATTTTCTGTTCAGAATTTTTCCTTGGTGTCTACCCTTGAAATTAGTGTTTGCCTTTTATTCATTAAAAATTAGTTCTTTTTCCCCCTTAAGTATATTGTCTTCTAATACAAAGCTAAAGTTCTTTGATAAAACATTTTGCCTGAAAGAGACTACTGATGCTGTCATCTTAATGCTTTTGAAGAGGTCTCTGACATTTGCATCCTATCTGAATAAAAATGTTTGTTGACCTGTACTAGAGCATTCCAAACATTTAGGAATATAGCTGACAATGTATTTAAGCAGATGGTTCTGTTTTGTTTGTTGTGTGTTCAGGAACACATTTAATTAAATCTCATGAGTTTTAAGGACCTTTTAAAGAAAAGGTCCAGCAGATGAAGGTCTCCGGACTCGGTTCCTTTGACATAAGGCTGGTTATCCAAACAAGCTTTTATAGCCTAATGGCCTTTCTCATAACGTCTTTTTTTCTTCCTGTCCATTTTCATTTCTTTTCCACAGTGAAAGCTCCAGGCAGGAAGGAAAGCCTGTGTCAGGGTGCATTTTCTAATTTTTTGAGTAGAGGTGGCTATTTATTCCCTTCTTTATGGAAAAAAAAAGGTTTACTTTTCAGGGTGCTTTTCGTGACATTTTCATTATTTTTGAGTTTTTCCTTCCTTTTGCTGTGGCTGATGTCTGTGCCCCAGACCCCTTGTCTAGCCTTACAAATTATGCCCACGAATGATAAATCCCTGTTACTCTCAGGCACACCTTGTTAATGACTTGGGGGGGGGGGGGCTATAACATAACCTGATGAAAAGTTTGTATTAGTTTTAATAACATTACAAAGAGATTAAGAAAAAAAGGCCTTTCACAATTTTTGATGACCAAGAAGCTACAGCTCTCTGAATTGTGTAGACTTTACAAGTTCTCTTGAGCGTGCCCATAGCAGACCTTCTAGGCTACACAGGTCTGGTAACCCCAGGGGAACATTTACCAAAAAAAAAAAAGTTGTTCTGCTGAACCCTTCTGTATAGCTCATTCCACCCCAAGCATAAAACTGAGAAAGTGACCAAAGATGTAGAAACTATCCAAACATAGAGACTCCACTCATACATTTTCGAAGGTCAAGCAGTCCACCAGTCTGGAGGTGAAGTTCACAGACCCCATTTTAGTTGTCTGCTTTCTACTGGTGTAGAAACGTACCTTTTCTTTCCCACCCCCAATGTAAAGGGTCCCCAGATATACTACAGGTAGCTTGTGGCCATCTTTAAGCAGCTACAAAGAGGCTTCAAAGTTGAACTCTTGTAGGCTGTATAACTTTGCTAACAATTCTTTGAACCTTTGAAGGTCTGAGCAGAGTTCTCTCAAATTTGTTGCTGCTCGCTCTCTCTGTTAGTCTAGGAAGCAGTTACATGCCACCACTGTCAGGGTTTATAGTGTGCAGACTGTTTCCAGCCCCAGTTTTAGAAAGATCAGTGTCATCCCTGTCAGTACTGGTGCACCTAGTGTCAGCACAACAGAGTTCTGCCTGTCTCGTACGAGAGTAATTTAGTATCAGTACTACTGGTATTGGTGCCAGAGGTCTGTGACAGGCATTGGTTCACCTGACTACAGTCAACCAGATGTCAGTAGTGGCTCTATAATTTTCCACCATGAGTATACCCAGCTGCTTTATAATTGCCAGTTATAGCTAGGTACTGTATCCTTAATGCCTTATTTTTCAGTAACTGTGTACCTTATACTAGTATTGTAGGTTTTTCATACTCCCTATCTCAGACTATCACAATGGTTAGGTCATCTGGACATTTGACCTCTGTTCCAGCTAATGGTTAACCCCACATCTTTAATGCAGATGCAGCTTGCATCAGGGTCAGTGGGAGCTACTAGCCAGATGGCCTAATAGTCTACTGCTTGTAGAGGTTGTATTATCCATTTGAAAGGCAGGCCAGCCTTGAGATTTGAGTTGATGGCACAACAAGCATAGGATAGTGTCTCTGCCCATAAAGGAGTAACAGAAATGTTGGAACAGGAGTCAGCCAGTGATCAGCAAAGCATCTTTGGAAAACTTAACAGTTACATGTAGAGAAACTCCAGTAGATGACATTGAGGACGAAGACTGTGACTTAACATAATAAGTCCAGATGATAATAATAAGTCCAGATATAGATTTGCTGTATCCAGGACTGTTGGTAAGCCTCTGAGCCCAAAAAAGTCACAAAGTACAAACTGAAGCAGACAAACACAATAGCCAGAAGAAGTAGCTGGATTGAACCCACTCTAAGTAATGCAGGCTGCAAATCACCACACAGTTGTAGAATGCAGAATCCACTTTATTAATTTCAGAACATAAAAATCCAAGGATGAGCGCTTTCGTCCAGAAAGATCTAGACTTCATCAGCACGGCCGGCCTTAGGCATAGGCGAACTAGGTGACCGCCTAGGGTGCCATAAAGGCCAGTCTCTTAAAGGGCAGAGCTTTTATTTGTTTGTTTATTTTAATTAAGAAAGTGTGCACTCTTCTCTGCGCCCTGTTGAAGTGTAAAGCTCCGTAAAGGCCAGCCTCTTAAAGGGTGCAGTTTTTATTTATTTGTGCATTTATTTTAATTGAGAAAGTGTTGCTGCTGACATCATCGCATGTGGGGGCTTGTGTGCGTCATGGCGTCTGCTTCGTGAGGCAGACTGTCAGCCTGTTAGAAAGTGGAATTTTGCTGAAGGGTGGGCTTGGACTGTGTGTACTCTCTCTCTGTTTACTTCCTGTTCTCATTCTCCAACTGCTGTGGTGGTTGAACAGTGAGTGAATGAGAGTGAGTGAAGTTGAACTAAGTGCTTCAAGTGCATGAACCTTCGTCTGAACCTGAACAGACCGTAACTTGTGGTAATTGTTCCCGAAAATTTTGCAACTATCATGTACACGCCAGTAAATAGTAACTTAAGGCAGGGGTTAACAGTTTACAATTTTTCTTTTTCTGACAATTTTTGTTTTTCTGACAGTTAAAGCTCCTGAGATAGATTATGTTCTGTTGCCATAAATTAGCCACAGTTATACCAGTTAACAAAGGTGAGAAAATACACTAAATGTAAATATCAGGCTTGATTTACTTCAAGTGAAGCATATGAAATGCTATAAAAAGTAAACTTGAGTCCTGCTAATCTTTCTTTTATTGACTCTTTTTATTTTCTGCATGTAAATTAAGTTATATTTTCAGACAGCATAACTCAAAATCAAATCTTAACATCAAGTAATGTAGTTAATACAGAAACAGTGGTATTTCAGTTTGTTTTATATAGTCTCAGATGCATTAAAGTATCAGCGCATAACAACACTTGTATTGTTAGGCGTGCACCATAAAACGCCTCTGAATTTTCCTGTCTCACACAAACTTTTCATATGTTTTTTTTTGTTTCTTTGTTTTGGTGACACAGCATTGACTTAAATGATGGCTCACTTTATTTGTATACTTTGATTTGGGTATCCAGGAATAATTTTATAATTACTGAATTGTCAACAACTTTATGAACACAACTAAAATGTTTAAAAAATAACTATTATAGTTTTAGCCTGGTTACTCTGCTATGCAGCTTTATATTGTCTCTCAAAGAACTGTGACAATTATTTGATAAAGAAAGTATACTGGTCTGTGTGGAAACTAGACTGTGGATGTAAGCCACATTCTATGTCTTTAGGATGTGAAAACTGTAAAGTTTCTTTCATGTGAGGGGGTACAAGACGCAGCATGCACTTTACCTGACAGATAAACATAAGGTACATTTATAAATGTATATCCATAACTTACAAAGACAGTTGCCTGAAGAACTTAAATCCTTGCACAACTCAAATGCTTTCAGATAAGAAATAATAGAACATTTTAATAGCATGTTGGTTGGAGAAGATATATACTTAATTGATGTAAGAGAAAATGTTGTATACCTCTCTCTCTCTCTCTATATATATATATATAAATTTCAGTATCTCGAGACTATTAAACCGAATCCACAAAACACTGACAAACAAAAACCACATAACCGAAAACACCGCACACTACACTAAACATACAACAAAACACCCACATCACAACATAAACAAAAAAACAACACACATACACAACTCACACACACATAAAGGGGGGCAAGCCCCCCTGCACCCCCCACCCCCCCTACTTATATATACTAACTCCGAGATCGCACAAACACAACACAAAAGCTCACTCACACACGCACATTCTCCAATCCCTCACACACACTCTAACTCCCACTCAAAACCCTTACAAAACACTCACTTACCTGACATAACACCTACATCCAAACACGGCACAGCACCAACAAAACACAAGCAGGGACATTACATAGCGCAACTTCATAACCGCGAATTCGACATATTTTCGACATACGTCAAATTTGCGATTATGAATGTTCGCTATTTTGTACATTCGACTTTATAGCTTCGAGATACTGAAATTCGACATTTCAGTATTTCGATGTTATAAAGTGAACCCATATATATATATATATATATATATATATATATATATATATATATATATATATATATCCTTAAACTAAGGAACCAACTGCCCGAAGAAAAATCCAAGCTTACAACACATTGCTTCAAAGAAAGCTGGCTGCTAGGCAGAGTTATTTGAACTGGCCAATCCCCAGATGATCTAGGGCTAAGCTAGCAGCCAAGAAATGGATAAGCCAGCTGGGGAGATATGGGAGTGTATGATCAACACTGGCTTCCCCCATACCAGAGGAAGACGCACCTCTCAGCTATCCAGATTTTAGTAGCACATCCCTGATTTTGCCACATATTTTTGCACTGTCCCTCATAACATGTCTGATTCTTCTGTCAAATCAATAATGATTACACTCAGCCAAAACTGTTAGACATTAAGAGTTTCATACTTAATATCGATCAGAAAAAGCAGGTGATTTTGCCACATATTTTTGCACTGTCCCTCCTAAAATGTCTGATTCTTCTGTCAAATCACTAAGGATTACACTCAGCCAAAACTGTTACACATTGAGTTTCATACTTCGTAAGCCGAAACATTTTGGCTAGGCTTAATTATGCCCTAGGCCAATAGCCTAGTACCTAGCTATGAAACTATGATGCAAAACCTATTAATCTATCAACTTTTTAAAATGAATTAGAGCAATATTTTAAACGTGTCCTTGACTTTTTAGGCCTTTGTTCCCCATTATTTTTAGATTTGTCCAAAAATCATGAGCATAGAAGTTGAGAGAGATGGAGGGAGCGTTTTGGTGAGAAAAGGCCTAGAAGTGTACCATTTGCGTGTACAGATATTTGGAGACAAAAAAAAAAAAAACCACCAATAAGCATATTTGTTTTCACACTTTGGCCCCATGGCCTGCTGATCATAAGGATCCCCCCCCCTCCCCTGCACACCAATAGGCACTTTTGTTCTCTATCAGTAGGATGAGGGCCAACTGGGAGTGGCCATTGAGGGAGATTTGTGTTATTTCTTGTTTAGACCTGCCTCTCCACACATGTTCAGCTATGCTGAAAAAGACAGGACATGCAATGGGTTGTGTACATAATGGATGTTCATCGTGTTTCAGTGTTGCAGTCATTACACTTGGGGTTATCCTGCTGGCAGGCTACCTGCAGTCGGCCTGAATTCCAAAGTCTTGGTCCGGCATCGGTTGCTGTCGCCTCTTCCCTGACGTCAGTGTGCCAGGGGTATAAAAGATGCAGCCGACGCCATTTTCTTCTGTCTTTCTTGCCGCGCGGTGCCCAAAGCAAAAGCAGTTCGCAAGTGCTGGTCAGCCAACTCCTGAGATTTTCAAAATCGAATTTCAGATCCGAAGTCTTCATTAAAGCTAAGTACCCCATTGGGGAAACTTTTTTCTTGCTCCAGACCGATGTCAGAAAAAGTTAACAATTGTATTTCTTGTGGGAAGCAAATACCTCATAAATATTTTCACTCTTACTGTATTCCTTGCCTAGGCCCTGACCACGACGTTGCTAGCTGTCGGTTTTGTGCTAGATTTAACCAACGCACTATTAAGCGTCGGTACGATTTTGCCTTTCATTACTTTGGCCAAAGATTTAATTATATAATGCCATCGGAACAGCCGACGACCGGAGTATATAAAAAGCGCAAGGAAAGGGAAAAGGACAGGCAACCAAGGTCTAAAACCGACGAGGTTTCCACTAGGCCAGTCGCCGGTTCTCAGTGAGGCACTTTCGCAGCCCCTGACCCCCACTACCTCAGAGCCACAGGCCGCTTCCGATTCCCACGTGGAGCCAACTAGGCCTCTGGAAACTCAAGGTATTGGACACTCGGAAACTATTCCCCTCAGATGGGTCCGGAGCCGCTGAGCAGGTACCGGCTTCTGAAGGTGTTTTCAGGCCTACACAGTTGTATGTAAAGCCAACCTCGGCTTCAAAGGCAAAGACTAAAGCACCTCTAAAGACAAAGAAACAAGTACAGCATTCCCCTGGACAGACTTCCATGCCTAAAAAACAGATGCTTAAAATGGCCGAAGACCTGATTACTTTGATCAGGGGTTCCCATCCCCCTCCTGATAAGAGGCCTAGGCAAGAGACAGAATATGAATCTTCAGATCAGGTTTCCATTTCCTCTAACTCCTCTTCTGAACAGGGATACTCTCTTCCTCCCTATGAGGATTCTGATGCTGAAGAATCTATCCCTTCAGCCTCTCCTCGTGAGGATTATTCTTTTGGGGAAACCCTGCATACCATGCGGGAGCACTTTCACTGGGAGAGCCAAGATTACTCAGAATCTAAGAAAAGGCTCAGAGATTTTCTTTTACTGCCTCAGCACAGACCTCTTGCTATTCCACCTGTTCTAGACATTGTAGATGATGTATTCTCAGAGTCCAGCCTGTCTCCTGACTCTACCCCCTGCACCTGTTAAGCCAAACAGATACTACAAGGTTCCAGATTCTCATAAATTTCTATATAAAAACCCTGCTGCTGACCCTGAAACTATATCTCAGGGTCCCAAAGGGGTCAAGGCTTCCACTGCAAAAAAACATGTCCCCTCTGATTGGGATTCAAGGGCACTGGACAGATGGGGGAAAAAGATTTACACTTCTGCTACCTTGGCTTTAAGGGCTTTAAACTGTCAGTTTCATATGCTTAAATATCAGCAATACTTAATGTCACTGCTAAAACAGAAAATGTTGACAAATTGTGAATGTCCAGAAAACAAGGAAATGCAGGACTTACTGCATGCAGTTGAACAAGTAGGAAAGCATACTTTGCAATGTGGTTTTGATTCACTGGAGGCCTCTTTTAGGGCCGCTGTTACGGGTTCTGTCATTAGGAGGCATGCTTGGTTAACGGAACAGAATCTGCCTGATCATGTTAAAGCAAAATTATTGGATGCTCCATTACAGCATGATACTTTGTTTGGTGTTAAGGCAGAAGAGGTGTTGAAGAAAATGGAGGATAAAGCGAAATCTATGCAGACAGTTAAGGATTTCTTACAGGTGCAACCACCCAGATTTAGCAGGAACTGGCCTTCAAATAATTGGTCCTTTCCAGTGTCAGAGAGGCCACAAAGAGGCAGATACAGACGCCCTAGAGGCAGATCCCAGCCCCAAGGCTCATACAGGCCTAAACAATGGGGTGCTTCTACCTCCAAAAGCGGAGAAGACAAATCACAGCCATATAGGAAACAGTCTCAATGACTTTCCACTGCCAGTACCAAGCACTTATCTTTTGGCAGCCCCCTTAGGGGGAAAACTAGCACTTTTTTCACAAAATTGGCACATGATCACCCAGGACAAATGGGTCTTTATTGTCTCAGGGCTACAGGTTCCACTTTCACACCCTGCCAAAGTCAAAAGGTATGCCAGACCTGCCACACAATCAATGGGCAGAGTCACAAAAGCAAGTTTCATCCCTCATGGACATGAGGGCCATTCAGCGAGTACCACAACAAGAGCAGGGACAGGGATTTTACTCGAGACTTTTCCTGGTACCCAGAAAGGACAAAGCCTGGAGACCAATACTGGACCTGTCTATTCTAAACACTTTTCTGGACGTTCCAAAATTCAAAATGTTGACTCTGCAGCAGCTTCTGCCCATGCTGGGCAAGAAGGCTTGGTTTGTAACTTTGGACCTAAAAGAGGCATACCTGCATGTCCCAATCAGACAATCTTGCAGAAGATATCTCAGATTCATAGCTGGTTCAATGCACTACCAATCCTCTGCACTGCCCTTTGGTTATCTACTGCGCCCAGGGTCTTCACAAAATGCCTGGCACCAGTAATTGCTTTTTGCAGGCAAAGAGGAATTCAAATATATCCTTACTTGAACGACTGCCTTATTCAAGCAGAGAACAAGGACATTCTACTAAAGCATCTGGCGTTTGTAAAAAGATTACTAATTTGCCTAGGGTACACAGTAAAAAAGAAATCAAAACTATTACCCTCTCAAGAGATAATATTCCTGGGTGCAAGCTTAAATACAACTGCCCAGATGGATTATCTCACGCCAGACAAAGAAAGGCAACTAACTTCTTACTTCGAAATGTTGGCAACAAAGACCCAGTTATCTGCAAGAAAAATTCTGCAGGCTTTGGGCTTCATGGCATCCTGCATTCTGCTAATTCCATATGCAAGACTGCATATGAGGAAACTACAGTGGTATCTAAAAAGTGTTTGGACTCAACATTACCACAGCCTGGAAACATTAATTACCCTCATTCCCTGCCTACAACAGGAGTTTCGATGGTGGGGGACAGGTCTGTCACCACAACAAGGGACAGCCTTTCACTTTACCCACAGCCAGGCAGACACTAACAACAGATGCATCAGATTACGCCTGGGGGGCCCACATGGCAGGAAAAATGTATTCAGGGCATATGGCTCGCAAGCCAAATGCATCTTCATATCAATCAAAAAGAGATGCTAGCTGTTCAGAATGCCCTGACAGCCTTCAAGGATGTACTTCTTCCAGGACAACTGCTGATAAAGACGGACAATACTACAGTCATGTGGTACATAAACAAGCAGGGAGGCACACATTCCTACCCCCTCTGCAGACAAGCCATGACTTTGTGGAACACAGCATTGACTTATCAAGTACACCTGCAAGCACAATTCTTGCCAGGAAAGACAAATACTCTGGCAGACGAACTAAGCAGAAACCTCATGGATCCTCACGAATGGAAACTAGATCCACAAATCTGCAGCATGATAACAAGGAAATGGGGATGCCCAGACATAGATCTATTTGCCTCCTCTCACAACTACCAACTACAGAGATTCTGCACAAGGACTTATCACAAGCAAGTATGGAAAGTGGATGCTCTATCATTCAGCTGGAAAACCCTTACAGTATATGCCTTTCCTCCACTGCCTCTCCTCCCCAAGGTACTCAGCCAAAAATTATACTGATTGCCCCAGACTGGCCACGCCAGCACTGGTACCCAATCCTAAAGAGCTTGTCTCAAGGCCCAGCCTGGACATTACCTCAAATTCCTCATTTACTGACCCAACAAAACAATCAGATCCTGCACAGCCAACTCAGAACCCTAGGTCTGGCTGCATGGCAGATAATGTAACCATTCAGAACACACCTCTCTCTAAAGCAGTTATGGATGTTATTTTGGAGCCTAGGAGGCCCAGCACCAGAAAATCTTACGCAGAAAAATGGAAGAGATTCTGTACTTGGAACCAGGCACAAGGAATTGACACACTTGTACCAAATATTCCTCAGATTTTACAATACCTAACTGAGATGCTGGACAAAGGCCTATCCTTTTCATCAATTAAAATCCATGCCTCTGCCATTTCAACTCATTACAATACGGAACCACCTATTTTCTCACACCAACTGCTAATGCAGTACCTCAGAGGGGCCAAAAACATAAGACCTCCAAGGAGAGTGCCAACACCTGCATGGGACCTCAATTTTGTCTTGGAAAAACTCACACTGCCTCCTTTTGAGCCAGCCAATACAGCTGAGATAAAATTCTTATCATGGAAAACAGCGCTGCTCCTAACAATTACTTCAGCAAGAAGAGTCTCAGAGTTACAGGCACTAATGGCAGTGGAACCTTTTATAATTTTCCATCCAGACAGGGTTTCTCTGAGGATAAACCCAACATTTATGCCTAAGGTAGTGTCCAGTGTGGCTCTTAACCAAACCATTCATTTGCCTACCTTTTTTCCAAACCCACAGAATAAGGGGGAGAGACTTCTGCATTCTTTGGACATACACAGACAGCTACGCTTCTACTTGGACAAAACTAAAGCTTTCAGAAAGACTGAGCAACTCTTAGTGGCATATGCTGCAGGATCACAAGGAAAAGCTATCTCAAAGCAGACTATTTCAAAATGGATAGGCCACTGCATTCGTTTCTGCTATTCACAACATGGCAAATCAGTGCCTAAGGGCATTAAGCCACATTCAACCAGAGTAGCAGCCACTTCAGCAGCCTTCCACAGAGGAGTACCAACCAAGGACATTTTGGAGGCTGCAACTTGGACTTCAGTGCACACTTTTACAAAGCACTACCACTTACCTCTTTACTCTAAATCCAGAGCAGGCTTTGCCACTGCAGTTCTGCAGGGCCTCAT
Organism: Protopterus annectens; assembly: GCF_019279795.1. Classification (NCBI taxonomy): domain Eukaryota; kingdom Metazoa; phylum Chordata; order Ceratodontiformes; family Protopteridae; genus Protopterus; species Protopterus annectens. The sequence continues at coordinate 1,048,109,155 of NC_056743.1, forward strand.
AGCCACTCCTAATTCTGTTTAGGCCCAGCCACCCAACCTCAGCTTTGGGATTCAACCCAAGTGTAATGACTGCAACAGTGAAACACGATGAACATAGTACAGTTGTGTACCTACCATAAATGTAGATGTTCGAGTGTATTCACTGTTGCAGTCCAGGTTACCCTCCCACCATCCCCCTTTCATTGCTGGGAATGTTTGTGAGTGCATGCTTTTTTATTGGCATACTTTTTAGCCTACCCTTCTGGGGGCACCTGACATCTGGGGCAAGAAAAACTGAAGAAAATGGCGTCGGCTGCATCTTTTATACCCCTGGCGCACTGACGTCAGGGAAGAGGCGACAGCAACTGACGCCAGACCAAGACTTTGGAATTCAGGCCGACTGCGGGTAGCCTGCCAGCAGGATAACCCCAAGTGTAATGACTGCAACAGTGAATACACTTGAACATCTACATTTATGGTAGGTACACAACTGTACTTTCTTCATTCTGCAAGTGACATATGAAAGCATGCAATACTGCTCACCAACCTCAAGGCATGGGAGATGATTTCCCTGACAAGCAAGCAGACTGTGCCCCTTCACTTGTCCCCCTCCCTGCCTAGATGGTCCTTCATTTCTACAAGTGACATATATCAGCATGCAATACTGCTCACCAACTTCAAGGCATGGGAGATGATTTCCCTGATAGGAGAGCAGACTGTGCCCCTTCACTTGTTTCTCTCCCTGCCTAGCTTCTCCACTGCTGAGGACAATAACTGAACTCCAGTAATCTTGGCTGCAGTCAGGGTTTCATCCATCCCTTCCATGGAGGAAGGCTGCCTAATAAGAGCATTCAGTGTCTAGAAGAACTTGTGGCAGTGAGGAAGCTTGTTCTCACATAGGGTCCAAATTACAGAGTATTGCACTTTGCAATCAATAAGAAGAGTTTTTAGGAGCCTAAAGAAAAGTAACTAAGGAATAGCAAGAATGTGGAATCATTTACTACAAATATTTGGTCGTTTAGTAATCTCCAGATCATGTACAATTTTGGATGCATGTCATGGTTTGGGTGAACTTGCTGTAGTTGATCATCTGAGGTGTTTGTTTGTGGGTCTGCAAGTGAGACTTGTTTCTGCCAACTGTGTGAATTTGGTTCACACTTTATAAAAAAATGAGTGGACAGTTATTTGTGGCAAGTATTACTAATCTGTTTACTTTTTTAAAGTTGTAGATTGTGCTGTTCCCTATTGATTGAATTATTTTAACCAAAGAGTATGTGTATAATGCAACATATAATGACTAATACCAGAAAGAAATAATGTAGGATCTTTGAAAGCCACAAGGGAATACTGTAGAATCAGACACTGGTAAGAAATGGGTAATGCTTAAGTCACATTGTCTTTGTAGATGTTACTTTTTGAAGTTGAATTAGTTAAGTAGATTGAACTGTGATAGCCTTATGTTAAGTTGTCTATCTCGCCTTCATTCTTGCTGGATGGGTTCGGAGCCGACCTCGGCTCCGACTCGGCCACTCTAAAAGCTCGAGAGTTGGTTCCACCGGCTCGAGGCTCCCCTTATATCCCACAATGCTAGGCGAGAGTTACCTCAGATCTCGTTTGCCGCTACAGCCGAGGTTGGTTGCTTCTACCGGTTCCTGGTGAGTGTTAGCTTTTCTTCAAAAGTTACTCTTTTTCCCCTTTAACTTTAATTCTTCCTAAATTAGTGTAGAACATAGATCCTTATCCCGACCCTAAATTTTCCCGTTTTCTTACTAAAGAACCGTTGGTTCTTCCCTTGGCCTTGGCCTTCCCTTCCCTAGGGAGTGTTTGTGTAGTTTACTTTAATTTTGTACTTAATTATTAGTATTTTTACTAAAATTGTTATTGTTTTAGTATTACTAATTTTTACTGACAGGGTATAACTGTGTGTTTGGGTGTGTGTTAGTGTACACCTGTCAGTTAGGAAATGTCAAAAGAAGCAAAGGTCTCTGGATTCAAGAAGTGTGATGCGTGCTGTCAGAAAATGTCTCTGACAGACGCTCACACTTCTTGTGTCTATTGTCTGGGGCCTTTGCACCTGCAGGACTCCTGTGCTGTGTGTCATGGCTTCAGCCCCAGGGTCCTGCAGGAGAGAAAAAACAAGTTGATTCTGAGAGGCTTGTTGAAGCCAGAGGATTCCCTGTCAGTTTCAACAGGGAAGCCCTCTAAGGCATCGAGGTCTTCGGCTCCGGCTTCTGAGCCGAGACCTCAGGTTGTTCAACCTTTGCCTTTATCGGCTCCGGCTGCAGCCGATAAGACTCAGTCCACAGTTTCTGTGGCTTCCTCGGCTCCAACGGGCCGAGGTTATCGAGTACCGTGTCGGCTGCAACAAGATCTTGAGCCGACAACCAGAAAGAGGTCTAGGTCACCTTCTCTTGGCTCCGTTCATTCGGCTCCAGGATCTCCCCTGCTGTCTGAACGGAGCCAAAGGTCTCATTCCTCTAGGTCATCGAGGCTTTCCGATCATGACCTTCAGAGGGTGGTGAGTCGACTACTTAAGTCCGAGGCACTAGCCCAGATGCTTCAGAGCCCGACTCATCAGTCGGTGCCTGCCCGTCCATCAACTCTTTCCTCCTTGACTCTCTTGAGTTGGAGCTGGGTCGTGTCGGAACCGAGACTGTGGTCACCGGGCGAGACAATTGTCTTGCTCCGTCGTCGGCTCCGTTTTCTTCCTTGGAGGAATCTCGGCGCGGACCTCCCTCGTCGGCTCGAGGGGTGAGTGGCATCGGACCCTTGTCCGACCCCTCTCCCTCTCGGTGCTTGGCGCTAGTGAGTTCGGCTCCGACATCGACCTCGAGCCATCACTGTCGGTGCCGAGGGGTCCTTAGCTCCTCGGGCGGGACCTCTGGCTCTGCCTGACAGGGGTGCATTCGAGGTCATGCGAGTGTGTTAGAGCCTGGCTCTACTCCACAGTCGGCTCCGTCAGCCCCTCCTTCTATGCTGCCTCAGGGTAAGTCGACTCACTCCCTCATCCCGGACCGCAGAGAGCCAGCTCCTCAGGAGCCCCTTTGGGATTTCATCCTCTTCGAGGCCTCTCCTGATTTGGCAGAAGAGCCTCCTCGGAAGAGGAAGTGCAAGAGGAAGCACATTGACTCACCTGAGTCTATCACGTCGGACACAGATCTGGATGATTCTGAGGGTTCCCCGTTCCCCTTCTGAAGATGTCTCATTTGCAGACATTCTGGAGATCCTGAAACAGAGGGGAAATTGGCCAGCCCTCAACCCTTCGGAGGACGAATCTGTGTATCTTGAGGCGTTTGGCTCTCGTCCTTCCACCTCCTGGGTGTCACCCCCCTTCGACCCCCTCATGCAGGTGGTTGCTAAGAAGGCATGGACGGCTCCTGATTCAGTGGACCCCACTCCCAGGAGACCCTCCAAATTCATCACAGCTCCATCAGACAAGCAATTTTTATCAAAAGGAGTTTCTGTGGATGCTATGGTGGTAGCTGCCGCCACAAAGAAGGAACTGGCTGATCCTTCAGTGCCTGTCCATCCACCTAACAAGGAATCTAGGTCCATGGATAGATGCGGAAGGGGATGTTCTCCTCAGCGACATTTACCATGCGTTCGCTGAATTACCTGTGCCATTTCACTCGTCTTCAAAGGGACTTGATCAAGGAAGCGAGTGAAATGTTAAGACCCTACAGCTGCGGGTTTCCAAGAGAAAATGAACACGCAGCTGGCTACCCTTAATTCCATATCCAACTCCTCCATGCCTCCTCTCTTATGCGGCCGATGGAGCGAGCAGAGCCGCAGGGACAGGGGTAGCCTTACGTAGGCACGCCTGGATGCGGCTATGCAACTTTGGAACCTTTCAAGGCGTCTTTCACGAACTCCCTTTTGATGGATCATCTCTTTGGTCCTCAAGTGAAAGAAACCCTGACTAGGTGCGAGACTGATGGCAAGACCCTTTCTGCCGTCGGAGTCCATTTTCTACTCCTTCTAGGCCTTACCCCAAAGGCCAGAAGGGTGGGAAGATGTGGTTCCGTAAACAATCTCAAGGGACTTAAGCCTGACGACAGAGTCGTTCCTACCAAAGGCAGAGGTGGGAATAACAATGGTAGACGTCGCCCTAGGGGCAGGGGGGGTCCGCAGAACCAGGGCAATCGGGAAGCTTTTCCTGACAAGCCCTTTCAGCATCCCTGAGGTGTTGCCCGACTGCCCATCTTCGAGGCAGTCGGGGAAGATTGTCACTGTACCCAGAAGCCTGGCTAACCCTGACTCAAGACAAATGGGTACAGTCCATCATTTCGAAGGCTATTCTATCCCCTTTCTTCGTTTTCCAAATCAGTCAAAAAAATCCCTTCCAGATGTTCCACCCACTCAAAGGGATATAGCAGCTTTGGAAATTTCAAAACTGCTTACAAAAAGAGCAATTCAGTTAGTGCCAGCAGACCAACAAGGATCCGGAATCTACTCAAGGTTCTTTTTAGTTCCAAAGAAAACAGGGGACTGGAGACCGATTTTGGATCTCAGTGTCTTGAACAAATCAGTCAAGAAAACAAGATTTCGGATGGTCACACTGCAATCCATTCTTCCCCTTTTGGGCAAAGGAAACTGGATGTGCTCTATAGACCTTCGGGATGCGTACTATCACATAGAAATGAACAGGCGCTCCAGAAGATTCCTCCGCTTCAGGCTGGGGACCAGTCATTTTCAGTTCAGGGCCCTGCCCTTTGGTCTCACCACTGCCCCCCGGGTGTTTACCAAATGCATGGCAGTGGTAGCTTCTCACCTGAGACAACAAGGATTCCAGGTGTTTCCATATTTGGACGACTGGCTTCTCACAGCTCCCACCAAGCATCTCCTTTTGATGGCCAGAGATTATACTTTTCGCGTTTGTCAAAAACTGGGTATTTCAATAAATTGCGAAAAGTCTGTTTTGTCGCCTTGTCGTACTATTACCTACATAGGCAAATTTAGATACTACAAACATGTCTGCAACGCTAACGAACCAAAGGATATCAGACATTCACAAATTGGTGTCACTTCTTCTCAACAACAACAGAGCCAAAGCCAGGTTAGTTCTAAAGGTGTTGGGAATCATGGCAGCGACCATACCTCTCCTCCCATTGGCCAGATACCACATGCGGATCCTTCAGTGGATGCTTTTTCTCAATGGTCATACCAGGAACTTCCAATGTCTCACACCATTATGATCACGCAAGCATGCAAAAGCATCTCATGTGGTGGATGTCTTCCCCAGCTCCTGTCGGAAGACCATTTGTTCCACCTCCTCCGGTTGCTACTCTGACAACGGATGCCTCCCTGATCGGGTGGGGGCATTATCAGGGCAGGACAGTCCAGGGCACATGGCAACCAAGCGAATGCCACTTGCACATAAATGTTCTGGAGATGAGAGCAGTGCTTTTAGCGTTGCAAGCCCTTCAAGACTCTCTTCCCTTGGGAGCGATTGCAATCCAGACAGACAATATGTCTGTAGTGTGGTACATCAACAAACAAGGCGGAACCAGGTCATACCCCTGTGTCGAGAAGCACTCAGACTGTGGCAATGGGCGATTTCTTCTCAGCGTTTTCTGATAGCAACGCACATCCCGGGAAGTCCAATCACATTGCGGACAAGTTGAGCAGAGCTATACTCATGCCTCACGAGTGGTCTCTGAAAGACTCTGTAGTGAGAGAGATATTTCTCAAGTGGGGTCAGCCTTGCTGCGATCTTTTTGCTACTCCCCAAAACAGCAAGTGCAGAGAATACTTCACTCTATTCCCTTTACCAGGCCAACCCAGCAGGGACGCTCTAGTCCAAGTTTGGCCCGGGGACTTCTGTATGCATTTCCTCCTTTCCTCTGATCTCTCAAGTAATACAGAAAGCTATCGCTCAGAAGGCCTCATTGATCCTCATTGCTCCTTACTGGCCTCGACAAGTGTGGTTCCCCTTTCTACATCGTTTTCTCTTGGAGCGACCGTGGAGTCTGGACCTAGTTCCAGATCTTTTGATCCACCAATCGGGTCAGTTTCATCGCTCCCTCCCCTCTCTGAACCTCACTGCTTGTTTCCTCCAGTTCCAACCGTAGCCAGGCTTCCTCAATTATCTCACTCGGTTAGAGATATATTGATAGCTTCCCATAAATCTTCCACTCGAAAGATTTATTTGAGTAAGTGGAAACGTTTCTCATACTGGGCACAAGGAAAGGACATAGATCCTTTCACCGCTTCCATCCAACTAGTCCTTGATTTTCTAGCTGAACTCTTCCATGCAGGTTCATCTCCATCTACTCTTAAGGTTCAATTGGCAGCTATTTCTAATTTTCATGTGGGCATTTCTGAATCTGCCCTAATGTCCCACAAACTTTGCAAAGCCTTTTTGAAAGGAGTTTTTCTTCTCAGACCTCCTATAAGAAATCCTCCTTCTCCTTGGGACCTAAATTTAGTTCTTGCTTCTTTGATTCTTTCCCCTTTCGAACCTGCAGCTTCATGTTCCTTGAAATTATTATCATGGAAAACTCTCTTTCTGGTGGCTATCACATCAGCTAGAAGAATTTCAGAACTTCAAGCACTCAGTTGTCGTTCTCCTTATCTCTTGTTCCATAAGGACAGAGTTTCCTTATGAACTAACCCGTCCTTTTTGCCTAAGGTGGTTTCAACATCAAATCTAAACCAATGCATTGACCTCCCTGTCTTTTTCCCAGAGTATTCAAATAGGTCTGAACAAAATTACACTGCCTGGATGTTCATCGTCAATTAAGGTACTACTTGGACAGGACAAAACAATTCAGAAAATCTGATCAGCTGTTTGTTTCCTATGCGGAAAGCAGAAAGGGACTTCCAGTTTCAAAGGTATCATTATCCAGATGGCTAACATCTCTGATTACCCTTGTTTATGAGATTAGACACCAAAAACTGCCTAATAAACCTAAAGCCCATTCCACCAGAGCTTTGGCTACTTCTCTAGCCTTCCAAGACAGACTGCCTATTGACACCATTTGTGCAGCGGCTACTTGGGCTACTCCTCACACTTTTATTTCCCATTATAAGTTGGATTTAGCTTCTAGGCATAGAGCTAATTTTGGTTCCACTGTTCTCAGGAGTCTGTTCCGTTAGGCCACCGGGACAAGGTGCTAGGGGCGGTCCCATCCAGCAAGAATGAAGGCGAGATAGACAACTTAACATATAGAAGTTATGTTCTTACCATAACGTTCCATGTTAGTTGTCTTCTTCTCGCCTTCTTCTTCCCCCTCCTTCCCCTGGCCTGGACAGACCTAGAGGAGTTGTGATCGTGACCTCTCTTTCTACCACCTCTTTCTTAGTCATATGCTATTATGCATATTTCTTGTTTCAGGATGTAGGTCACCCCTTTTCTTCCTGCTGTTAGAGGTGGATTCTGTTTACAGTTATACTGTTATTGATATAAGCTGGGTTAGCTTACAAACGAGATCTGAGGTAACTCTCGCCTAGCATTGTGGGATATAAGGGGAGCCTCGAGCCGGTGGAACCAACTCTCGAGCTTTTAGAGTGGCAGTGGGCCGAGGTCGGCTCCGAACCCATCCAGCAAGAAGAAGGCGAGAAGAAGACAACTAACATGGAACGTTATGGTAAGAACATAACTTCTATTTTTCAGTCCCAACTTTGTTTCATACAAGAAAATACAAGTAAGTGACTAGAAGAGCACAGAATTATGGAGCAACATTTTTAAGTGCTGACAGTAGTTCTTTATTGAAATTTATTTATTTATGTTTGTTTGCTAGGGTATTTATTTATATTTGTTTACTGGGGTAGTGCACTGATCAGTACTGAGCAGTTTCAGCCTGGGTGAAATACAAACCATTTCCCAAACAAAAATATAGAAATGTAAGCAGTAGCATAATAGTTCAGACTAATTGCATAGAAAAAAACTGTGTATATACATTCTGGTGAACAAACACAATGCATTGTGTAATCAAGCAGTGTGTAATGTACAGTATGTGTGTGTGTGTATATATGTATATGATTAAAATGTTCTGAAGTGGGTAGTTTGTCATTATTGGGTTATACATTTTGTTCCATTGCTTACTGGAAAAATGTTCACAACTATAAATATAAAACACTAACAAGTAGTCCTGTGTTATACAAGGAATATAATTTAATACAATCAGGAAGGTGAATGAAAGAACACATACATATATGCATGGCCATAAAAATATGTCCAAGGGGCCTATGGTTTAAAAATAGCCCTCTCCACTGGTCATGTTCATTTTATTTGAATGTGGGTTTTTATGCTGTTTCAATGAATGTGACTTTCAGTTGAAGAGAAGTTTACTGCTCACGCTAAGTCTTTTTGTTGCGAGACTGTATTGTTCAGCAAATGGCTATCGGTGTTTGTGCATTTTATTTCAATATCTGTAATCATTGCAGAAGTAAATAAGAAAAGAGTATACACACTGATTGGTTTGAACAGTGTTCATAGTAACTGGGGAGAATTAGCCAAGTAATGGAACACTGGGTATGACTGGAGAGGAGACTGCTACAAGAGGGGGATACTTAGGGGGGCCGCAGTCTATTTCACTGCCTAGGTCCCCATTTGACTATAATCTGGCTATGTTAATAATTTAAAGTATGAGAATAGTTTACATGGCCCCTTTAAATCCCGAAAAAATACTCACTAGTGGCAGCATCTCCTCCTTTAAGGAGGACCATGAGTGCTTCACATGTTGACGTGAGTAGTGGGTTGTGAAAAATTACTGTTTTCAAAAGTGTGTCTAGGTTCATAAAGGTTTGGGAACCACTGCTTCTACACCAGCTACCAGACTGCTGACAGAAATGAGTGACTTTCAGTGCATTTTCAGGGTATTAAGAGATTCAGTGCATTTTCAAGGGCTTATGAGATGTTCTTTGTGTTTCACTGTTGCAGTCATTACATTTGGGGTAATCTGCTGGCAGGTTGCCCTCAGTTGGCCAGTCTTGGGTACTGCGTCAGTTGCTGTCCCTTCTTCCATGACGTTAGGTCGTCAGGGGTATAAAACATGCAGTCGACGCCATTACATCAGTCTTTCTTGCCGCGCGGTGCCCGAAGCAGAAGCAGTTTGCCAGTGCCAGTCAGCAGACTCCTGAAATTTTCGTTTTTGAGTTTCAGAACCGAAGTCTTCAACTAAAAAGATAAGTACCCTGTTGGGGAAACTTTTTCTTGCTCCTTTCCGATGTCAGTAAAAGTTAATAATTGCATTACTTGTGGGAAGCAAATACCTCATAAGGATTTTAATTTGTACTGTATTCCTTGCCTAGGCCCTGACCACAACGTACCTTGCTGTCGGTTTTGTGCTAAATTTAATCAACGCACTATTAAACGTCGGTATATTTTTGATTTAGAATATTTTGGCTCATGCTTTAATTATCCAGAAACGTCATCGGTTAGCAATCCAACTACTGGAATACCAAAAAAAAAAAAACGCAAAGAAAAAGAGACAGGCCGTCGAGGTCCAAAACTGACAACGACGCTTCTCCTAAGCCAGTCACCAGTTCGCCGGTACTCAGTGAGGTGCTTTCGCAGCCCCTGATACCCACTACTTCTGATTCGCAGGCCTCTGCTGAGACCCATTTGGAGTCCAGTATGCTGCGGGAGGCTTCAATTATGGAACCTGCAGATGTCTCTACCTTAGATGGGTCCAGTGCCACTGTGCAGGCACACCGGCATCTGATGGTGTTTTCAGGCCTGCAGATTTGTACATTAGACCGATGCCATTGTCAAAACTAAGGCCAAAATCTAAATCTTTGTCTAAAAAACCGATGCCTGGGCCATATGTGCAGGCCCCTATGCCTAAAAAACAAATGATCAAAATGGCTGAAGATTTAATTACTCTGATCAGGGGTAGCCAACCCCCCCCCCCTTCTAAGAGGCCTAGGCAAGACATTGATTATGAATCTTCTGAACAAGATTCTATTTCTTCTCCTAATGAACAGGATTTGTCTATACGTACTTATGAGGACTCTGATGCAGAAGATTCCATTCCTTCTGCTTCTCCCCTTGAGGATTTTTCTTTTGGGGAAACTTTACATACCTGAAGGGAACATTTCCACTGGGAAAGTCAGGACTTCTCTGAATTTAAAAAGAGACTTAGGGATTTTTTTCTTCCTCGGCATAGGCCTTTGGCTATACCTCCTGTTCTAGATGATGTTTTTTTAGAATCTAGTATGGCTCCTGATTCTCTGCCTCCGGCTCCTTGTAAGCCAAGCAGATACTACAGGGTTCCTGACTCCCACAAATTATTTTTAAAAAATCATATTGCATATCCTGAAACCATTTCTCAGGGTCCCAAGGGCATTAAGACCTCTACTGCTAAAAATCCTACCCCTTATGACAGAGATTCCAGGGTGCTGGATAGATGGGGTAAGAAGGTTTACACTTCTGCAACCTTGGCAATTAGGGCTTTAAACTGCCAATTTCATACGCTTAAATATCAACAGCATATCATGGGACTGCTTAAACAGAAAATTGTTAATTTCTGACTGTGTGGAAAATAAAGATTTACAGGATTTATTGCATTCAGCTGAACAAGTTGGAAAACATACCTTGCAATGTGGTTTTGATTCTTTGGAGGCCTCTTGCAGAGCTGCTGTAACTGGGTCTGTGCTAAGAAGGCATGCTTGGCTCAAAGAGCAAGCTCTACCTGATCATGTTAAAGCAAAATTGTTGGATGCTCCTTTACAACAGGACCATCTCTTTGGTAATAAGGCTGAAGAAGTTTTTAAAAAGTTGGAAGATAAAGCTAAATCTATGCAAACTGTGAAAGATTTCTTACAAGTGCAACCTCCAAGATTTAGTAGGCACTGGCCTAGTAAGAACTGGTCCTTTCCAGTTCCTTCGAGAGCCACTCAAGTCAAACCCAGACATTCCAAAGGCTCCAGGTTTCAGTCACAAGGGACTTTTAGAACAAAGCAATGGGGTGCCTCCTCCTCCTCCAAATCTGGAAACAACAAGGCACCTCCCTATGGTAAACAGTCTCAATGACTTCCCTTTACACTTACCAAGCACTTAACTGTTGGCCGCCCCTTTGGGTGGAAAACTGGCACTTCATGCAAGAAACTGGCAACTTATAACCCAGGACAAATGGGTTTTAAATGTATCCCAGGGATACAGATTTCATTTCCACACATTGCCAATCCCAAACGGATGGCCAGACCTGCCCCCAAATCAGTGGGCAGATGCCCAGAAACAAGTACTGTCCCTCATGAACATGGGGGCTATTCAACCAGTACCAGAAGAGGAAAAGGGGCAAGCCTTCTATTCAAGACTGGTACCCAGAAAAGACAAATCATGGTGTCCAATTCTGGACTTATCTACTCTAAACACATTTCTGGACATTCCAAAATTCAAGATGCTGACTTTTCAGCAGTTACTTCCTATGCTAGGCAAAGATGCCTGGTTGGTAACTCTAGACTTAAAAGAGGCTTACCTGCATATCCCAATTAGGAAATCTTGCAGAAGATACCTCCACTTCAAAGCAGGCTACTTGCATTACCAGTTCTCTGCACTGCCCTTTGGCTTATCTACTGCGCCCAGGGTCTTCACAAAGTGCCCAGCTCCAGTAATCGCATTTTGCAGGCAAAGAAATATTCAAATATATCCGTACCTGGACGATTGTCTAATTCAGGCAGAAAACAAGGACATTCTTCTAAAACACCTGGCGTTTGTAAAAAGGATTCTAACTTATCTAGGGTACACCATAAACGAAAAGAAATCACAACTGGTACCCTCGCAAAAAATTACATTCCTGGGTGCAAGCTTGAATACAACTGCCCAGATGGCTTACCTAACGCCAGAAAAGCAAATTCATTTGGTAACTTACTTCAAACAGGTGGCCACAATAACTCTATCTACAAGACAAATTCTGCAAGTCCTGGGGTTCATGGCCTCCTGTATTCTTCTAATTCCATATGCAAGACTGCATATGAGGAAACTTCAGTGGTACTTAAAATGTTTATGGAGTCAACATTGTCACAGCCTGGAAACAATGATTCCTGTCATACCTGGCCTATGGTTGGTAGAGGCCTGCCACCAAAACAAGGGACTGCCATTCACTCCACCCCCTGCTGCCCAAACCCTAACTACAGACACATCAGACTATGCTTGGGGGGCTCATCTGGCAGGGAAGTGCATTCAGAGCAAATGGAGCCCAAATCAAATGCACCTTCATATCAATCAAAAAGAGATGCTAGCTGTACAGAATGCACTGACATCCTTCAAGGACTACCTTCTTCCAGGACAATTAATGATAGACAGACAACACAGTTATGTGGTACATGAGCAGGGGAGTACACACTCCTACCCCCTTTACAGACTAGCCATGGCATTGTGGAACACTGCCTTGACCTATCAAATACAACTACAAGCTCAATTCCTGCCAGGAAAACTGAATACTCTGGCAGACGAGCTAAACAGAAATCTCATGGATCCACACGAATGGAAACTGGAACCACAGATTTTCAACATGTTGACACGCAAATGGGGGAGCCCAGACGTAGATCTTTTTGCCTCATCCCTGAACTATCAGTTGGACAAATTCTGCACAAGAACTCATCACAAAAAAGCCTGGAAAGTGGATGCTCTATCATTCAGCTGGAAAAACCTATCAGTCTATGCTTTTCCCCTTCTGCCTCTGCTCTCCAAAGTTCTACTAAAAATCAAACAGGACAAACCAAAAATGATTTTGATTGCTCCAGACTGGCCTCGCCAACACTGGTACCCACTCCTGCGTAATGTGTCACACCTTCCACCGTGGCACCTGCCTCAGACTCCTTACTTACTGTCTCAGCAGAACAACCAAATTCTGCACACTCCGCTCCAAACTTTGAATCTTGCAGCGTGGCTAATCACCTAACTTCATCCTTAGCAGCCCTCAGCAAACCTGTGATGGATGTCATTTTGGAGGCAAGAAGGCCTAGTACTAGAAAATCTTATGCTGACAAATGGAAAAGATTCTGAGCCTGGAATCAATCACACGGGAATAAGCACAGCAGTGCCCAATACTCCTCAGATTTTACAATACTTAACTGAGATGCTTCACAAGAGCCTGTCCTTTTCCTCCATAAAAATCCATGCCTCAGCCATTTCAGCTCATTACAACACAGAATCTCCCCTTTTCTCTCATACTCTGCTAAAGCAGTATCTCAGAGGGGCCAAAAAAAGACCATCCAGTAGAGCTCCTTCCCCTGCTGGGACCTCAGTTTTGTATTGGAAAAAAAATCACTCTTCCTCCTTTTGAGCCAGCTGCTACTGCAGGTTTAAATTTCTCTCCTGGAAAACAGCTTTCCTTTTTAGCAGTCACTTCAGCTAGAAGGATTTCCGAATTACAGGCTCTTATGGCAGTGGAGCCTTTCATTATTTTTCAGGCGGACAGGGTGTCTCTCAGGACCAATCCATCCTTCATGCCTAAGGAGGTATCCAGTGTGGCTCTTAATCAGACCATTCATTTACCAACTTTCTTTCCCAATCCACAGAACAAGGGGGAGCGGATTCTGCATTCATTGGATGTACACAGACAACTTAGATTTTACTTAAACAGGACAAAATCTCTAAGAAAATCTGAACAACTACTGGTGGCATTTGCTGCAGGGGCAGAGGGAAAGGCTATTTCAAAGCAGACTTGTTTCCAAATGGTTAAGCCATTGTATTCATTTCTGCTATATGCACCTTGGTAAAACTATTCCCCGGGGATAAGATCTCATTCCACCAGGGCTGCATCTACTTCTACAGCCTTTCTCAGAGGTGTTCCTACCAGAGACATTCTAGAAGCTGCTACTTGGAGCTCAGTTCATACGTTCACCAAACATTATCATTTACCTTTCTTCTCTAAATCCAGAGCTGGCTTTTCCACTGCTGTCCTACAGGGCCTTATAGCTGGTCCTAATGCTGTATAAATCCATCCTCCCAACCATAACTTTGGGAATCTGCCCAAATGTAATGACTGCAACAGTGAAACACGAAGAGCATAGTACAGTTGTGTACACTTACCATAAATGTAGATGTTCGTGTGTATTCACTGTTGCAGTCTTGGTTACCCTCCCTCCAACCCCCTGTTTTTTCTCTTACTATACCTCTACTTTCCTTTACTATGCTTAAAAGCCTTTTTGGTGTATTTGGTTTTGTTTGGAGGTATATTTTTGTGTTTTTAATTACTTAAATATTTGGCTCCCCATTTAGGGGGCACCTGACATCTGGGGCAAGAAAAACTGATGTAATGGCATCGGCTGCATGTTTTATACCCCTGACGACCTGACATCATGGAAGAAGGGACAGCAACCGATGCAGGACCCAAGACTTTGTTAATCAGGCTGACTGAGGGCAACCTGCCAGCAGATTACCCAAAATGTAATGACTGCAACAGTGAATACACTCAAACATCTACATTTATGGTAAGTGTACTCAACTGTACTTTTTAGTTCATTTTCATGAAATTGTGAGCTTCAAATGAAAGTTTACTGCTTCTCACGCTAAGTCAGTTTTCAGTGTAAAACTTACTGTTTTGTTTATCAAATGATACACTGTGTTGTAGAATTTGAAAGCAGTGTTAGTAGCATAATTGTCTTTGGTGCAGAAGGCTGTGGATTCTACTCCCACACCATGTAGGTGGAGGGCTGATATTGCAGTGCCCTTTCAATTGTTGATTATCTGGTGCATTTTAAGGGAAGATAGGGGTTCTGCACTCCTGAGTATGTCCTCCTTTGTATGAGATGCTTAGCAACTATGAACTTGTCAGTTTTAGTAATTTCCTATTGCAGTATTACCAGTTTACCAATTTTAATGTAATATAGGCAATTAATTCTTCAAGGGCAACAGGCACTGAATTTGTAGATGTAACATTGAGATGTAAAGTTGTTTGCCAGTGGCAATCTCTTCATTAGTTACAGATTTATTTAATGTAGAATTGTTCAGATGATTTCTCTTTTGCAGCGATTGTTTGTATTGAGTGATACTGGTGGATTGTAATGACAGAAGTCTGAGTGGCCTTTTATGGTTGAAATTTTCTGAAATGGGTAGATGTAATGTGATCCTATCTCGCCTACATTCTCTACAGATGGTTTCGGAGCCGATCCTCGGCTCCGACTCGGCCGCTATACAATAGAACGCAGTCTCTTATTGGCTGAGTTACCTCGTATCCCAGGATGCACCACTACTGCTTCCCCAGATCTCGTTTGCCGCTTCTGAAGCATAGACGTGGTCTCGGACTTGGCTGAGCTAAATGCCTCTGTCAGATTTTTTCTGTCTAGTTTTGTGCTAAAACTTACCCAAAAGCTGTTTAACAGCTACTTATTGTTGTGTGACTGTGTATTTACATTTTTTTTTGTGGTAAAATTGTATTTTTTGTGGTACTTTAGTGATCCCTTTTAAGTTAGAGGGGCCTTGCCCTATCCTAGGCGTTTTAGTTAGAGTCTAGGCTGTCCTTGTGTAGTTTTTGTAGTTTAGTGCGTTTGTAGTTAGATAGCCATGTCGAAGGAACATAGACCATCAGGTTTTAAAAAATGTTCAAAATGTAATTATAAAATGTCCATTACGGACGACCATTCATTGTGTGTCTACTGTCTGGGCCCGAAGCACCTCCAAGAATCCTGTAGCGTTTGCCACGCTTTTTCCTCTCGCGTCCTCCAAGAGAGGAAAAATAAGTTAATTTTGAAAGGGCTTATTACCCCTTCCTTTGAGGAAGCCCTATCTTCTTCTTCTTCCCCTTCGAGGAAGAAAAAGTCTTCGGCACCGACCAGCCCGTCGGATCCGGCAGCTAAAAAGTCGCGGCAGGCTTCTCCGTCGGCTCCACGGACTTCGGAGCCGAGGGCGGGACGGTCTGCCTCGGTGTCTCCAGCCTCGGCTCCTCTGGCTTCGAGTCGAGAGCTCGGCGTCGAGGCGAGTCATCTCCATCGGCTCCACTGCCTTCGGAGCCGATGGAGGTTGCCCGCTCAGACTCTTCCCCTTCGGTGCTGAAGTCCACATCGGCTCCGAGGGAAATTGCAGTGGTAGTGGAATCTCCCTCGGCGCCGATACTTCTCGAACCCATACGGAGCCGGTCCCCCAGTCTTTCGGAGCCGGCGGAGAAGTCTACTCAGACCCGGTCGGTCTCTTCTCGGTCGTCGAGGATGTCTGATTCGGATTTAGACAGGGTGCTTCAAAGGCTTTTTCAGTCTCCGGTCTTTGCAAAATTGATCTCTGCTCCAGCCCAGTCGGCTCCGGAGCCAATTTCCCATCCTGTTATCTCGGTTCCTCCTCCAGCAGCTTCGGCGCCATTGGAGTCGGTGTTGGTGGAGCCGGTGGAGGTTGTCGGGTCGGTTCCGACCCTAACTCCAACCCCGCCCTCTGGGTCGGGGTTCGGTACGCGGACCTCCTCTGTCGGCCCCGGGGGGGACGCTTCGGGACCGATCCTTTCGGTTCCGAGCCTCCCTCTCGGTGCATCGGCTGCGGGAGTTCTGACTGCTGTTGTGACCTCGGGGGTTGAACCATCCCAGGACTCTGGAGGTCCCGCCTTCGAGGCCATGAGGAGTGCCTTGGCCAAATCCTCTCTGGCCACTTTTACTATCTCACCACCACCTTCCCTTGGCATGGAGACTGGCTCCTTTGCAATCCCCCTGTCTCACGACAGCAGAGCCCTTGGGCCTGAGGTTACCCCCATTGGGGGTTCCCTTCTTCCTGGAGGTCCCTCCGAAACGCTTTCGGAGGAACCTCCGAGGAAGAAACAGTGTAAGAGGAAGCACGTCGACTCCCCTGATGAGTCTCTCACCTCGGATACCGATCTCGATGATGCGGAAGGGTCCCCCAAGTCATCCTCGGATGATGTATCCTTTGCGGACATCTTGGAGATCCTTAAGCAACGAGGCGACTGGCAGTCCAAACCCCCTTCTGCTGAGGAGTCGGTTTTCCTCAAGGCCTTCGGGGCTCAGCCCTCCGCCTCCTGGGTGTCTCCGCCTTTCGATGAGCTTCTGGATTTGATCTCTCGAAGGGCGTGGGAACACCCGGATTCTGTTGAACCGGTGCCAGCTCGCCCCAATAAATTCCTTTCGGCTCCCCCTGATAAGGACTTTCTTTCGAAAGGTGTGGCTGTAGATGCCATGGTGGTGGCATCTGCCACCCAGCAAGATGTGGCAGAGGCTTCAACGTCCATCCATCCTCCTAATAAGGAGTCTAGGAGCATGGATCGGTACGGGAAGCGTACCCTTCAGTGACCTTTACATTAAGGTCTCTGAACTACTTGACGCATTTCACGAGACTGCAGAGGGATCTGGTCAAGGAGCTTTCGGATACCCTCTCCGGTAACTTACCTGAGCAGTTGGCCCAGACGGTTAACTCCCAGTTGGCTACCCTGTCCTCGTTATCCAACTCGTCCATGAGGCTCATTTCTTATGTAGCCGAAGGAGCGAGCAGAGCGACGGGAACAGGTGTTGCTCTACGGAGACAAGCCTGGCTACGCCTGTGTCACTTTGTGGAGGCTTTTAAGTCTTCCTTTGCCGACGCCCCCATTGATGGGTCCTCACTGTTTGGACCCAAGGTAAAGGACACTTTGACTCGCTGCGAACAGGAGGGTAAGACTTTAACTGCCGTAGGGGCCCGGTTTTCCACTCCCTTCAGACCTTATCCCAAGACTCGAAGAGGAGGGAAAATGTGGTTCCGTAAGTCTCAAAAGCCTTACTCGTCGCAGCAGAGTGATTCCCCTTCTAGAGGCAGAGGAGGGGGAAATTTTTCAGGGAGACGCCGTCCCAGAGGCGGCGGAGGCCCCCGCAACACTGGAGACCGCGAGTCCTTTCGTGGCTCCTCCTCCTTCCAGCATCCCTGAAGGAGTACCCGACTGTGCAGCTCCGGAGCCAGTCAGGGGTCGTTTTTCGAGACACCTAAAGGCCTGGGAAAATATCACTCAGGACCAATGGGTGCTCCGAATCATCGCTGGAGGTTACACCATTCCCTTCTCTCAACCCCCCCACCATCCCAAAGAATCCCAGACCCGCCACCCATTGATCATGCAGCCAGCGAAATATCGAAGCTGCTTCAAAAAGGAGTCATCCAACCTGTCCCCGCAGATCAGGCCGGATCAGGGACTTACTCAAGATTCTTTTTGGTACCAAAAAAGACCGGGGACTTGAGGCCCATTTTGGATCTCAGCAAGTTAAACCGATTAGTGAAAAAGTCCAAATTCCGGATGGTCACCTTGCAATCCATTCTCCCGCTTTTGGAGAAAGGTGTTTGGATGTGCTCCATAGATCTCAAAGACGCCTATTATCACATTCTGATAGATCAGGCGTCGAGGAGACACTTGCGCTTCAGCCTAGGAGACAGTCATTTCCAGTTCCGAGCACTGCCCTTTGGTCTCACCACAGCCCCCAGGGTGTTCACCAAATGTTTGGCGGTGGTGACTGCTCACCTGAGAAGTCTAGGATTCCAGGTGTTTCCATACCTAGACGACTGGCTCCTAACTGCCACCTCCAAGCATTTACTCTTGAAAACTCTAGCAGCCACTATCTCTCTAGGCAACTCCTTAGGAATCACCTTCAATTGGACAAAATCTGTATTGCTGCCATCTCAGCGTATTCTGTTTATTGGTGCAGAAATAGACTCAAGGCAGATGCGAGTCTATCTTCCTGCGGAAAGGATAGCAACGCTGCAGTCTCAGGTTCGGGCATTACTCCTCAGAAGTCGTGCTCCAGCGAGAATGGTCCTGCAGCTGTTGGGTTCCATGTCAGCCACCATTCTTCTGGTCCCCTTGGCAAGGTTGCATATGAGGATACTCCAGTGGCTCCCTCAGTCCAGTGGTCATCAAGACCTTCCCCTCAGTCACCACATATTGATCACAGAGACGTGCAAACAGGATCTTCGTTGGTGGCTTCTTTCCTCCAACCTGAATCTAGGGCAACCCTTCGTTCCCCCATTCCCCTCGGCCACGTTGACTACGGACGCCTCCCAGACAGGGTGGGGGGGACATTATCTGGACAGGTCGGTCCAAGGCATGTGGCACACTGACAAGAGTCTTCTCCACATCAATATCCTGGAAATGAGGGTGGTGCTTTTAACGTTGCAAGCACTGCACGATCACCTCCCCCAGGGTACGATTGCCATTCAGTCCGACAACATGTCGGTAGTCTGGTACTTAAACAAGCAAGGAGGGACCAGGTCTTACCCCCTTTGCAGAGAGGCCATGAAGGTATGGGATTGGGCGATTGCTACCAAACGTTTCCTAGTGGCAACACACATTCCGGGGAGATCCAACGTGATAGCCGACAGACTGAGCAGAACTATTCTCTCCCCTCACGAGTGGTCCTTGAACGACAGAGTGGTAGCACAGATTTTCACGAGATGGAGAGCTCCTTGTTGCGATCTCTTCGCAACTCCCCTCAACGCGAAATGCCAGCAGTTCTTCTCTCTCACCCCAGTTCCGGGGGACATCCCCAAGGATGCCCTAGTCCAAGTTTGGCCCCCCGGTCTGCTATACGCTTTTCCACTGGTTCCCCTTCTCCCCAAGGTAATTCAGAAGGCGATTCGCTTGGGAAGCAAAATGATTCTAATCGCCCCATACTGGCCTCATCATGTCTGGTTCCCCTTTCTTCACAGATATGCATTGGAGGGTCCCTGGTTCCTGGACCCAGTTCTGGACCTCTTGACGCATCAGTCAGGACAGCTCCATCAGTCCCTCCATTCATTGAAGTTAGCAGCTTGGCTACTCCTCTTCCGACCATAGTTAGGAGCCATTCTTTCGACCCTGAAGTCATGCATATTTTGTCCTCGGCCCACAAGACTTCTACTAAAAAGATGTATAGCAATAAATGGAAGAGGTTTGCTATTTGGGCCCAACTCCGAGGATTAGACCTTATGACAGCCTCGGTGTCAGAGGTACTGAAGTTTTTAGCTTCCCTGTTCAACCAAGGTTGTTCGGTGTCTACCATCAAAGTTCAATTGGCTGCTATTTCCAATTTTCACGAGAGCGTAGAACCACCTTTAATGAGCAACAAGTTGTGCAAAGCTTTTATTAAAGGAGCTTGGCTTCTACAGCCCCCTATATCTCATCCTGCACCACCGTGGGACCTTAACGTGGTGTTAGGTGCATTAACCTCATCTCCTTTGAGCCGGCAGCAACCGTGACTTAAAATTTCTTTCTTGGAAGACTGCTCTTCTAGTTGCTATTACATCAGCCAGGCGAAGTTTCAGAACTTCAAGCCCTATGTGTCAAACCACCATACCTGGTATTTCACAAGGATAGAGTATCTCTTAGACCAAACCCATCCTTTATACCAAAGTTTTGTTCTAACTTTTGTTTGCAACAATCACTGGAATTACCGGTCTTTTTCCCTAAGTATTCAAACAGAGCTGAATATACCTTTCACAGCTTAGACGTGCACAGACAATTACGCTTTCTATTTGGATAGGACACACCAAGCACGAAAATCAGATCAACTGTTTGTGTCCTTTTCGGATAGTAAATTAGGCAAAGCCGTCACAAAAGTCACTATTGCCAAGTGGATCAGAGACTGTATCAGTCATATTTATCTCATTTCAAATAAGGAGCTTATAGTTCCAGTGAAAGCTCATTCTACCAGGGCTATGGCCACTGCAGCCTTTCATTCCAAGCTCTCTATTAGTGACATTTGTGCGGCTGCTACGTGGTCTTCTCTACACACCTTTATTTCTCACTACAAATTGGATGTGGCATCTAGGGGTCGAGCTTCCTTCGGTTCCACGGTTCTCAGGAGCATTTTCCAGTGAGCCACCCAGGAATTAGGTGCTAGGGACGCTGTCCCATCTGTAGAGAATGTAGGGCGAGATAGGATCACATTACATCTTTTAGTTATGTACTTACCATAACTTTAGATGTATGGGATCCATCTCGCCTACATTCCTAATAACCCACCCTCCTTCCCCCTGCCTCGTAGACCAGAAGAGACCGGACGATCCGAATTCAACTTCTTCCTCTCTTGAAACACCTGGGAATGTTATAACAATAGTCTATGTGTGTATGCATGTGTGCGGACAAACAAGATCTGGGGAAGCAGTAGTGGTGCATCCTGGGATACGAGGTAACTCAGCCAATAAGAGACTGCGTTCTATTGTATAGCGGCCGAGTCGGAGCCGAGGATCGGCTCCGAACCCATCTGTAGAGAATGTAGGCGAGATGGATCCCATACATCTAATGTTATGGTAAGTACATAACTAAAAGTTTTGTCATTATTGGTTTATATATTTTGTTTCTTTGCTTATTAAAAGAATGCTTAAAACTACAAATTTAAAACACATTCTAGCAAGTGTTGGTGTATTACATAAGGAATATAATTTAATACAATCAGGAAATTGAATCAAAGAACAAATACATGTATGCATGGCCGTAAAAATGTGTGCAAGGAGTCTGTTTTGAATCAGCCCAGATGTAAACTTAATCCTCCACTGACCAGATGCATTTTCTGTAAATATGGGTTTTCATGCAGTTTCAGTGGCAGAGGAATTTTACCGTTCATGCTAAGCCTGTTTTCATTGGAGATTGTATTGTTTAGCAAATGACTATCTGTGTTTGTGCTATTCTATCTTAAGCTTCTGTACACTGGAAGGAGAGAGGTTGTTTTTCTACTTTCACTGAGCTGTAAGGCTTGCTCGCCTAAACTACTAGTTTGTACAACCAAATCCAACAACATGGCAGGGGACTCTCTTCTCAAATACAGTTGGGAAAAACTGGAATCTACTTCCTAGTGATCTTAAATCACTTTCCTTCCTATCAATTTTCAGACAAATGTAAAATATACCTCAGAAAACACTGGCTATGTCCTAGTTGTAACCCTGACTAACCTTTACTTGTTACACTTTTTCATTCATTCTATTTTCTCTTCTTAGACTTAAGTTATTTACCTCTGCTGAAATGATAAATACAAGCTAAGTAATCAGCTATAAATTACTTTGGAAGAGCATTAACCAGATGATATTTCCTACTCTAGATTGGAATAGAAAATTAACTATTTTGTCAAATGTTTTTAATTTGTACTTTGTCATATTGAAAAGAACTGTATCAATGTGCTAAAAGTGATCATTTGTAACTGTCAAATGAATTTTTTAATTTTTTTTTTTTTTTTTTTTTGAGCTTATCTCCCCGGGCCTCTACTGAAAATGGACATATATCCAGTTGGACTAGCCCGGTCAGCAAATGTAAAATAAAATTAAATAAAATGAATACATTTAAAATGTTAAAATACATAATGGAGAAGTATATTTTGTATCTTTCCATTGCCTTCAGTTTTAAAATTGGGCTAATGGAAATATGCTCATTCAGGCCTAGCCAGTTCCCTTCATTCAAATGTAATTGCCAGTATAATTCTCTTTTCTCAAATAGTAGTGACCATGCACCACCCCTCATGTTGGTACTGATATTTATCTATAATAAAAAATTGGAACTTAAGGTCATTGTACTCCAAAACATGTTTGCTAAGAGAATTAGTTTCTTTTTTATTCCTTATGTCATATAGGTGTTCGTATTTGCGATTTTTTTACCTTTCTGTCAGTCTTGCCTATATAAAAGCAAGAACAGGTGGTACAATGACACAGTAAGTCACTTTCTCCGAGTTACAATTGTATTTCTGTTTTCGATATTAATGTCAAAAATATTGCCTTCTTTTATGTAACTGCAATAATTACATCTGCCACATTTGTTCATAGAACCTGACCTGTGGTTTGAGTAAGAGTTACTGCTCTCAAATATGTTTTTTATATTCTTGCCTTTCCTATATACCATAATAGGTTGTGGTCCTATTAGTGGTCTGATGTTCTTAAGTCTCAAAGTAGACCAGTTTTTTAAGATGTTTCTTAGTATGTAACTATCTTGAGTGAATACAGTGATTAAAAGAAGTCTTATAATCATTCTTACTTGCAACAATGTTAGTTTCTTGATTACTGGTGGAAGGACCACTTTAAGTCATATTACAAGAAAGTAAAGGTACATAAAACCCACGCTCTCTCTTGTTAACCGCCTCAATCATCATATCACTAATGAACTTACAAGGATAGCCTCTTTTTTGAAACATATTTTTCAAGTTGTCACATTCATCTAAAAATTCATCAATACCAGATACCATACGGGCTGCACGCACAAACTGTCCCTTAACTATTGCTTTCTTTTGTTTGACTGGGTGTGTACTAGAAAAATGCAGTAGTGAGTTCGAATACGTGCTTTTCCTGAAGATTTTTAAAACAAACATCTTATTTTCATAATCCTTTTCCAGTAAGATGTCTAAAAAGGAAATTTTGTCAAGGTCTCTGGTATAGGTGAACTTTAGAAATTCTGTGGTGGTTCCAATATAGTTTATAAAATCATCAATAGCATCAACAGGTCCATCCCACAGAACAAACATATCATCCAAAAACCTGGTGTAAAATTTGATGTGCTCAAAATAAAATGAAGGAAAAAGAAATGTCTTCTCCCATTACCTAACTACAATATTTGCATATAGACCACCACATGCAGACCCCATAGCCACCCCTTCTTGTTGCAAGTAAATTTCTTTGTTAAACAAAACGAAGTTTTTAAGGACAATTTCCATCCATTGTGAAAAGACCAATACCTGGAAGTGTGAGATCTTTTTCATATAAGAAATCTGTAAACCACTCCAAACCAATTGTGTGAGGTATGACTGAATAAAGGTTCTTAATATCGATAGTAATAAAAACAAAAGTATCCTTGAAAGGTATCTCATCTATAGCTTGTAAGAAGCTCCATGAATCCTTGCAGATGTGTCTCACTCAGTATGTGTTCTTTTAACTTGTCTAGATATCTTGCAAGGGGGTGGATAAATGGACCCCTTGGAGTCTGCAGTGGGTCGCGTGGGTGGCTAAGATTTTTATGCAGTTTTGGCAGCCCAAACATGACTGATATTTTAGGGTAGCGAACAGAGAGAAAATTAAGCCCATCAACAGAAATTGAACCTTCTATAAATAAATCTTGGAATTCATTCCTTATATGCTGATAAGAAGTGTTCAATTCATTAATGGATGATTTTAAATATGCTTTCCTTCTATAATACAAAGCATTTTCTTGTGATAATCCTCATAGTCCATCAAGACAACACCTCCACCTTTATCGGGTTTCATAATTCTAATAGTTTGTGAAAAGATTTTTAATTTGTCCATTACCTTTTTCTCATTCATGTCAGAGTTCCTACTAGAAAGCTTAGAGTTACATATGTCTAACTCACATATGTTCTCAAAAAGTTGGACAATGGGATGACGTGGGGGGTTGTATGTACTTGAGATGGCTAAAGGGTTGACAAAGGAACCAGGTGCAGAATTTTTAAAAAGGATATTCAAGTTCAGCTTTCATGTATACATTCTTAAATCCATAACAGTATTAGAAACATCTAGGGTCTGTGGGGATACTAAGGTGAATCCTTTGGCAAACAAATCACAGTGTTCAGAATAAACAGCAATGCTGGAGAAATTATACACATTAAAGTCACCTAAAGTGTTGGTAACTTTGTGGCAGGGTGGGAGTAAACGGTCCATATCATCACCTAAATTTTTTGGTGGTGAATGCAACAAGTTAGTCACATTGACATCCTGTTGTTCCAGAACTGGTACCTCTTCCCTCCTCTGTTCACCACCCCTCCCCTGTTCCAATGGTTGTTCCTGTTCTTCGGGACCATATCCCAATTGTTGTTCCCCTGGGGACCCTTGTTCCCTGTGCTTTCTCCTATTAACCTGGTGAACTTGGGCATCCTGAGGCAATGTAGCAGCTGCCTCATGTACACTGGCAACCCTCTCCTCTTACCTCCCAACACTCAGACTTGTGAGAGATGCACTTATATATCCAAATTAGAAGCCATGTACTCTCCAGCCAAGACCGGAATAGCTGGTCAAGAGGAGATCATCAACAGTTGGACCACAACACATGGAACACATAGCACTCCAGAACACACACCAGCACCGACTTCACATAAAAACACAAACCACACACCCACCTTCGCGGACGCTCTAAATAAAAATCTACACAAACAGCAGAGACCTCCAAGGCAGAAACGCACTCAACCACCACAACACTAATGAGACACATATCTCTCCTGAACAGTGTGCCACTCAACCATAGCCCCTAAGGCAAAACAGCATGCCCAACACACTACTCATAGGTGACTCGATATTGAGCCACACTGATGTCCCACTCACTAGGTTGAATAAGGAGAAAGTAATAGCTGCTTGTCAGGTGCCAGAATCTGCCACATAACACACGCACTCAGGTCCCTCAACAACAGGTACAAGTATTGTACATGTGGGTGTGAATGACCTGAGATGTACCTCCCTGGACTACATGAAAAGAGACTTGGAGGACCTCTTGGATTATGTAGCCCAGGCGGGTATGACCCTAGCCCTGAGCAGCTTCCTACCATCACCCAGAATGATACCACTTTAAAAGCAGAAAATTATTGATTTCAACAGTTGGCTAAGTTTCTGGTGTCATTCTAAGGGGATCCAGTATCTGTCTGCCTGGGTTGACATGATTGACAGACCTCGATGCTTTGCCAGAGATGGCCTGCATCTGTCACCCCTGGGCTTCCGGATACAGACCAAGGCACTTGCCACCCCTATAGTACCTTTTTTAGGCGGTGTTCCAAAGACCAAATTACCACTGTAACAGCTACAAACAAATGCAATCTGAGAGTCATACTGCTAAACACTAGAAGTCTAAATCTCAAAATGCACTTGCTCAAAGCACTCCTTAAAGCGGAGAACATCAACATTTGTGCTGTAACAGAGACCTGATTCAAGGCAGCAGAAAGCACCCCTGCACTACCAGGCTATAACTCATTCCACACCTTTTGGCCCCAGAACTTGGACCGAAGCTCTAAACGCAGTGGTGTTTCCATATTCATAAAGGATGCACACACCTCCAGACTGCTAGCCCAACATAACGCAGCTGGGATACTTCAGGTGCAAGTAACACTGGATAAGACAGCAATTCAGGTCGTAGCCTGCTATAGGTCATCAACCATGTCCCAGGACTCACACTCCATGTTCTTAAGCACCCTGGAGAATATTAGTGTCCAACCTAGCATTCTCATACTGGGTGATTTCAACTACCCCTCCATTAACTGGGAAAACTACTCATGTACCAATACACTTGCCCAATGCTTTCTGGAATTTAATTCCAATGCTATGGACCAGCTCGTTCTTACCCTACTACAGGTAGCAGCATCCTCGACCTGGTCATTACTAACATGGGTGACCGTTGCTCTAAACCAGTAGTCAACTCCTCCCTGGTTAGATCCGACCACGAACTAATGACCTTGGAAATCGACATCCCTCCCTCCCCCACAAAGGTAACCACCATGAAAAGCTTCTCCAGAGATAACTTTGGGCTCCTAACAGAGGTGGCTAACTTCACGGCACCCATGCAAATGGAGAATAGTTGCATGACAGCCAAATCATACACCAATGCACTGTACGAACACGTACACAAATGCATGGATCTCGCTATACCCAATAGAAGTAAAACGCTGTCCTCAAAAAAAAAAAAAGGAAGCCAATCTGGTGGTCCCCTGCCATAAACAAACTCTACAACAGAAGGAGGAAACTGATGCAGAATAAGGCAAAGTCCCAAGACTGGAAAAACTCCCTTATCAGCCTCAACAAAAGGTTGAGATCCCTCATTAATCCCCTAAAGCTAGCTATGAGAACAGAATTGCAGCAGATAGTAAAGACAACCACAAGGCCTTCTATAGTTAAGTAAAGATTCTCTATGGCAATACCCAGATTTGCTCTGAGCTAATGCACAGTGGTACCTCCTATACTGAGCCAACAGATATTGCCAATATACTGGCCGATAGATTCAGTGCTAACTTTACCCCTCTCCCAAAGGACCAATCACAGTACCAGTATATTGCCAAGCACCCAGTATTACTGCTGCACAGGTTAAAACAGCACTGTCCAAGGCCAAGAATACATTTTCTATGGGACCTAACAATATCCCTGGCTGTGTTCTACATGAACTACAGAGTGAACTGGCACCTCACCTGTGTGTCCTGTTCAATCACAGCCTCACCTCAGGTTTTGTCCCTACCGAATGGCGCACTGCTGCAGTCATCCCTCTCCACAAAGGAGGAGTGACTACAGACCCCGGGAATTATCGCCCAGTTAGCCTGACAAGTCTGATATGCAAAGCTATGGAATGCATCATCATGGACCTAATAAACAAAGATCTAGGGAATCTCCAAACTCTGTATCCTACACAGTTTGGTTTTATGAAGGGTAGATCATGCCTGCTCAACTTGGTCTACTTCTTTGAGTCAGTCACCAGAGCTGTGGATGAAGGCAAAGTGGTTCATACAGCTTACCTTGATCTGGCCATGGCCTTTGATACCATTCCCCACTCAGGAATCTTAGAAAAACTCACTAAGCTTAGGCATCAACCCCTATGTCACTAGGTGGGTTACAAACTGGCTCACAGATAGAACCACAGTGTGAAAATGGCTGACTTCAAGTCAGACTGCCGACCAGTCGCGAGTGGAGTCCCACAGGGTTCGGTCCTGGGTCCTCTCCTATTTGGTATCTACCTCTCTGAAGTCCAGGCCAACACAAAGGGACTCTGGATGACAAAGTTCACAGATGATTGCAAGTTGGGAGCTGCTATTAACTCCACAAGTGATGTTGACATCGTACAGAAAGCCCTCAGTGACACAGACTGGTGTCAGAACCATGGCCTTAAGCTCAGTGCCAAAAAAATGTCGTCATCCCCCCTTGGGAAGAACCCGGTTCGCTTGAATTACCACATTGATGGTAGTCCACTGAACACAGAAGGTGTTATAAGAGATCTGGGAACACAGGTTGGCAGCAACCTCTCTCTTGACCACGTTGCCACTGTGGTCAGAAAGTCCTATGTGGCACATCTCATTACTAAGGGTTTTGCATCCAGGAAGAAAGAGGTCATTGTCTCCCTCTACTCATCTCATTAGGCCAGTCATCGAGTACAGTGCCCTATTTGGCATGTACCTCACTAGACACCTGCAACAACTGGAGAGGCTGCAAAAGTACCTCACAAAGAGGATCCTAGGCCTTAAACACTTGTCTTATATGGACATACTCAAAAAACTCTAAGTATTCTCGGTCTCACATTGCCTACTTAGAGGCGATCTTTGCTTGACTTACAAAGTCATGTCTGACCCAGCTCTGTTAAGAATTGCTACATCTGAAGAAATCCCAATCCCTCCATACCACACGCTCCAGAGACCTCAACCTCATTACCACAATCAGCAGAACATGCTGGAGGGACAGGTTCATAACCCAGGGACTGCCCATGCTAAGGAATAGACTTCCCATACATATCAAGCAGAGCACCTCACTGGCCCTGTTCAAGAGAAATCTTGGTGAGTGGATGGGAAATAGAAAATTCACCCCTGGGATCACTCCAGTGGCTCTACTTGACAGAGGCACTAGGAACTAAGGTCGGGTGGCACGATGCCAGGGTAAACCTATGGGCTAGGCTTGTAAAGGCTCCAGGGCCATTAGCCTAGTACACACCTATGAACCTATAACAAGATTGCACAGAAGTTGAACAGATTTTTTCAAGTGATAAGCAAAGGTGAGCTTGGACAACGTAGCCCATCTTTACCTGCCAGCTCAGTTTGTAGGAGACATGCAGAATGTTCAGTAGTCCAAGTAATTCGTACTACCCTTGGTAGACATTCTGAAGGATGCCTCTAGTGGGATGCTAGTTGAAACCCTTGACCATATTTGCATTCCTTAAAATAGTGGAGCTACAAGTGTAGTTGTGGGGAAATGTGCATTAAATCAGCAGTTGTGGTACTTGAGTTTCAGTGAACGTGGACTTGTATGTTTAGCAGAGATGCAAAGGGTCAGCGTTTTGAATTTTTTTACTCTATTTTTCAGACAATCAGTGCCTGCAGTTTTGGGTCCTGCACTTGTGATAGACAGCATCACCAGTTGTACTTTGCCATACATACCCTGATAGCATGGCACCAGTACTTAGAAAAACTGATAGGATTCTCCACACCCTGGGAGTGCACTGTCTATGTGCAGACTCCAGAGTCCAGCCCTACATATTGGAGAAGATGGGAGTAATGGACAGTCTAGAAGCAAGTGTTCATGTCCTGAACTCTAATTATGATGGTTCTAAACCCAAGTACTGTATTTTCGTCATGCTCTATTGGGCAAAATACAGCATGTGATAGATAAACCTAGAGATGGATCACGGAAAGAACAGATCAAGGCAGAGGTGCCCTTGTCAGCCACAGTTTGCAAAGTACTTGTCTGATTGGTGTGTAATGCAGTGGAAGGTGCAACATGCATGATAGAAATGAGCATTGCCATGTGGATGTGTTCGCTCCTATGCTTTACATCTTTCATTGCAGACATCAGAGTGACCTTTATAGTTTTCTGTGTTAAGGGACACTGCTGTTTGGGCCAGGAACTGATGAGCATTTAAAGAGAATGCACACGAAAGGTTAAACCTTTTTAAGATGGCATGAGGGGAGTTATGGTTGAACTCACCAGAATGCACCTTTTCGAGGAAGCAAAGGAGTCAGTATCTACCCTGATTGAGGCACATTCCACAGCAACATCATTTCCTCGTCTGGAAGCAGGAAAGCCCCTCTCTCTCTGCCTTTCAGCAAGGTTGCCAGCCCATATGCTGATCTGGAGAGTGATACTATGGAGGTCGAAGTTAAACCCCAGAGAAGATTGCAGTATTTCTTTCTCCCCAGCCAGATGTCTCTAGCAAGATGCAGGTGTGGGAAGAATTTCTGCCACTTGCTTCAGCCTCAGGCCATCACCCCAAACAGGTGAATAAGGAAGATTGTTCAGCATGGGTATGTCATCCTTTTCAGTCCTGCCCTACATTGAAAGCTCAACCTTTGCCCAGCTGTTTGTCCATTCAGAGAAAACTAGCATGCCCAGCTGTTTGTCCATTCAAAGAAAACTAGCATGTAAAATGTGCAAAAGATCCACTAAAACATTATACTGGTGGGTACTGAAAATCTGCAAGCATTATGTTTTACTGCATATTATATTTAGTGCCAAAGATGATCAGGGACCTCTGACCTATACTGCACCTCAGTGGTATAAATTATACCTAAGGAGTCCTTCCAAATGTTCACCATTCAGTCTTTCCTCCCATGTTTATCTAGTGGAGGTTAGATGTTCTTTGCTATTTGGATCTCAGTGCTAGATGATGCCACCACATTAAATAAGCCTGGCAGTCCATGTGATTCTTTCACATCCATCCAAGAATTTAGTTTCATGCCCTTCCATTGTCAAGCATCCCAATTCCTAGGGTATTCATAAAGTGTGCTTCGCTGCTGTAAGGTTGTTGAAAAATCAAAGTTTTCACTTAGCCGAAAAACTAGTCTCTGTCATATTAATAGGCCACATACAGAAAACAGTAGGACTTTTTTCCAGCTGCTACACTGCTTGGAGATCACAGCTTATGCCAGCCCAGCAACCTGCCTTCGTTGATAGTTTAGTTGAGAGAGTGTTTTGCAGAGTCTTTCTCTCTCTCAAAAGGGTGTACAGGACTTTCTGCAAACAGTGCTCATAACTGCTGACCATATTGCAGCTCAAAGCTCTTTGCTTATAAACAGTAGCCTCAAACCAGCCGCCTTATACATGCTACTGTTTGCTTAATATCACCTGAGGGTTCTGCACTGGATATTCAGATCGGAGTGGTCCAAACACACTGAACCCTTAGAATAAGCAAATTATTGAAAGCATGATGATTCCATGTATTTTGGTTGCATCACTGTCCAGTTGTTTCACAGGACACCCACTCACCCTTCTGAAAGCCAAGGTCATGGTGATTTTTGATGCTTCTGCTTTTGGATGATGGACAGATGAGCTTGTGTTACAGACTGGGCACCGGTCTAAATGTAGTCATTCTGGAATGTAACTAGCCCTGTCTGCAGGCCTGTCAAGATGTCTTGCTAATCTGTGTCATAGTCATACAGTCAGACAAAATGGCATTAGTATGGTATGTTGTCAAAGGGTACATGCTCATGCTAAAACCTTGTAGGCTTTCGCAGTCAACCATGTACTCCTAGAGGTTTTTGGCAGCAATGCCAACAGCACACGTTACAGGACTAGCCAACTTGCTTGAAGGTAAACTGAGCACCTGCATGATAAATTGCTGAGCCAAGATTTCTTTCCCAGAGTTAGGAAACAAGTCTGTAATGTCTTCTCTCACTAATACAAAAATGTTAACATCTCATTTATTCCAACACTGGAAGGTTAAAGAGTGCCTTGTCTCAGTCATGGCCTAGAAATTACTGTACGATTTTCACTATTATCTTTGACTGTTCATCCTGAAGTGCAAACAACTCCATGCAGAGGTGACCACTCCATTCTAGTCAATCCAGACATGATTTTTCATGTCTTCATCAAGACCAGCCCTAAAGGTTAAAACAGCAAAAAAAAAAACTTCTGCATGTCTCTTCTGAGGAGGGACCCCATTATTTTCAAAGCCTTCCTCACAAAGACCTAGCCCCATGTCTTCCATTGATAAACATAGACAAAAAACATCCACCATAAAAACTGAGAGACACAAATAAATTAAATACCCTCACTGGGTTGCACCATCAGCAGGACCCATACACCACAGTTTTCCTACAGCTACTCCTTTTCCTAGCAGGCTTCATATCAGGTCTCACAAGGTGATAATTCATAACTTGTCATGTAGACAAAGACTTTACTCTGACTGTCTGGCAAAGCTTTCCTTAGGAGGCATATTCTAGTTAAGGCACTCTGGTCAGAGATCCAGTCACACTGTTGAGTCTTTTTGCACTAGAAAGCTACTGCTGGTCTCCTTTTGACCGTAATTCTTCATTTCTGTCAAATTCCTCTGATGGTTAAATTTACTTTTAGTGTCCAGCACCTCCTCTAGAAGAACCTCTTGAGTTACAGGTTTTGACAGACAGCCATACCTAATTTTCCACAGAGACTGTGTCCCTTTGCTAATCTATCCTCCATACACAAGGTCACCATAGTGTCATATTTAAATTGGCGAGTGCACTTACCTGAGTGTACACCTTCACTACTGCATTGAGAATGTTTCTTTTGCATTGAATGGCCATGCATCAGCAGCTAAGATAATGCTTTGAAGGGACTAAGGATGTTCAGCTTTAGATCGCTGTTGCAGTAGCCTAAGATATTAGGGTTATATCACACTATGGATATGACCAACCAGCCAACTTTTCAAAACATAAGGACTCCTTCCACATTCCCTAACTACCTGGAGTTTCAGCAGAGTACAATTTAAAAGGCAGAGCACCTAAAGCCTAAGTTTTCCTGCCACAGAAGTGCACTGCTGCTGCCTGCTTCGTGGAATTGATAGCTGGTTAGAAAACTTTCAGAACTGGATAAGTCCCCTGTGGAGAAAAATCTTCCACTTTAATTTTTCTTAGAAGAAATAATGGTGGTGAGCTTTGCTGCAGTAACCTTGGGTATATGAGTTACATTCTGCATAGGATATAACAGATGCCTAGCTTCTAAAGCTCCAAGGCCCCTTCCATGCACCCAAACTGTTAGCCATCTTGAGCTGACCTGACTAGAAAGTCAGGTTTGGGTGCCAAGCTCCTGACACTGAGAAGAGTGCTCCTGTGTGGGCTTTCAATGCCAGATGGTCGGCTAGTACTGGACAGATAACTTTTATTTCAGAAAAGTTACCTGTTCTTTAAAAGAAATACCTTTAAGCTGGGGAAAAGTGGTTTTTTTTTTATACTGTTTCTCAACTTTTATGTACTTTTAAATGGGAGTGCACTTTTTTTACTTTTGTTGTAAGAAGTTGCTGAAAGTTGTTTAAAACTATATTTTTTCTGTGGTGAAACTGTGGAAAAGTTTTTTGCTACTTTCCTATTTCACAGACTGATCCTACTAAGCTTCTCCAGGAAACCAACACCATTTTTGGCTTGACCATGGGGAAAAAAGTACTGGACCTTCGGGTAGACCTTCTTCTAGCCACAAAAAGAAATAAATTGTTAAACACAAGTATATTTGCAAGTCAACAGGTAAACATTATAAAGCAGTTTTGGAATTTGTTTGTTTAAAGAATTTAAAAATACATTATGCTTAAATCCTATTTTTTCGGTTACAAGAGTAAGAAACATCCAAGATATAATAGTTCACAATAAATTCATTAAACCGGTGGATAATTTATGTAAGGAAATGTTAGTTAAGGGAACGAGTAGTTGTAAAAGATGTTCAGTGTGCAGCCATGTAGTGAATTATTTTACTTACATTAATGGGACTAGTTTTTATCCAAAAGGACAATATTGTTGTCAAACTACAAGTGTAATTTACGTCTTGCAGTCTCTCTGCAGTCTCTTGTATATAGGTGAAACTAAGAGAGCTTTCAAAATTAGACTGCAGGAACATATTGGAGACATTAAACAGGAAAAAGTAACCAGTCCTATAGCCATGCATTTTAACATGTTTCACAATGGTGATTCTGTTTTATTAAAGGCAACTATTTTGGAACAAGTATCTTGTAATATTGGTGATTTTGACATTTAAAAAAAGTTGCTGTATAAAGAATTTGTATATATTTTGAAGAATAATTCTTTGAGCCCTTCTGGGCTAAATACTGAATGCACATTGAAACTTCTAATTTGATTGTTTCACTAAATCCAAATTAAGCATTTGTGTTTAATTGTTCAGTTGATTGTTTTAACGTGTGGACTTTGTGTGTGTATAGCTATATATATATATATATATATATATATATATATATATATATATATATATATATATATATATATATATTTGTGTTTTACAGTATTACTGGAAGACATTGTTTGCCAAGGTGCTAGAGAGGTGATTTAAAGGATTTTCGACTGGAAACAGACTGCCTGCCTTGCTTGGATTACTTTCGAATACTTAGTAATGCTGTAGAATTATATATTTTCTATTATTACTTTTTGATTTGACGAGTTTATGTTCGCTACTTCTACTACTATTGTCTGATCTGATTAATATACAGTGATTAACTGGAAATATATGGACTGAAAATCTTCCACACAGAGAAGTTTCTTACACTGTTTTGAAAATAAGGATTTACAGGATTTAATGCATTCTGCTTAACAGGTCGGAAAACATACTTTGCAATGTGGTTTTGATTCACTAGAGGCATCTTGCAAGGCTGCTGTCACTGGGTCTGTTCTTAGAAGGCATGCTTGGCTTAAGGAGCAATCCTTGCCAGATCATGTTAAAGCTAAATTACTGGATGCTCCCTTAAATCAGGACTGCCTGTTTGGCAACAAGGCAGAAGAAGTTCTTAAAAAGATGGAGGAAAAATCTAAATCTATGCAAACTATTAAAGATTTCTTACAAGTACAACCTCCAAGATTTAGTAGGTATTGGCCCTCTAAGAATTGGTCCTTTCCTGCCTCTTCCAGGCCTTCTCAGTCCAAACCCAGATCCAGCAGAACACCCAGACTTCAGTCCCAGGGTACGCACAGAACTAAGCAGTGGGGGCCCCCCACTTCCAAATCTGGAATTGGTAAAACTCCCCCCATGGTAAACTGTCTCAATGACTTAACTTTGCAACGTCCAAGCACTTCTCAACTGACTGCCCCTTTGGGGGGAAAGATTGCTCTACATGCAAAAAACTGTGAACTCATTATCCAGGACAAATGGTTTTAAATATAGTTTCCCAAGGATACAGATTTCACTTCCACACATTACCAACCCCAAACAGTTGGCCAGATCTACCCCCAAATCAGTGGGCAGAGGCTCAAAAGCAAGTATTCTCTCTCTTAAGCATAAAGGCTATTCAAACTGTACCAGAAGAGGAAAAGGGACAAGGTTTCTACTCAAGACTTTTCCTGGTACCCAGAAAAGACAATTCATGGGGTCCAATCTTGGGCCTGTCTACTTTAAACACCTTTTTGGTGATTCCAAAATTCAAGATGCTAACTCTTCACCAGTTGCTTCCTATGCTAGGCAAAGATGCCTGGTTGGCAACACTCGATTTAAAGGATGCATACCTGCACATCCCAATCAGGGAATCTTGCAGAAGATACCTACGCTTCAAAGCAGGCTACATGCACTGCTCTTTGGCTTATCTAATGCGCCCAGGGTATTCACAAAGTGCCTAGCTCCAGTCATTGCATTTTGCAGGCAAAGAAATATTCAAATATACCCATACCTGGATGATTGTCTAATTCAGGCAGAAAGCCAGGACATACTTTTGAATCATCTGGCTTTTGTACAAAGTGTGCTAACTTGTCTGGGGTACACAATAAATGAAAAGAAATCACACCTGGTATCCTGTCAACAAATTACATTCCTGGGAGCAAGCTTGAATACAACTTCCCAGATGGCTTTCCTCACGCCAGAGAAACAAATTCACTTGACAACCTACTTCAAACTAGTGGCCACAAAAACCCTGCTATCTGCAAGGCAAATACTGCAAGCCTTGGGGTTCATGGCCTCCTACATTCTTCTAATTCCATATGCAAGACTGCGTATGAGGAAACTACAATGGTATCTAAAAAGCCTATAGTGTCAAATTCTCAGGATCTAGAAGCAATGATTCCTATCATACCTTGCCTACGGTTAGAATTCCTTTGGTGGGCAGAGGCCTGCCACCAAAACAAGGGACTACAATTCACTCTACCCCCTGCCACCCAAACCCTAACAATAGACACATCAGACTATGCATGGGGAGGCTCACCTGGCAGGGAAATGCATTCATGGCAAATGGAACCTAAGTCAAATGCACCTGCATATCAATCAAAAAGAAATGTTAGCTGTACAGAATGCTCTGACAACCTTTAAGGACCACATTCTTCCAGGACAATTAATGGTAAAGATGGACAACACCACTGTTATGTGGTACATAAACAAGCAGGGAGGTACCCATTCTTACCCCCCCTGTGCAGACTAGCCATGGCACCGCGGAACACAGCAGTGAGCTACCAAGTGCATCTACAAGCTCAATTCCTGCCAGGAAAATTAATACACTGGCAGACGGACTAAGTAGAAACCTCATGGACCCACACAAGTGGAAACTGGAACCAAAGACTTTAAACATGTTGACAAACAAATGGGGAGCCCAGATATAGACCTGTTTGCCCCCCCCCCCCCGAACTACCAATTAGACAAATTTTGCACAAGGACTCCCCACAAATAAGCTTGGAAAGTGGATGCTCTCTCCTTCAGGTGGAAAAACCTATTAGTTTATGCCTTTCCTCCTCTGCCTCTCCTCTCCAAAGTACTACTAAAGATCAAGCAGGACAAGCCAAGGACGATATTGATTGCACCAGACTGGCCACGCCAACACTGGTACCACCTCTTGCTCAGTGTGTCACTGTTGACCCCATGGCACCTGCCTCAGACCCCTACCCTGTTGTCTTAGCAGGAGAACCAGTTTCTGCACCCTCAGCTTCAAACCCTGAACCTAGCAGCCTGGCTAATTACCTAATCTCCCCTTTACCATCCCTCAGCTAAACCAGTGATGGATATCATTTTAGAGGCAAGGAGGCCTAATACTAGAAAATCTTATGCTGAGAAATGGAAAAGATTCTGTGCCTGGATTTGATATATCTGTGGAGAATTCCTCAGGAAGGCATTTTTGCCTCCACTCTATAAACATAATGGCAAAAACAGGAAATTCTGTTCCAGGATTTAATGCAAGAAGGCCTGGAAGACAGAAGATGTCTTTTTTCCCCCTTAAACATTAATGTCCCTGCATGCTTTTCCATCCTTTCCACTGATATCCAGGGTAATTCTGAAGACTCATTCTTCACAGAGATTGTTATGGTCACTTCCTTCTGGCCCGGGTAGCAGTGGTTCTTCCTTCTTTTGGAATTGGTCAAGGGTAAGACTGGATTTAGTCACACAAGATCAGGGGAGTTTGATGCATCATGACCCTAATCAACTGCAGCTGATTGCCTGGATGATAGGGTCTTAATACCTTTAGGTACCTGTTTTCTGAGGATGTGCAGAAGGTAAATCATATATTAATGAATGGAAAAGATTTTCCTAGTTGGTGCCAACAAAAAAAAAACAGCACCCATTCCGGGCAAGTGTTTCTCTAGCTTTACAATATTTGTGCGAGTTGCTGTCTTATGACCTATCAAGGTTCATTTGTTGTTCATTTATGCATCCCCCTCTTAAACAAGGGCCCCTCCTTCGCATCTTCATTTTGTGTTAAAGAAACCAAAACTTAATCCATTTGAACCAGATCATCCTTCTGACTTGAAGTTCATGGGAAACGGATGTGCTGATTGCTGTTACCTCTGACAGAATAATTTCTGAGTTGCAAGCTCTAATGGAGGTTGATTGCTCTTACCTCTGACAGAATAATTTCTGAGTTGCAAGCTCTAATGGAGGTTCGACCTTGTCTCATCTTCCACCGTGAGAGATGATCTTTGAGAACTATTACTTCTTGTATGCCTGAAGCTGCATCGTAGTTTACTTTAAGCCAATCTATTAATCCCCTTGTTTTCTTTTTAAAACCCAAAAATGGTCAGACAATTGCGATTAGCTTGGTCAAAGCTAATCCTGGACACCAAGTTTAGAAGAAACTCCGAAATAAAAATAATTAAGATCTCCTTATGATTGCAGTTATTTCTCCTGTTGTCATCTGCTTGAGTTGATTCTTTAATAGTCATGACTATACTTGGTAACAGACTAATGAGTCAAAGTTATTTTCTTCAAATTTTACTTTATTGAAGAGAACAGGTGAGCGCTGTTGCAAAATCCATTTGCATTAATTTTAACTTCACATGTCTTGGGTAAAAATATCCATGTAACATTTATACATAATCATCATTACTTAGTGTTACAGAAGTTATAGAACCTGATTGGTTACATTCCACAGTTTTAAGCATTACCACTGGTCCATTCAGACATCCAATCAGTGTGTTGAGAAACTTGGGATACGACATGTTAGGGTACTAGAGACTAATGGCTATAACGTGGAAAAATGGAGTTTGATAGGAGGAAGGGTGACCCATGGATAGGGATTGTGTGTGAAAACCTGGGCCGTGGAAGGCAATGGCGGTTAAAATAGTTAAATGTAATTCATCATGTAATTCATCATAAATGGCTATGTGGTAACTCTGTTTATTAAAATACACCTTGGGTCATAACATGCCATCCTATTGGAAATGATCCATTCATTCCTGTTTTCTAATCCAATAAGGTGGGTCCATATTCAATAAACCAAAGTCAAAGCATACCTAACAGTGTCTACCTTCATGTTTTGGTCAAAAAAGGGCAAGACAGTAATTCATTGGAGATGAGACTGTGATACAAAGGGGTTGGTTCGTATGTTTTTTTAAAATGTTTTTTCGGCTCAGGTGCTGTCTCTGATTTTGTTAACAGTACAACATTAAGTGACTTTCAGGATCATTGACCACCTGATTTTTTGGGGGGAGAAAGACTTTCCAGTTATCCCATATAATCTTATAATTTCGACCATCATTTGTTTTAATCTGAAGTATTACCAATGGTATGTACCAAGCCAGTTTACTATTGTAACAGATTTGCAGTATATTTTCTCTAATTTTGATTGGATGAGAAAAAGCTACTCCACTCTTTCCATAGGTTGGACCAATTACTCAGTGTAACAAGCCTTGTGAGAGTGGAATTATGATTAGGTCCTTGCTGAGACTGAGACTAGTGGACAAGTAAGGGCTAAATGATAATTGATAGGGAGGAAGTGTGGCAGATAGTGAGGGGCTATGTGATGAGGTAGAACCAATGGGAGAGTTTATACAAAATAGGATACGGCCAGATCTTGGGTAGAAAGAAATGTTAGTGTTGATGTAATCATAGTATAATTCTATTGGCTGGGTAATGGTCAATCCCAGAGGAGTGATGATGTTTTATGTGATGGGCTCCATTCTCTTTGCGTAGGAAAAGAAATCCTGAAACCATGTTTTCAATAGGTCGGGGTCCTATGAGGGAGAGAAGTAAATCTATTGGTAGCCAAGGATGGTGACGAGTTAGTATTAGTGTTACAATCACTGGATGACAGTGGACATAGCGCTGGGATTGTGTCCAATCACAATCAATAATGTAAGCTGGGGAGAGGTTAATAGGTCAGCTTTGACTGTGAATCTAATTGGTGAAACCATATATACGAAGGCTAGTCACATATTGGAAAAATAAAACCCTTTAGTTAATTAACTAGAAACTTTTCATGTTAGTCTTGGGTAGGATACTATAAGAGGAAAATTAATAGTTCAGCTCACTACAAGATTTGATTGTTGAACCTAAATAACTAATGGTCAGTCATTGATCAAGAATATAACTCATGTTGGTAAACAATTATCTATGGACTTAAAATAAATGGGATGGTGCAGGGAATAAAATGTGCCATATGAGGTAGTCCCATTGAAATTCTTGGATCTTAATGCCCTGTTAGTCTTTTACGCCAGTTATGTCTCTATGTATTGTTCGCTGCTTATTTGCAATTAAAACAAAAGTAAACAAAACTACAAAAATTTACTTCAGGTAGCTCTAAGGAAAATTTCCTGTGAAGTCCAGGGGATAAAGCTTCCTTTAATTTTGCATATTCACTACTGATGTATCAGTACAAGAAAATTGAACGTTTGCGTGTTGAGAAAAAACAAACCATCTAACTTTTGCTCCGTTGTTCCTGTAGCTTTATATAGATGTTGGCAGTAAAGAATAGTTCTGAATATAAGATGTTCATCGTGTTTCACTGTTGCAGTCATTACATTTGGGTTATCCTGCTGGCAGGCTACCCGCAGTCGGCCTGAATTCCAAAGTCCTGGTCATGCGTCGGTTGCTGTCGCCTCTTCCCTGACGTCAGTGCGCCAGGGGTATATAAGATGCAGCCGACGCCATTTTCTTCAGTCTTTCTTGCCGCGTGGTGCCTGAAGCAAACACAGTTTGCAAGTGCCGGTCGGCCGACTCCTTAGATTTTCGAATTTGAATTTCAGATCCAAAGTCTTCAATAAAGCTAAGTACCCTGTTGGGGAAACTTTTTCTTGCCCCAGTCTGATGTCAGTAAAAGTTAACAATTGTATTTCTTGTGGGAAGCAAATACCTCATAAGGATTTTCATTCTTACTGTATTCCTTGCCTAGGCCCTGACCACGACGTTGCTAGTTGTCGGTTTTGTGCTAGATTCAACCAACGCACTATTAAGCGTCAGTTCGATTTTGCTTTTCATTACTTTGGCTGAAGGTTTAACTATATAATGCCATCGGAACAACTGACGACCGGAGTCCATAAAAACCACAAGGACAAAGAAAAAGACAGGCATCCAAGGTCCAAAACAGACTAAGCCTCTTCTAGGCCAGTTGCTGGTTCACCGGTTCTCAGTGAGGCGCTTTCACAGCCCCTGACACCTGCTACCTCAGAGCAACAGGCCGCCCCCGACTCCCACGTGGAGACAGCCTCTGGAAACTCAAGGTATTGGGCCTATGGAAACAGTTCCCTCAGATGGGTCCAGAGCCACTGAGCAGGTGTCTGCTTCTGAGGGTGTTTTCAGACCTACACAGCTTACTATCAAGACCTCTTCAGCCAAGGCAAAGTCTAAAACACCTATA
This sequence comes from Protopterus annectens, assembly GCF_019279795.1. NCBI lineage: Eukaryota > Metazoa > Chordata > Ceratodontiformes > Protopteridae > Protopterus > Protopterus annectens. The sequence goes on from NC_056743.1 coordinate 1,048,149,624, forward strand.
AAGACAAAGAAACAAGTACAGCATTCTCCTGGACAGTCATCCATGCCAAAGAAACAGATGCTCAAAATGGCGAGGACCTAATTACTTTGATCAGGGGCTCCCATCCCCCTCCTGATAAAAGGCCTAGGCAAGACACTGACTATGACTCCTCTGACCAGGTTTCTATTTCTTCTGATTCCTCTTCAGAACAGGGATATTCTCTTCCTCCCTATGAGGACTCTGATGCTGAAGAATCTATCCCTTCAGCCTCTCCTCCTGAGACCTACTCTGTTGGGGAAACCCTGCACACCATGAGAGAACATTTCCATTGGGAGAGCCAGGATTATTCAGAATCCAAGAAAAGGCTCAGAGATTTTCTTTTATTGCCTCAGCACAGGCCTCTTGCTATCCCCCCTGTACTAGATATTGTTGATGATGGAGCTTTTCTCCCCGGGCCTCTACTGAAAATGGACATATATCCAGTTAGACTAGCCCGGTCAACAAATGTAAAATAAAATAAATAAATAAATAAAATGTTTTTTCTGAATCCAGTTTGATTCCAGATTCTTTACCCCCTGCTCCAGTTAAGCCAGATAGGTACTACAGGGTTCCAGATTCTCATAAATTTATTTATAAAAACCCTGCTGCTGATCCAGAAACTATTTCTCAGGGTCCCAAAGGGGTCAAGGCTTCCACTGCAAAAAACCCTGTTCCCTCTGATAGGGATTCTAGAGCACTGGACAGATGGGGTAAAAAAGTTTACACCTCTGCTACTTTAGCTGTAAGGGCTTTAAACTGCCAGTTTTATATGCTTAAATATCAAAAATACCTAATGTATTTGCTAAAACAGAAAATGCTTACAAGCTCTGAATGTCCTGAGAACAAGGAAATGCAGGATTTATTGCATGCAGCTGAACAAGTGGGAAAGCATACTTTGCAATGTGGTTTTGATTCATTAGAGGCATCTTGCAGAGCCGCAGTTACAGGTTCTGTTATTCAAAGGCATGTTTGGTTAAAAGAACAGAGTTTATCTGATCATGTTAAAGCAAAATTATTGGATGCTCCATTACAGCATGATACTTTGTTTGGTTTTAAGGTAGAAGAGGTGTTAAAGAAAATGGAGGATAAAGCAAAATCAATGCAGACAGTAAAGGATTTCTTACAGGTTGAGCCACCTAGATTTAGCAGGAACTGGCCTTCAAAAAATTGGTCCTTTCCAGTGTCAGACAGGCCACAAAGAAGCAGATACAGACATCCAAGAGGCAAATCTCAGCCCCCAAGGCTCATACAGACCTAAACAATGGGGTGCTTCAGCCCCCAAAGGCAGAGAAGACAAATCACAACCTTATAGGAAACAGTCCCAATGACTTTCCTCTACAAATGCCAGGCACTTACCTTTTGGCAGCACCCTTAGGGGGAAAACTAGCACTTTTTTCACAAAATTGGCACATGATCACCCAGGACAAATGGGTACTGAATATTGTTTCTCAGGGTTACAGGTTCCACTTTCACACCCTACCAAGGTCAAAAGGTATGCCAGACCTGCCACAAAATCAATGGGCAGAGGCACAAAAACAAATTTCTGCTCTGATGGACATATAAGGGCTATTCAAAAAGTACCACAGCAAGAACAGGGGCAAGGATTTTACTCAAGACTTTTCTTGGTACCCAGAAAGGACAAAGCCTGGAGTCCAATACTGGACCTGTCTATTCTAAATACTTTCCTGGATGTTCCAAAATTCAAAATGTTGACACTGCAGCAACTTCTACCCATGCTGGGCAAGAAGGCTTGGCTAGTTGCTTTGGACCTCAAGGAGGCATACCTACATGTCCAAATCAGACAACCTTGCAGAAGATACCTCAGATTCATAGCTGGCTCAATGCATTACCAATTCTCTGCACTGTCCTTTGGCTTATCTACTTCGCCCAGGGTCTTCACAAAATGCCTGGCACCAGTAATTGCATTTTGCAGACAAAAAGGAATTTAAATATATCCCTACTTGGGCGACTGCCTTATTCAAGCAGAGAGCAAGGACATTCTACTAAAGCATCTGGCATTTGTAAAAAGATCACGAATTTGCCTAGGGTACACAGTAAACGAAAAGAAATCAAAACTAGTGCCCTCTCAAGAGATAATATTCCTGGGTGCAAGCTTAAATACAACTGCCCAGATGGCTTATCTCACACCAGACAAGCAAAGGCAACTGACTCACTTTCAAATGATGGCAACAAAGACCCAGCTACCTGCAAGAAAAATTCTGCAGGCTTTGGACTTCATGGCATCCTGCTAATTCCATATGCAAGACTGCATACAAGGAAGCTACAGTGGTATATAAAAAGTGTTTGGACTCAACATTGCCACAGCCTGGAAACAATAATAACTCTTATTCCCTGCCTGCAACAGGAGTTTCGATGGTGGGCACTGGCCTCTCACCACAACAAGGGACAGCCTTTCACTTTACCCAGAGCCAGGCAGACACTAACAACAGATGCATTGGATTATGCCTGGGGGACACACATGGCAGGAAAATGTATTCAGGGCCCGCGGCCCGCGGACCAAATGCATCTTCATATCAATCAAAAAGAGATGCTAGATGTACAGAATGCCCTGACAGCCTTCAAGGATCTTCTACATCCAGGACAACTATTACTAAAGACGGACAATACTACAGTTATGTGGTAAATAAACAAGGGGGCACACATTCCTACCCCCTCTGCAGGCAAGCCATGACTTTGTGGAACGCAGCACTGACCTATCAAGTACATTTGCAAGCACAATTCCTGCCAGGAAAGAAAAATACTCTGGCAGACGAACTAAGCAGAAACCTCATGGACCCCCACGAGTGGAAACTAGATCCACAGGTCTTCAGCATGATAACAAGGAAATGAGGATGCCCAGGCATAGATCTTTTTGCCTCCCCTCACAACTGCCAACTACAGAGATTCTGCACAAGGACTTATCACTCACAAGCATGGAAAGTGGATGCTCTGTCATTCAGCTGGAAAACCCTAACAGTTTATGCCTTTCCACCACTGCCTCTCCTTCCCAAGTTACTCCTAAAAGTCAGACGAGAAGCCAAAAATGATTCTGATTGCCCCAGACTGGCCACGCCAGCACTGGTACCCAGTCCTAAAGAGCTTGTCTCAAGGCCCAGCCTGGACTTTACCTCAAATTCCTCATCATCTGACTCAACAAAACAATCAGATCCTGCGCAGCCAACTCAGAACCTTAAATCTGGCTGCATGGCAAATAATATAGCCACTCAGAACACACCTCTCTCTAAAGCTGTTATGGATGTCATTTTGGAAGCCAGGAGGCCCAGCACCAGGAAATCTTATGCAGAAAAATGGAAGAGATTCTGTGCTTGGAATCAGGCACAAGGACTTGAACCACTTGTTCCAAATATCCCTCAGATTTTACAATACCTAACTGAGATGCTGGACAAAGGCCTATCCTTCTCGTCAATTAAGATCCATGCCTCTGCCATTTCAGCTCATTAAAATACGGAACCTCCTATTTTCTCTCATCCACTGCTAAGACAGTACCTCAGAGGGGCAAAAAACATAAGACCCCCAAGGAGAGCACCGATACCTACATGGGACCTCAACTTTGTCTTGGAAAAGCTTACACTGCCTCCTTTTGAGCCAGCCAATACAGCTGATTTAAAATTCTGATCATGGAAAACTGCTCTGCTCCTAGCAATAACTTCAGCAAGAAGAATCTCAGAGTTACAGGCATTAATGGCAGTGGAATCTTTTATCATTTTTCATCTGGACAGGGTTTCTCTAAGGACAAACCCAACATTTATGCCAAAGGTTGCATCCAGTGTGGCTTTTAACCAAACCATTCATTTGCCAACATTTTATCCAAATCCCCAGAATAAAGGGGAGAGACTTCTGCACTCTTTGGGCATACACAGGCAGCTACACTTCTACTTGGACAAAACAAAAGCTTTCAGAAAAACTGAGCAACTGTGTTAGTAGCATATGCTGCAGGATCACAAGGAAAGGCTATCTCAAAGCAGACTATTTCAAAATGGATAGGACACTGTATTCGTTTCTGCTATGTACAGCATAGCAAGTCAATGCCTAAGAATATTAGGCCACATTCTACCAGGGCAGCAGCCACTTCAGCAGCCTTTCTCAGAGGAGTACCAACCAAGGAAATTTTGGAGGCTGCAACTTGGAGTTCAGTGCACACTTTTACCAAGCACTATCACTTACCTCTTTACTCTTAAATCCAGAGCAGGCTTTACCACTGCAGTCCTACAGGGCCTCATAGCCACTCCTAATCCTATTTAGACCCAGCCGCCCTACCTCAGCTTTGGGATTCAACCCAAGTGTAATGACTGCAACAGTGAAACACAATGAACATAGTACAGTTGTGTACCTACCATAAATATAGATGTTCGAGTGTATTCACTGTTGCAGTCCAGGTTACCCACCCTCCATCACCATTTCTTTGCTGGAACTTATCTATACTTTTCTATCCTGTACAACCTATGTGGTGTATTTGCTTGTAGATGAAGGTATCGTTTTTATTTTACTGTATGTTTTTATAAGCAATATGTATTGCCTACCTTCTTGGGGGCACCTGACATCTGGGGCAAGAAAAACTGAAGAACATGGTGTTGGCTGCATCTTATATACCCCTGGCGCACTGACTTTAGGGAAGAGGCGACAGCAACCGACGCCGGACCAGGACTTTGGAATTCAGGCCGACTGTGGGTAACCTGTCAGCAGGATAACCCAAGTATAATGACTGCAACAGTGAATACACTCGAACATCTACATTTATGGTTAGGTACACAACTGTACTTTTGAGAGCATCCCAGTCATAAGTTATAATTCCCTGGCCACAGCAACAGTAGAATTCCCTGGCCACAACAACAGAAGGAAACCTAAAAGTGAAAAGGAACCAGCAGAGAGGGAGATCCTTACACTTACCTACTCCATGGACTGCATAACACTTAAATCAATAATTAAAGCTAACTGGATAATCCTGAAGAGCAACATTAACATAAGATGTTAAGTTGTCTATCTCGCTTCATTCTTGCTGTTTGGGATCGGAGCCAATCCTCGGCTCCAACTCGGCCATCTTCAATAGCTCGAGAGATGTTTACTGGCTTGAGGCTACCCCTTATCCCATAATGCCTAGCGATAGCTACCCAGATCTCATTTGCTGCTTCAGCTGCAAGGTGTGTCGTTTTCTGGCTCAGGCTTGTATTTTCAAATTTTTTGTGCAGAAATATAGTCTTATACTCCATAAAGCTATTAGATAAATTACCTTTCTTAGTTTTATTCACTAGTGTGTGTTGTTGAGTACCTTGTTCTTTTATAGTCCCTTTTAGTAGAACTCGTTTAAGTTAGAGAGTTCTCCCCTCCCCCACTCCCTTCCCAAAGACAGCCATTTAACTTAGAGGCTCTCCTTTCCTTCTGTTTTTGCTATCGTTCATAAAAAAAAAAAAAAAAAAAAAAAGGGAGATTGTTTTATATATATTTACAGTCTGTTGTACTTTGACTAGAGTAGAATTTTTTTCTATCCGTGTTTCTCTTCTGGTGCTTGGTTTTTTGTGGTTGAGTTATGTCTAAAGAAGCTAAAGTATCTGGATTTAAAAAGTGTGACTCGTGCTGTCAGAAAATGTCTGTGACAGACAGGCACACTAGTTGCGTTTATTGTTTGGGCACTGTTCACCTGCAGGACTCTTGTTCTGCCATGCCTTTAGTCCAAGAGTTCTGCAGAACGGAAGAATAAATTGATCCTTAGGGGTCTGTTAAAACCTCAGAATTCACAGGCAAAGAGTTCACAGCCAGTGAAATCCCCAAAATCCTCTAAACCGTTGGCTCCACCTTCGAAGCCGACTCCGGTACAGGATTTACCGAGTATGTCGGTTCCAGCTGGCACCAACAAGACAACTCCTCCGTCGGCTCCATTGGATATTTCGGAGCCATCTCTGAGCCATAAAAGGCTGAGGTCCCCTTCGTTAGAGTCAGTTCATTCGGCTCCTGGCTCTCCATTATTACAAAGTGAACATAGCCACCGTTCTTCGCATTCCTCTCAATCCTCTAGGCTGTTGGATCATGATGTGGAGAGAGTAGTAAGTAGGTTGCTAAAATCACAGGCACTAGCTAAAATATTGTCTAGCCCTCCTCAACAGGTGTCGGCTCCATCCACCTCCCTTTCTGTTCCTCCTCCGACTCCATTGAGCTCGGAGCCGGAGTTCGTTGGGGTTTGAGTAGTGGAACCGTCGGCTCTGATAACCATATTTCCTTCGGTTCCGACGGCTCCGATTACCTTGATAGTACCTTCGATTTAGGGATCTGGACACTGGGGCTCTCTCGTCAGCTCCAAGGGGGTGAGTGGCATCGGACCCTTGTCCGACCCCGTTCTCCCTCTCAGAGCATCGGCGTAGGTGAGCTCGGCTCCAACATCGGCCTCAGAGCCGTCCCCCTCAGCGCGATGAAAGATTTCTATTTCTTCGGAACTGGAGCTTTCTCTGCCTCGAGGCAGGGACACCTTTGAGGTCATGCGGAGTGTGCTGTCTCCTGAGTCAGCTCCACTACCAGCCCCACTGGCTGCATCCCCCGTAGTGTATGTGCCAACTCTGCTCCTCCTCCAGACCCCAAGCGTTGGGAACCGATGCTCCAGGACACCCCATTGGGTGTTTCCTCTTCTTCCGAGGCCTCCCCTGATCACTCAGAGGAGCCCCCTTGGAAGAAGTGCAAGAGGAAGCACATTAACTCCCCTGCGTCTGTCACTTCTGATACAGACTTAAATGAATCGGAAGGGTCCCCGAGATCCCCCTCTGAAGATGTTTCCTTCTCAGACATCCTGGAAATGCTTAGGCAGAGAAGGAGCTGGAATCCCCTAGCCCCTACCGAGGATGAGTCTGTATTCCTGGGTGTTTTCGGTTCCCGACCTTCCACCTCCTGGGTTTCTCCGCCTTTCGACCCACTTATGTCTGTAGTGGCTCGAAAGGCTTGGTCAGCTCCGGACACAGTGCAGTCAACTCCGAGGAGACCTGATAAATTTATTACAGCTCCCCAGGATAAGCAATTCCTTTCTAAAGGTGTGCCGTTGATGCCATGGTGGTAGCAGCAGCCACAAAAAAAGTGTTAGCAGAGACCTTTTCATCTGTTCGTCCCCCTAACAAGGAGTCTATGATGATGGACAGGTACGGAAAGTGAATGTTTGCTTCAGTGACCTTCTCCATGAGGTCACTGAACTATCTATGTCATTTTATTCGACTTCAAAGGGATCTCCTTAAAGAGCTTGGAGATGCCCTTCAAGATCCTACAGCTGAGGGAGTACAAGCCAAAGTAGCTTCCCAGCTAGCGACGCTTAATTCTGCAGTTAACTCCTCCATGAGGCTCATTCCTATGCAGCCGATGGCGTGAGTAGAGCCGCGGGCATGGGTGTAGCCCTCAGGAGGCATGCATGGATGCGGCTGTGTCATTTTGCGGAACCCTTTCGAGCGTCCTTCACCAATACCCCCTTTGATGGCGCCTTTCTCTTTGGGCCACAGGTGAAAGACGCATTGACAAGGTGTGAGCAGGAAGGCAATACTCTCTCTGCCTTGGGAGTCCGTTTTTCCACTCCCTCTAGACCTTACCCCAAGGGTTAGAAGAGTGGGAAGATGTGGTTCTGTAAATCTCAGGGAGCCTTACCTGACACACTTAGTGATTTTTCCTCCAGAGGCAGAGGGGGAAACAGTAATAATAGAAGCCGCCCTCATGGCAGAGGGGATCCACAGAACCAGGGCAACAGAGAATCTTTCTCTGATAAGCCCTTCCAGCATCCCTGAAGGGTTGCCCGGCTGCTCACCTCTGGAGGCAGTTGGGGGAAGACTTTCACTGTACCCAAAAGCCTGGCAAAATTTAACAAGAGACAGATGGGTATGGTACATTATAGCCGGAGGTTACAAAATTCCCTTCCATCATTCCCCCTTACAGTCAAAGACAACCCTTCCTGATGTTCCACCCAATCTGAAGGAGCAAGCAGTAATAGAAGTTTCAAAACTGCTAGAAAAAAGAGCCATTCAGGAAGTCCCCGCAGACCAGCACGGATCCGGAACTTACTCAAGGTTCTTTTTGGTACCAAAAAAGACAGGGGACTGGAGACTGATTCTGGATCTCAGTAGACTAAACAAATCTGTACAAAGAACAAAGTTTCGGATGGTTACGCTACAGTCCATTCTACCCTTCCTGGGTCAGGACAATTGGATGTGCTCGATAGAGCTTCAGGATGCGTACTACCATATCAAGATGGACAGATGCTCCAGGAGATTTCTTCGCTTTCGGGTGGGGGCCAGTCATTACCAGTTCAGAGCTCTGCCCTTTGGTCTCACCACAGCCCCCAGGGTGTTAACCAAATGTATGGCAGTGGTCACGGCTCACCTGAGACGTCAAGGATTCCAGGTGTTTCCATATCTAGATGACTGGCTCCTCACTGCTACGACCAGGCATCAACTCCTACAAGCGCAGGATTATACAATCACATCTTGCACCCAGCTAGGTATAACAATACATTTAGAAAAATCTGCCTTGTTGCCCTGTCAATCTATCACTTACATAGGAGCAGACTTAAACACAAGGGATATGTTCGCAAGGTTGCCACTAGAAAGTGTGTCCACAATTCGTCAACAAGTGGAAATCCTAATGCAGAGCAAAAGGATCCAAGTCAGGTATGTCCTTCAAACTCTGGGCTCCATGGCAGCTGCCATTCTTCTACTCCCACTAGCGCGCTTCCACATGAGAATTCTTCAGTGGCTTCTTTTCATGCAGTGGTCTTTCCAAGAGCTACCCATGTCTCACATGATCCTGATCATGGAGGCATGCAAAAGACACCTTTCTTGGTGGATGGTCTCCCCACTAGTTACTCAGGGCAGACTTTTCATACAACCCTGTCTGGTAGCCACAGTGATGACAGACGCCTCCCTGATAGGGTGGGGGGGGGGGATTATCTGAGCAGGACAGTCCAAGGCACTTGGCAACCTCACGAGTACCATCTGCAAATAAATGTCCTAGAAATGAGAGCCGTGCTCCTAGCATTACAAGCTCTTCAAGACTCTCTTCCTTCCGGGACCATTGCAATTCAAACAGACATGTCAGTGGTGTGGTACATCAACAAGCAGGGCGGAACCAGATCCTTCCCCCTGTGTCGAGAAGCACTCACTTTGGCAGTGGATGACAAAGTTTTCTGATTGCGATGCACAACCCTGGGAGATCCAACGTCATAGCGGACAGGTTCAGCAGAGCTATCCTCATGCCTCACGAGTGGTCTCTGAATCAGGAAGTTGCAGATCTTATTTTCTGCAAATGGGGACAGCCTTGCTGTGATCTTTTTGCCACCCCCTTCAACAGCAAATGCAGAAACTACTTCTCCCTTCTTCCGCTTCCAGGTCACATACCCAGAGATGCTCTAGTCCACGATTGGCCTCAGAGACTTCTTTATGCTTTTCGTCTGTTTCCCCTGATACCGAAACTCATACAGAAAGCAAAATCGTTGGGTTGCAAAATGATCCTCATTGCCCCCTACTGGCCTCAACAGATATGGTTCCCATTCCTGCACCATTACCTTCTCGATCAGCCCTGGACTCTGGACCCAATTCCAGATGATCTGATTCATCAATCAGGTGGGTTGCATTAATCCCTCCAAACTCTCCAGCTCACAGCTTGGTTGCTCCACTTCCAACCTTAGCCAGGCGTCCCAGCATTTCCCCAGCAGTCTGTGAGATTATCGTCTCCTCTCATAAGTCTACAACGAGAAAAATTTATGCTAGCAAATGGAAACGTTTTTCTTGTTGGGCAGAGTCTAGGAATGTGGATCCCTTCTCAGCCCCAGTCCATGAAATTCTGGAATTCCTAGCACAACTGTTTCACTCCGGGGCCGCTTCCGCTACAATTAGGGTACAATTAGCGGCCATTTCTAATTTTCATATTGGTTTGTCAGATTCTAACATTATGTCTCATAAGCTCTGTAAAGGTTTTTTGAGAGGAACATCTCTTCTTAGACTTCCAGTGAGAGATCCCCCTCCTCCTTGGGACCTTAATTTAGTCCTAACTTCCTTAATTCTGCCTCCTTTTGAACCAGCAGCATCCTGCTACATCAAGTTTCTATCTTGGAAGACACTCTTTCTGGTAGCTATCACTTCAGCTAGGCGTGTCTCAGAACTTCAAGAACTATGTGTTCGTCCTCCCTACCTGGTGTTTCACAAGGACAGAGTTGCTCTGAGGACTAATCCTTCATTTCTTCTTAAAGTCTGCTCAGAAAATAATTTAAACCAATCTATAGATCTCCCTGTGTTCTTCCCAAATCATAGCAACAAGGCAGAGTACAAACTTCACTAATTGGACGTTCATAGACAATTGCGTTTTTACCTACACAGAACTAAAGAAATAAGAAAGTCAGACCAATTATTCCTTTCTTATGCCTTAAACAAACAAGGTCTCCCAGTTTCCAAGGTGACCTTATCCAGGTGGTTGTCCCACACTATTACTTTTATTTACCAGTTAAGGAACAAAGAGTTACCAATTAAACCGAAAGGTCATTCTACTAGGGTATTATCCACCTCCATAGCCTTTCAGTCTAGGTTGCCCATGGATTCCATCTGTGCAGCTGCCACGTGGGCAAACCCTCATACCTTTATTTCTCATTACAAGGTGGATATGGTCTCCCGGAACAAAGCTGACTTTGGTTCCACTGTTCTGAAGAGTCTGTTCCACTGAGCCACCCAGGGTGTTAGGTGCTAGGGATGCTGTCCCAAACAGCAAGAATGAAGGCGAGATAGACAACATTAAGAAGTTGTGTACCTACCATAACGTTCCATGTTAGTTGTCTTCATCTCTCCTTCTTTCTTGCATCCCTCTCTCCGTCCTCTGTCCTAGTGGATCGAGAGGAGTCCCTTTTTTCACTGGCTGAGTATTCTTTTATTGTTATTCTTCTGGCTAGGTCTTCCTAACCTATTCTACATATTAGAATGCATGGAACAAACATTTTTTTTGATAACTGGTTTCTCTCATATCTGGATTAGTTATTTCAAATGAGATCTGGGTAGGTATCACTAGGCATCATGGGATAAGGGGTAGCCTCAAGCCAGTAAACAGCTCTCGAGCTATTGAAGATGACCGAGTCGGAGCCGAGGATCGGCTCCGATCCCAAACGGCAAGAAAGAAGGTGAGATGAAGACAACTAACATGGAACGTTATAGGTTCATAGGTTCATAGGTTCATACTAGGCTATCTGCCCGAGGGCATTTACAAGCCTAGCCCATCGTTTTGTGGCTTACGCCACCCCTTTAGTATGGGGAACTATACCCATTATTTTGCTGTGCCTCTGTCGAGCAGTGACACTGAGGTAATCCCTGGGGTATATCTGCGATCTCCCATCCATTGGTCAAGATTTCTCTTGAACAAGGCCAGCGAGGTGCTCTGCCTCACATGTACCGGGATTTTGTTCCACAGCATAGGGAGTCTTTGGGTGATGAATCTATCCCTCCAGCACGTCCTATTAATAGCCGTGTCGAGGTTGAAGTCTCCGCCCTTGTGGCTCTGATGGATCTAGATTTTTGAGGTGAAGCATATTCATCAAATCTGGGTTTGACATGGCCTTGTATGTTAGGCAAAGGTCACCTCTGAGCAAGCGGTGGCGACTGAATAGAGCTGGAGTTCTTTCAGTCGGGCAGCATAGGACAGATTTTTGAGACCCTTTATCCTTTTGGTGAGGAACTTTTGTGGCCTCTCCAGCTGCTGCAAGTGTCGGGTCAGATACATCCCGAATGGGGCATTGTACTCAATCATTGGTCTGATGAGTGATGAGTAAAGGGAGACTATGACCTCCCTTGATCTAGATGAGAATCCCTTCATGATAAGGTGGGCAATGTAGAAGGTCTTCCTAACTACTTTAGCTACATGGGTGTCGAATGACAGACTACTATCAGCCTGGGTCCCCAGGTCCCTGATAACTTCTTCTGTGCTCAGTGGATTGCCACCTATTTGGTAGCTAGGGGTAACCTTGTTTTTCCCAAAGGGTATGACTATGCATTTTTGGCATTTAACTTCAGGCCGTGGCTCTGGCACCAGTTATCCGTTTCTGTGAGACCCTTCTGAAGGATATCTGTGTCAGATGTGTTTTCTACTATGGCCCAGTTTGCAGTCATCTGCAAACTTTGTCAGCCATAACCCTCCTGTGTTTGCTTGTACTGGAAAAGTAGTTGCCAAACAAGAGTGGGCCCAGGACTGAGCCCTGTGGGACACCACTTGTGACAGGTTTTGAGTCTGACATGGCGCCAGCAACTCTGACCCTGTGGGTTCTGTCACTCAGCCAGTTTGCAACCCATCTTGTGATGTATGGGTTAACATTTAAGCTGATGAGTTTTTCAATGATACCCAAGTGGGGTATTGTATCGAAGGCCTTAGCCAGATCGAGGTAGGCTGTATGGACTGCCTTTCCTCATCAATGGCTTTGGTGACTGTTTGAAGAAGTCAACCAAGTTTAAAAGGCATGATCTGCCTTTGACAAAGCCAAACTGGGTTGGATCCAAAGTCTGCAAATTCCCTATGTCTTTATTTATGAGGTCCATTATGATCCTCTCCATGGCTTTGCAGATAAGGCTTGTCAAGCTAATGGGCGGTAATTTCCAGGGTCGGTGGAGGCACCGCCTTTGTGAAGTGGGACCACAGTTGCAGTGCGCCACTCCTGGAGTGCGTATCCAGAGGTAAGACTTTGATTAAACAGCTGTCCTAGCTGTGGGTTTAATTCCTCTTTGAGTTCGTGGAGCACACAGCCGGGGACACCATCAGGTCCCATGGATGCTGTGTTTTTTGCTTCGGAGACAGCAGTCCTCACTTGGGCTGGAGATGTTTGGGGGCTGCAATCGTTTGGTATAGATATCTCTCCTTTTGGGGGAGGGGAGAAGTTTGCACTGAACCTGTCAGCCAGTATGTTGGCAATGTCTGTAGGATCAGTAATCTTCACATCATTTTGAACTAGTTCTGAGCATATCTGGGAGTTTCCTCCTAGGTTTCTAACATAGCTAAAGAAGGCCTTATGATTGTCTTTTGAGTCTTTAGCTATTTTTCTCTCGAAATTTGCTTTGGATGATTTTATGAGAGCTCTTAGTTTTTACTTATAGTGGTCAAGGGTGTCTTACCTTTTAAGGATTTTGCTCTATCTTGTAGTAGCTTCCTCCTTTTATTGTAGAGTTTGTTTATGGCTGGGGTCCACCAGACTGGACGCTTGCCTTTGGTACTAAGAGTCTTTGTTTTGTTTGGGATTGCCTTATCCATGCAGTCCTGCAGGTGCTGGTAGAAGGTGTTTGTAAGTGATTCAGCGGCTTGAGTACTGTTTTCCGCTGGCTCGGGACCTTAAAGGAGACCACACTAGTCTTTAGAAGTGTGAAGTCGGCTTTTGAGAAGTTCTTTACTGTGGTCTTTTATTTCAGGTGGGGTGGGATGAGGACCTCCAGCGAGATTAGTTTGTGATCTGATCTCACCAGTGAGGGGTATACTTCCGGTGTTGAACATTGTGCTCCCATGTTCGTGATGATGAGATCAAGTATGTTATCTCCTCTTGTGGGGATGGTGACTAGTTGTTCCATGGCATTTGAGTTTATGAATTCCAGGAACTTTTGGACTAGGGTGTTTGGGCTTGAGTAGTGTTCCCAGTCTATATTAGGGTAATTGAAGTCACCTAGTATGATGGTGTTTGGTGATACATTAATCCCTCTAGTGTTTTCAGGAAGGCCATGTGAGGTTCCTGAGTTTGTGAGGGTGGCCTGTAACATGCTACAATTTGCAGAGCAGTCTTGCCTATGGTTAATTGCACCTGGATGGTCTCCGATGCATCGTGCGTTGCCACCAGTCTTGAGGTGTGGGTGTCCTTGATGAATATGGATACCCCCCCTCCTTTCTTGGTATTGTCCGGATTTTGGGGCCGGAACGCATGATATGAGGTAAAACCTGATAGCGCTGGGGTGCTCTCAGGAGCCTTGAACCAGGTTTCTGTCACAGCACAGACATCGATGTTCTCCATACTGAGAAGGGCCTCGAGTGCGTGCATTTTGAGATTGAGACTTCTGGCATTGATCAGCATTACCCTTAGTTTTTTTCCTTTTTTGTGTTCTAGGGTGGTAGGTTTAGAATTTGAGCCTTGCCTAAAAAAGGCACTATGGGGGTGGCAAGAGCCTTTGCCAATATCCGGAGGTACTGGTAGGTACATAACTTCTTATTCCATCCTCCCGGAAAAACCCAATTTCAGCATACGCAGGAACAGAAACACTAGTTACTTTGCAGAATGCATGGGGCACCAAAGTATTCAAATCTCTGAATGTCCAATCAAAACCCACCCATGTGGTTGACAAGGTTTTGTCTGTTGTAAAACACTTAGTAAAAAAGACTTCTTTACTTGCCCAAACACCAGCACAAGTGCAAAAGCCATCTGGCATGCAACTGTAACTCAGAATATGTTATCTACAGGGCAGAATGCACTGAATGTCCATCACTTTGTCAGGAAGACCATAACAAACTGAAGGCTACAATAGCCCACCACCTCTCTGATATCTGCCACGGCAATTACAATAACTGCTGGCTAGACACCATCCTGACATAGGAGGACACAAGTCATTCCTGTTCTGTATACTGAGCCAACTTCCAAAGGAGGAACTTCAAGGTCCACTAAATGACAAACTAGGAAAAACTTGAACTCAAATGGCAGATAAGGCTTGATGCCTGCAAGCTCCCAGGTTTGAACTCTCACATGACCATCACAAGCATGCTCAACTTATGGAAATTTCACCACCATGCCTACTATTAAAATTTTTAAACAGGAAGTTTCTTCAGGCTAGTTAACCATTTTGCAATTTGTCTGGTGATGCCTTCATTAAGATTTCTAAGATTTTGAGTTGTTAATTTTGTCCTCCCAATTATAAATGGACTTTTTACATCTATATTTATCTATGGCTGGCCATTTCGGCTACTATCTTATATTGTTTAATTTACAATTGTTCGTTGTTTCCTACCACATTGAAAGAACAGGTCTGAAGAAGCAGTCAAGTGAATGAGCTGCCATCTGAAGGTATAGTGAGATCCAAACTTAATTTTTCATACGTACTCTTTTTTTTATCACAGTACAAAACAAGGAGATTTTTAATTTAATTTTTAAATGAATTGACAAACTATTTTCTGACACAGATTTATTAATGAGCGGAATGTTCATTAACTGGTTCCCGTTTCCAAATGTTTATGTGGTGTTCTTGGTTGTGTTTATAACTTATGACTGGGATACTGTTAAACTTATACTTGTGACTCTTCTTTATTGCCAATGTCTATATAAAGCTATGGGAACAATGGGGCAAAAGTTAGATGGTTTGTTTATTCTCAACACGCTAATGTTCAATTTTCTTGTACTGATACCTTAGTAGTCAGTAGGCAAAAGTGAAGAAAGTTTTATCCTCCGAACTTCAGGAGAAAGTGGATTTTTGTAGTTTGATTTACTTTTGTTTCAACTGTAAATAAGCCGCGAACAATACATAGAGACATAATTGGTGGGAAAGGCTAACAGGGCATTAAGATCCAATAATTTCAGTGGGACCACCTCATTTGGCACATTTTATTCCCTGCACCATCCAGTTTATTTTAAGTCCATAGATAATTTACCAACATAAGAGTTATATTCTTGATCAGTGATTGGCTGTTAGTTATGTAGGGTTGCCAATCGAATAGTTGATATATTAACTTTCCACTTAAAGTATCCTATCCAAGACTAACATGAAAAGCTTCTAGTTAACTAAAGGGTTTTATTTTTCCAATATGTGATTGGCCCTCATATATATGGTTTCGCCAGTTAGAGTCGTAGTCAAAGCCAACCTATTAATCTCCCCCAACTCACATTATTGATTGTGACTGGACACTACAATTCCTGCTCTATTTCTGCTGCCATCCAATGATTGTAACACTAACTCATCACCATCCTCGGCTAACAATAGATTTACTTCTCTCCCTCATAGTACCCCGACCTATCAAAAACATGGTTTCAGGATTTCTTTTTCCATGTAAAGAGACAGGAGTCTATCGCATAAAACCACATCACTCATCTTCGATTGACTATTACCCAACCAGTAATAGACTTACTCTATGATTACGTCAACACTAACGTTTATTCCCACCCAAGCTCTGGACCTATCCTATTTACTCTTGGGTAAACTCTGATTGGTTCTACCCCATCTCATAGCCCCTCACTATTTGCCACCCTTCCACCATGTCAATTAGCATTTAACCATTACTTGTCCAGTAGTCCCAGACTCAGCAAGGGCCCAATCATAATTCCACTCTCACATAGCTTGTTACACTAATTGAGTAATTTATCCAACCTATGGAAAGAGCTGAGTAGCTTTTTCTCGTCCATTCAAAATTACAGAAGATATAATACTGTAAATCGGTTACACTAGTAAACCGTATTGGTAGTACCATTGTTACTACTTAAGATAAAAACAAATGACAGGTGAAATAATTTGAGATTAGATGGGATAATTGGAAAGTCTTTACCCACAAAAAATCAGGTGGTCAGTGATCCTGAAAGTCACTTAATGCTGTATTGTTAAAATCAGAGCTGACACCTGAGGCAAAAAAAGTTTTAAAAAACAGACAAACCAACCTCTTTGGATCACAGTTTCCTCTCCAATGAATTACTGACTTGCCCTTTTTTGACCAAAACATGAAGGTATACAGTGTTAGGTATGCTTTGACTTCTGTTTATTTAATACAGATCCACCTTACTCTGATTACAAAAAAAGGAGTGAATGGATTGTTTCCAGTAATTTATGACAAGTTATACTTAAAATAACTGTTTTAACAGCTATTGCCTTTCCTGGCCCAGGTTCCCACACACAATACCTTTCCATAGGTCACCTTTCCACCTATCAAACTTAGTTTTTCCACATTATGGCCATTAGTCTCTAATAACCTAGTATCCTAACACAAGTGGTTTCCCAAGATTCTCAATACACTGATTGGGTCTGGATGGACCAATGATGATGCTCAAAAATTGTGGAATGTAACAATCAGGTACTATAATTTCTGTAACACTAAGTAATAATAATTATGTACAAATGTTACATGGATGTTTTTACCGAACATACATGAAGTTAAAATTAATGTAAATGGATTTTACAACAGCGCCTACCTGTTATTTTCAATAAAGTAAAATCTGAAGAAAATAACTTTGACCCAATTAGTCTGTTATCAAGTATAGTTGTAATTATTAAAGCATCAACTCAAGCAGATGACTATGGGGGAAATAATTGCAAGCACAAGATCTTAATTATTTTTATTTCAGAGTTTCTTCTAAGCTTGGTGTCCGAGATTAGCAGGATTAGCTTTGACCAAGCTAATCGCAATTGTTTGATTATTTTAGTTGTTTGGGCCGTAACAATACATTCCATTAAGAGTATTTACTACAGTTTTGTTGTTGAGCAGACTTTAAGGAGCTACTCTGGGCTGATGTTTATTGAAGAACCCAAAAATTAGTGAGAAATTATGCTTCATAGTTTGGATGTCCACAAAGACAACTCGGGTATTATCTTGATACAGCAAAATTTTTCAGAACGTCTGATCAGCTCATTCCTTGTAAAGGTAAGAAGAAGGGACAGCTTGTATCAGAGCAGACTATTTACAAATAGTTGTCTCAGGTTATTACCACCTCAAAAAACTATTCCAGGCAGGGTCAAGACTCAGTCTAATAGGGCTTTGGCTTTGTCTATGGCTTTTTGGAATGTTTTGGAGTCTGGAAGCAACAAATTGGTCTCTGCCTACTTTTGCAAAGCACTATAAATTATATTCCTTCTCCAGGTCTAGGAGAGGCTTTACAATGACCATTCTCCAAGGGGTACTGGACCCTTTGCCTTCCATCTCCCAGTTATTTTAAGCTATGGTAATGTACCCATATAGCTACGAATACTGCAGCAATGTTCATAATAATGAACATAGTCATTTAAGTAAAATTACCATAAAAGTAGCTGTTCGAATGATCACTGCTGCAGTTTTTTGTATGTATTTTTTCTAACATTGTGTGGACATGAATTATTGCTTTTCCTAACAATGTTTCCTCAGGGATTAGCCTCCCTCTTTTACTTTGCATGACAACTCTGAAGAGTTTGGCACCCAAATCTGAGTTTTTATTTATTTTCTGAACATTCCGATCAAAGCATCTTCCCTTTTTGGCCCCAAGGTGAAAGACAGACACCCTGGCCAGGTGTGAGTAGGATGGTAAGACCCTGTCTGTCATAGGCGTACGTTATTCCAATCCTCAATGTTCCTTTTCCAGGAACCAGAGGAGCGGAAAAATGTGGCAAAAAAATCTCAGGGTCCTTTCCGTGCCACATGTGGTGATGATACCCCCAGGGGCAGGGGGGGTAACAGTTCTGAAAGATGCCCCTACTGAGGCAGAGGGGGGTCTGCGTAACCAGGGACCCAGGGATTCTTTCTTTAGGCAGCCTTACCAGTGCTCCTGAAGAGCAGCCTGATTGCTTTCCTCTAGAAGCAGTCGGAGGACGTTTCTCTCTGCACCACGCTGCCTGGCATTCAATAACTTCCGACCATTGGGTGTAGAAGATCATAACCAGAGGCTGCACCATTCCCCTCCTCAGTTATGCAAAACTTCGACAAAACTTCTCGACGTTCCACGCAGTCAAAGGGAAGAAGCAGCTGCAGAAATAAACAAGCTGTATCAAAAAAGAGTCATCCAAAAAGTCCTACCAGACCAATGCGGATCCAGATTCTACTCAAGATTCTTTTTGCTGCCAAAAAAGACAGGGGACTGGAGACCAATTCTGGATGTCAGCAATTTGAACAAGTCCGTTGCCCAAATGAAATTGCAGATGGTCACGGTTCAGTCCATTCTCCCTTTTTTAAGGAAAGGTGATTGGATTTGCTCAGTAGATCTCTGGGATGTGTATTACCACATCAAAATGGGCAAATGCTCCAGGAGTCTACTTCACTTCCGTCTAGGAGTCCATCACTACCAATTTCGTGCCCTGGCATTCAGACTCTCAACAGCCCCCAGTGTTCACAAAGTGCATGGCAGTGGTCACAGCTCACTTGAGGCTGCAAGGATTCCAGGTGTTTCTGTATTTGGATGATTGTCTCTTTCCCGCCCCCACCAAGCATCTTCTGGTAACAGCCCTGCAATACACTCTCCCCCTGGTGAGTTTTTTGGGGATAATGATAAACTGGGAGAAATCCAACCTTGCTCCAACTAAGAACATAGAATTAATTGGTGCAGTCTACGATGCCCGCTCTTGTCTGGTGTCTCTCCCAGCTCACAGACTTCAGAGATTGAGGTTCCAGCTCCAGGTGATACTCTGTCAAAACAAAGCCTCAGCAAGGGAGGTTCTTCAGGTTTTCGGATCCATGGCAGCTTTTATACCAATAGTGCCTCTTGCAAACCTGCATATGCAAGTACTTAAATGGCTTCTGTTATCTCAGTGGTTTCCGAATTACCACCCTCTATGCTTTCAAATTCAGATAACCAGTTGTTGAATGCAGGGACCTTCTTTGGTGGATGAGACCAGACACAGAACTTTGGAGCCGTCCAGTCCAGTCCATTCCCCACAACCCAAGGCCTTTGTGACCATGGATGCTTCCCTGATAGGGTGGGGGGGCCATTTTCAGGGAAAGACAGTCCAAGGCACATGGTCCATTTTGGAGGCCAACCTGCATATCAACGTTCTAGAATGGAGAGCAGTGCTGTTAGTGTTGCAAGCATTCCAGTCTGTTCTTCCATCGGGAACAATCACAGTTCAATCAGACAACACGTCAGTAGTCTGGTATATCAAGCAAGGAAGAACCAAGGCCTATCGTCTGTGTCGAGAGGCCATGAGAATTTGGCAGTGGGTGATAGCTTCAAACCGCTTTCTGATAGCAATACATATCCCTGGGAATTCCAGCATGATCGCAAATAAGCTGAGCAGATGTATTCTCCTGCCTCATGAGTGGTCCCTGAATCCCGATGTAGCGGCAAACATTTTCAGCCGTTGGGGCCAACCTTGCTGTGACCTATTCACCTCCCCGTCAAACAACAAATGGAGCAGCTATTTTGCCCTATTCCACTCCACAGGGGGAGTCCCCGAGAGATGCTGTGATTCATGATTGGCCCACGGGACTGCTGTATGCCTATCCCTCCATCCCTCTGATTCCCCAATTCATAAAGCAAGGCATTTGGTTGAGATGCAAAATGATCCTCATAGCCCCCTTTTGGCCTCGACCAGTTTGGTTCCCCTTCCTTCAGTGTCATCTATTATGTGAACCGTGGATTCTGGACCCTTTTCCAGACCTGATTTCTCACCCCCAAGTGTTGTCACCCGAACCTATCCAGCCTCAGGCTGACAGCTTGGTTTCTCCACTTCCGGTAATCGCCAGGCAGAATAACCTTCCCTCACCTGTACGTGACATTATCCTGGCCTCTCATAAACCATCCACCAGAAGACTATCTAGACAAATGGAAGAAGTTCTCTATTTGGTCTAAGAAAAGGAGACTAGACCAGTACTCAGCTCCAGTTACAACAGTTTTACAATATCTGTCAAAATTCTTCGAAGATGGAGCTGCAGCTTCTGCTGTACAAGTACATGTAGTGGCTGTCTCTAACTTTCATGATGGGTTGGATAATTCTCCCCTCATCTCGCTTCAGTTATGCAAAACCTTCCACATCAGGCCTCCAATCAGACAACCTGTTGAGCCATGGAACCTCACGTTAGTTCTTCAGTCCTTAACTCACCCCCTTTTGAACCTGCAGTGAAGTGTGACCTCAAATTTTTATCTTGGAAGTCCCTTTTCATGGTAGCCATCACGTCAGCCAGATGAATCTCAGAGCTTCAGGCATTATGCATTAAAAGGCCTTATTTAATCTTCCACAAGGATAGAGTATCACTCCGGACAAACCCATCTTTTCTCTCCAAAGTTCTCAGATTTTTCCATCAATCAGGCCATTGATTTGCCAGTATTTTTCCCAAATTTTACTAATACAGGGGAATACTGTCTACATTCTTTGGATGTACCTGTGTACAACTGAAGTTTTATTTAGACAGAACCAAAGCAATACGTAAAACTGACCAACTTTTCATTTCCTTTTCTGGACCTAGGATGGGAAATTCTGTCTCCAAGGTCTCTTTATCAAAATGGCTAAGGGACTGCATATGCTACATCTATTCACTTGCAAAAAACCTATACCACAGAATGTTATAGCCCATTTTACCAGATCTATGGCAACATCTGTAGCCTTCCATTCGGGAGCTTCTATGGATGATATTTGTACAGCAGCCACATGGGCTAACCCCCACACTTTTATTAATCATTACAAATTGGATGTGGTCTCCAGAGGGAGAGCTGCATTTGGCTCAGTGGTTCTCTGGAACGTTCTTCCATAAGGGCTGCCCAAGGAACACAAGGTGGGGATTCTTTCCCATCAATGATGAATGAAAAGAAGATTAACAACATCAGCTAAAGAAGTTATGTCTTACCATAACGTTCCATCTGTCTTGTTGTTCTTCTTTCATTCATCACTTCCCACCCGCCTTCCCCCTCCAAAGGCTCTTGGGGATACTTTGGGTCCAAGTGGTGAGTTAGGGCATTTGCACAGAAATGGCCTCTGCTTTACTAGTACAAGATGGGCAAACTTGATCTGAGGTAACAGGGATAAGGGCACTATGGGTAATAGCTTAGCTCAAGAGTTTTTTGGCTGGCACGAGCTTGGTATTAGGCCGACTCTTCTGAGGGCTTGGAACCGAACCCATCAGTGATGACTGAAAGAAGATCAACAACACAGATGGAACATTATGGTAAGACATGACATCTTTTTTTCTAAAACTATTGTCCACACAGAATTATAAAATTTCCTGTTTGGCTGGATGAATCCAACAGTTGCCAGTCTCCTTGATTCTTCCTTCTCGTATCTGCAAAAAAAAAAAAAGTTGTTTATGAGTCTTTGGGTGTTAGACCTTCTCTTTGTACGCATCAGCCAGAGATGGATGACAGCTATGAGTTGGTACTGGTTCTTTGGACTGCTCATAGTTTTCCTTGGTCCCTGTAGTTTAGCGTCTACATCCACTAAGTACAGGGGGCTGGAAGTGTCTCTCCCACTTTTAATTTCTGTATGTGTTTTGAGTTTCTAATACCATGACGGGAAAAGACCAAAATCTTAAGTCAAAGTATGATTAAAGCTCATGAAATTAGTATTGTTTCAACCTTTGATGTCAGCCAGAAGTGCTCTTCGCAGCACCTGCAATGTGCCCAGTAATGACTCTTCCTGCAATTTGTATAGGATTACATGCATTGGTAACATATCTAAATACAATTGTAGATTCTTTTTTATAAGACTCGTTGAGCCTACTACTATTGGAACTATCTGGGTATTTTTCTTCCACATTGCTCTAATTTCTGCCAATATGTTATGACTTTTTGTCTCTACGCAAGACAGTGTAGTCACTGGGTGTGGCGACTTCAGTGATCAATGCTACTTTTGTCTTCTTTTCACGGACCACTATATCTGTTTTTTCTAGCATCTACCTTTCGAACCGTTGGTAATGGGTGATCCCATGTGATGTAGACTTCATTATTTTCTGTGTTGCTTTATGACGATTATGTTTCCAGTGTTTTTCAGCCACTTCAGTACCATAATGTTTGCACAATCCCCTGAGCAACAGTATTGACACATTGCTATGCCTTTCAGTATACAGTACTTCTGCCATTAGTATGCCACAACCAGCAATGAGGTGTGCAACTGTTTCCAATTCTGTTTTACAAAACCTACATGAGTCTGTTTCTCCCACATGTTCAATGGACTTTGTAAACCAATGTGTATGTAGCGCACTGTCTTGGGCCACCAGTATTACCCTTTCATCTTTTGGTTTGAATTTGCCTTTCCTTACCCATTCCTGCATTCAGTTCTGATCAACATGAGGTTTCTGCCTGATTTTTATCTACTTCTGATTTGATTTCCACTCCTGATTGATGCCGATATGCTTCTGCTGGATTAAGCAGAGAAGTCATCTTAGAATTATTCTCCTCATGTTTAAAAGCTTTCATTACGTTTGGGTCTTGTGAGATCAGTAGATATGTCTGCAGTCCCACAATTGCAGATCTATACATGTAATCAATTTCAAGGATGACATCCTGCCTTTGGAATGGGGAATATATAATCTTGATATGCACTGATTTTTATAAATCGCTTGGTCAGCATGAAGCATCCTTCTTGTTTTCCTCTAATCTGTCCAACACGTTTTGGCGCCAGTCAGTCACTCCAAAACTGTAAGTTAGGACAGGAAGAGCAAATTGGTTTCTAGCTTGAATTGTTTTCCTAGATGTCGATGCTGTTTTCGGGATTAATTTAAGTCTCCTAAAGTATTCCTTACTAAGTTTTATTTGCATTTGTTCATGTTTTGTTGTTAATCCTTCATCAATTCCCAAATATTTAAACACTTCTTGCTCAAAATTTTTTTATATCCCATTCTTGTCCGAAAAAAAAATGTTTTCTTGGTGCTGCAGATGTCCTTCAAGAATGCAACTGCAGTCATAACATATGGGTTGTCCTGCCTCAGGCAGCCCTCGGTCGGCCGGATTCCAAAGTCTGGGTCCGACGTCGGCTGATGTCGCATTTCTCTCTGACGTCAGAGCAGCTGGAGTACATAAGCATCAGCCGACGCCATTTTCTTCAGTCTTTCTTGCCACGTGGTGCCCGAAGCAGAAGCAGTTCGCAAGTGCCGGTCGGTCAGCTCCTGTATTCTTCGATTCCGAAGTCATCAAAAAAGCTAAGTACCCCGTTGGGGACCTTTTCTTGCCTCAGCCGATGTCAGAAATTACTGAAAAAGTTAACAATTGTCTTTCTTGTGGTAAACAAATACCTCATAAGGATTTCCACTCTTACTGTCTTCCTTGCCTTGGCCCAGACCACGATGTCTCGGCCTGTGTAGCCTGTGCTCGCTTCAATAAGCGCACTCTCAGGCGCCGGGCGGAGTTCGCTGAAGATTTTTTCGGCGAAAAATTTGCTTATACAATGCCGTCGGAACTTCCGACATCGCAAACTCCCAAGAAACGAAAAGACCGGGACCGACATCCTCGGCCCGCGTCTACCACCGACTCCACGCCAAAACCTACCGCGAGTGCTCCGGTTCCCCTTGAGACGGTTATTCCACCGCTCCGAACCGAAGACACCGCATTACCGACCACTCCGATTCCGGATACCACTCCGACGCCAGTTATAGATTTTCCTCCGGATACCGAAACCGAGGAAATGCCCGAGACCATTGCTGTAGATAAGGTCACTCCTGCACGTGGAGCTGCCAGGCCTCCTATGGCCATGTCTATTAAGGCCTACACTCGGGCTAAGGCAGCCAGCAAGACCAAGCATCTTACTGCTAAAGCCTTACCTCAGCCTACTCCAGAGACACAAATCATGACTATGGCCGCTGACTTAATTTCTATGATTAGAGGTTCACAGGCCCATCCTGAGAGAGGATCCCAGCCTCCTTCTGATAAGAGGCCCCGGGTTGAACCCTCTGACCTTATCCCTTCAGATGAAGATTCTGAGGACTCTGTCCACTCCGATGGCCAGGAAGAGCTCTTCCAGACCTATGAGGATTCGGATGCAGAGGATTCCATCCCCTCGGCTTCCCCTCCTGAGGATATTTCTTTTGGGGAGGTTCTGCATACCATGAGGGAACATTTCAAGTGGCAAGGCCAGGAATATTCTGATTCCAGAAAGCGCCTTCGAACTTTCCTTAAAAACCCCAGCACAGGCCCTTAGCTATTCCTCCTGTGCTTGATGTTCTGGATGATTTATATTCTGACTCCAGTGTTACCCCTGATTCTCTTCCTCCTGCTCCAGCCAAGCCAGACAGGTATTACAGGGTCCCAGAAACACATTCCCATTTATTCAGGGCCCATACTGCTGATTTGGAAACTATTTCTCAGGGACCTAAAGGTGTTTCAGCTTCCACCTCTAAAAATCCTTTGCCCTCCAACAGGGAAGCTAGGTCATTAGAGAGGTGGGGGAAAAAGGTCTACACCTCCACTACTTTATCTATGAGAGCTTTGAATTGCCTTTTTCATATGTTACAATATCAGGATTTCCTGTTAGAAGATTTACAGAAAACATTGACCTCTCCTGATCCTTTAGACAGGAAGTCTTTGCAGGAAGCTGTACATAACTCTCAGCAAGTAAGCAATCACTTCCTGCAGTGTGGATATGATGCACTGGAAGCTTCATGTAGGGCAGCTATGACAGGGGCAGCCATTCGTAGACATGCATGGTTAAAAGATCAACCTCTACCAGATCATGTTAAGGCAAAACTTCTGGATGCACCCTTGGAAAAGAACAAACTTTTTGGTGCTAATGCTAAGGATGTGTTAAAGTCCATCGAGGAAAAAGCAAAATCAGTTCAGACGGTTAAAGATTTCCTCCAGGTTCAGCCCCCCAGATTCAGTAGGAATTGGCCTTCAAAAAACTGGTCCTTTCCTAATCCTGAAAAATTTCAAAGGGGTAAAAACAGACGTGACCAAGGAAGAGGACAATACAGAGGTCCTTACAGGGGACGACAATGGCAGCCAGCAAACCAAAGAAGTGACACAGGGGTTTCACCTGCCCCACAGCCACAATCTCAATGACTTTCCTCTACTTCCGCCTACCAAGGAGCAAATAGAAGCTCCCTTGGGCGGAAAATTATCTCTGTTTGCAGACAATTGGCACAGATTGACAAAGGACAAATGGATTTTGGACATTATAGACCAAGGTTACAGGTTCCATTTTCATACCTTACCAAGAAAACAAGGCATGCCAAACCTACCACAAAACCAGAGGGCAGAGGCTATCAAGCAAATCTCTCTGCTGGCTCGGATAAAAGCAATAGAAAGAGTTCCACAACAAGAACAAGGCCAAGGATTTTACTCAAGACTGTTCCTTGTTCCAAGAAAAGAAACTCAATGGAGACCAATACTGGATTTGTCCGCATTAAACACCTTCCTCATAGTACCAAAGTTCAAAATGCTGACTCTACAGCAACTCCTTCCCATGCTGGGCAAGGGGTCTTGGCTGATTACTCTGGACCTCAAGGAGGCATACCTGCATGTCCCTATCAGACATAGTTGCAGAAGATACCTCAGATTTCTTGCAGGGCCAGAGCATTATCAATTCTCAGCATTGCCATTTGGCTTATCTACTGCGCCCAGAGTATTCACAAAATGCCTGGCTTCAGTAATTGCTCATTGCAGGCTCAGGGGATCCAAATTTACCCGTACCTGGACGACTGCCTCATACAAGCGGACGACAAATTGATGTTGACAAAAAACTTGGACTATGTCATACGATTACTTCAGGCTCTGGGATACACAGTCAACTTCCAAAAGTCAAGACTTCAACCATCCCAGCAAATAATCTTCTTAGGAGCCAAATTAGACACAGCCTCTCAAATGGCTTACCTGACAGAAGACAAGCAAGAGAAGTTAACTCATTATTTCAAAGGTTTGGCAAAACTCACCCAGATGACTGCAAGGAGATTCCTACAGGCCCTGGGTTACATGGCATCCTGCATTCTCCTGGTTCCATTAGCAAGACTACACATGAGAAAGCTTCAATGGTACCTAAAAAGCCTATGGTCTCAGCACAGTAACAGCTTAGAGACAACCATACCACTCATTCCATGCCTACAAAAGGAATTCCTATGGTGGGCCTCGGTAAGCCAGGCAAACACAGGTATGTCATTCAAAAAACCACAGATAACACAGACCATGACCACAGGCGCCTCAGACCTTGGATGGGGGGCGCACATGGAAGGCAGGTGTATACAAGGACAATGGTCTCCAAAGGAAACACATCTGCATATAAACCAAAAGGAAATGCTGGCAGTAATGCATGCCATCGAGGCCTTTCGACAACAACTTCAGCAAGGCCATTTACTGATACGGACAGACAACACCACTGTGATGTGGTATATAAACAAGCAAGGGGGCACCCATTCTTACCCCCTTTGCAGACTGACAATGAATCTTTGGGAAAAATCACTGAGCCTAAACATACAGTTACAATCCCAGTTTGTTCCAGGCAAAGACAATGTGCTGGCGGATAGCCTAAGCAGGAATTTCACAGATCCACACGAGTGGAGGTTACATCCGAAGATCTTCACACAACTCACTTCGACATGGGGCAGGCCAGAAGTAGACCTATTTGCCTCTCACCTCAACCATCATCTACAAAAATTCTGCTCAAGGACATACCATCCACAAGCTTGGAAAATAGATGCCCTCTCATTCAACTGGAACTTCCTAAAAATCTATGCATTCCCACCTCTGCCACTGATGACCTCAGTATTACTAAAGATCAAAGCAGAGAGACCCAAGGGGATCCTAATAGCTCCGGACTGGCCAAGACAACACTGGTATCCACTACTACGGAGCATATGTCACACCAAGAAGTGGGCCCTTCCCCAATGGCCCCTACTTTTGACTCAACACAACTTCAAAACAGTGCATCCAAACCTTCAGACACTGCAGCTAACAGCCTGGGAGATCCCATGAACAACCTCAACCTATCTCTCTCCAAGGAAGTTCAGCGGATATTAACAGAGGCTCGAAGACCATCCACCAGAAAGGTTTACTTAGCAAAATGGAAGAGATTCAGCATTTGGAATACCAGCAAGGGACATGACGCATCATTATTGAACATCCCACTCATCCTGGAATATTTGGCAGATATGCTAAAGAATGGACTCTCATATTCTTCCATAAAGATACATGCTTCAGCTATTTCAGCTAGATATAACACTGATCCGCCTGTCTTTTCACATCCTTTGCTAAGGCAATTCCTCAGGGGAATCAAGAACATTAAGCCACCAAGAAAGGCTCCAGTGCCAGCCTGGGACCTCAACTTTGTCCTAGAAAAACTTTGTCCTAGAAAAACTGACTCTACCTCCATTTGAGCCAGCAGCTTCAGTCGACTTGCAATTTCACTCATGGAAGACAGCTTTCCTGTTGGCAATTACCTCAGTAAGAAGGGTTTCGGAACTACAGGCCCAAATGGCAATACCACCTTTCATAATCTTCCACAGAGACAGGGTCTCATTAAGGACCAATCCTACTTTTATGCCAAAGGTGGTATCTAGGGTTTCTTTAAATCAAGCTATTCATCTGCCTGCTTTCTTCCCCAATCCTGAGAATAAGGGGGAAAGACTGTTACATACCTTGGACATTCACAGACAACTTCGATACTACCTGGACAGAACCAAGACCAGTAGGAAGTCTGAACAACTTTTTGTAGCTTACGCCCCTGCAGTCCAAGGAAAAGCAATTTCAAAACAGACTATTTCAAAATGGATTGGACATTGCATCAGATTCTGTTATTCCTTTCATGGAAAGACTGTTCCAGCCAATGTCAGACCACATTCCACCAGAGCTACAGCCACCTCTACAGCATTCTTAAGAGGGGTGCCTACTAAGGACATTCTAGAAGCTGCTACATGGAGCTCCGTGCATACATTCTCCAAACACTACAATCTCCCTCTATACTCCAGATCCAGAGCAGGCTTTGCTTGGCAGTCCTGCAGGGTTTGATTGCCACACCATCTTTTCCTAGAGCATTCCTCCTCCCCCAGCTAAGCTATGGTATTCTACCCATATGTTATGACTGCAGTTGCATTCTTGAAGGACATAGTACAGTTTTGTACCTACCATAAATGTAGATGTCCGATAGATATGCAACTGCAGTCGGATTTTCCCTCCCTCCATACCCCTCTATGCCTAGGGTCCACTCCTATCCCTGTTTCTCTTAGCTGGGGATATCTGTTATGGTGTATCTGTTTATTGCTCATGTATTTGTCTGGAATCCTGTTTTTTGTCTTCCAATTTGATTACAGCCTTCCTTGGAGAGCACCTGGCATCTGGGGCAAGAAACACTGAAGAAAATGGCATCGGCTGATGCTTATGTACTCCAGCCGCTCTGACGTCGGAGAGAAATGCGACATCAGCCGACGTCGGACCCAGACTTTGGAATCCGGCCGACCGAGGGCTGCCTGAGGCAGGACAACCCATATGTTATGACTGCAGTTGCATATCTATCGGGCATCTACATTTATGGTAGGTACAAAACTGTACTTTTTCTTGCTTTAAAGGTTGCTTTTGCATATTTATGAAGACCAAATGACATTCTTGTATCATCTAAGAAAGTTTTGACAACTTGTAGTTGTGCTTTCAGTTGATCATCTGATGAGCTGTACAGTTTTAAATCATTGGGAAACAAGAAAAGTCTTTACACTTCATTGTTTTCTAGGAGAAAAATTATAGCCATGGCATAAGCTGTTAAGTAGATGGCTTAATGGGTTAAGGGCAAGACAAAATAGCAGCTATGACAGTCACCCTGGAATATCCCCCTTTGAATTTTTATCCCTGAGGTAATAATTTGTCTTTTATTATGGCTTAATTGCAAAGTGGTCTGCCACTGCTTCATGATCATAGTAATATAGTTGATCAGTGTGGAGGTGATGTTCAGGGAAGAGTTAAGACAGGCAAAAAGATTACAACCACGGAAACATCCGAGCGAAAGCGCTTGTGATATCAGTTTTTTGTCTTCGTGTGCAATAAAAGTTTTTTACTTTTGGAATAATCACTGTTTGGTACTTCAGTTCCGTGGTTGTAATCTTTTTTCTTGGTTCTGTGCTTCAACTATCGTTGGAAGAGTTAAGACAGGCACTGGGTGGCAGTGAAGAGTTACCAAATAGCTGGGTAACTACAGCAGAGCTAGTAAGAGAGATGGCTAGAAAGGTGCTTGGTGTGACATCTGGAAAGAGGAAGGAGGACAAGGAAACCTGGTGGTGGAATGAAGACGTACAGGAGAGTATACAGAGAAAGAGGTTGGCGAAGAAGTGGGATTGTCAGAGAGATGAAGAAAGTAGACGAGTATAAGGAGATGAGGTGCATGGCAAAGAGAGAGGTGGCGAAGGCTAACGATAAGGCATATGAAGAGTTGTATAAAAGGTTGGACACTAAGGAGGGAGAAAAGGACCTGTACCGATTGGCTAGACAGAGGGACCGAGCTAGTAAAGATGTTCAGCAGGTAAGGGTGATAAAGGATAATGAGGGAAACATACTCACAAGCGAGGAGAGTGTGTTGAGCAGATGGAAAGAGTACTTTGAGGGGCTGATGAATGAAGAGAATGAGAGGGAGAGAAGGTTGGATGATGTGCAGATAGTGAATCCATGAAGTGCAGTGGATTAGCAAGGAGAAAGTAAGAATAGCTATGAAGAGGATGAAGAACAGAAAGGCTGTTGGTCCAGATGAAATACCTGTGGAAGCATGGAGGTGTTTTAGGTGAAATGGCAGTGGAGTTTTTAACTAGATTGTTTAATGAAATCTTGGAAAGTGAGAGGATGCTTGAGGAGTGGAGAAAAAGTGTTTTGGTATCGATTTCTAGGAATAAGGGTGATGTGCAGAGCTGTAGTAACTACAGAGGAATTAAATTGATCAGTCACAGTATGAAGTTATGGGAAAGAGCAAGTGGAAGGTAGGTTAAGAAGGGAGGTGATGATTAGTGATCAGCAGTATGCTTTCATGCCAGGAAACTACAGATGTGATGTTTGCTCTGAGAGTGTTGATGGAGAAGTACAGAGAAGGTCCGAAGGAGTTGCATTGTGTCTTTGTGGATTTAGAGAAAGCATATGACAGGGTGCCTAGAGAGGAGTTGTGGTATTTTATGAGGAAATCTGGAGTGTTAGAGAACTATGTAAGAGTGGTACAGGATATGTACAAGGGTAGTGTGACAGTGGTGAGGTCTGTGGTGGGAGTGACAATGCATTTAAGGTGGAGGTGGGATTACATCAAGGATCAGCTCTGAGCCCTTTTTTATTTGCAATGGTGATGGACAGGTTGACAGAGGAGATCAGACAGGAGTCCCCATGGACTATGATGTTTGCAGATGATATTGTGATCTGTAGTGAGAGTAGGGAACAGGCGGAGGAGACCCTGGAGAGGTGGAGATATGCTCTAGAGAGAAGAGGAATGAAGGTCAGCAGGACTAAGACAGAATATATTTGTGTGAATGAGAGGGAGAATAGAGGAATGGTGAGGATGCAGGGAGTCGAGGTGGCAAAGGTGGATGAGTTTAAATACTTGGGATCAGCAACAGTTCAGAGTAATGGTGAGTGTGGAAGAGAGGTGAAGAAGAGAGTACAGGCAGGATGGAGTGGGTGGAGAAGTGTGTCAGGAGTGATTTGTGACAGACAAGTACCAGTAAGAGTGAAAGGGAAGGTCTACAAGAGGGTAGTGAGATCAGCTATGTTATGGGTTGGAGACTGTGGCATTGATAAAATGGCAGGAGTCAGAGCTTGACGTGGCAGAGCTGAAGATGTTAAGATTTGCATTGGGTGTGATGAGGATGGACAGGATTAGGAATAAGTATATTAGAGGGTCAGCACAGGTTGGAAGGTTTGGAGACAAAGTCAGAGAGGCAAGATTACGTTGGTTTGGACATGTGCTGAGGAGGGATGCAGAGTATATTGGGAAAAAGATGCTAAGGATGAAGCTGCCAGGTAGCAGGAAAAGAGGAAGGCCTAAGATAAGGTTTATGGATGTGGTGAGAGAGGATATGCAGGTGGTTGGTGTGACAGAGCAAGATGCAGAGGACAGGAAGAAATGGAAACAGTTGATCTGCTGTGGCGACCCCTAAGAGGAGCAGCCGAAAGAAGAAGAGTGTGGGGTGTATCTTGCACATTTTAAGCACTCTTGTGTCCATGAATGTGGGATACTATCTTTTTTTGTAGTCAGTCCATGCCATACTTATGTTCTTACCCTTTTTACAGTTCTCCACTATGACTTTAACAAATTACCCTTTGTTCCGTATGACTTTCTTTTATTGTCCTTTTTGTTCTATTGCCGTAATTGTGTTTTCTTCTAAATAACTATATATTCTGTTGGCATCAATTCCAGTGTATAGTTTATAGGTCGCCGGAAGGCAAGTTATTGGTCTATATTTTTTAGGGTAGCTTGCAGGCTCACTCTTAAATAGGTGCATTGTTTTTTCCTGTTAGCCAGGTTGTTGTCTGTTAGGGGTGCACATATAAATAGTTCTTACTCATGACTACATTTTCATCCAAAAATGTTAATACTTTTAACCAGAAATTAGGTACTGCATTTGGGCCTGGGGTTTTCCTGTTAGAGGCTTTTCTTAACTTTGTTCCGATCTCTCTGGCTGTTACTTTATCTCATTTCATATCCTGTACCTTTACACTTCTTATTCTTTCTTTTACTTCTATCCCTTTAGCATCTTTATGCTCCACAAGATCTTCATAAATACTTTTCCAAAATGTATCTATTTCTGCTTCTTTGGTGGTCTTTCAATTCCTTTTACCTTGTTTCCCAGTTCTGTATAAAACCTTTTTTGGGTCATCAATAAATTACTTATTTTGTACTTTTCCTTTATATTTATATGTGTATCTTCTAAGTTTTTCTGACTGTGCTGAGCTTTTTAGTTTATTTGTGATAGTGCATGTGAGATCCTGATCTGTTCTGCATTGCTTTTATCAAGTGTATCTTTCTAAGTATTTTTGTTGATCTGTTCCCTCTTCTGTACTGTTCTAACAGCGAAACTTCTTGTCTTAATTGCTTTATAGTTTTCACTACTCAGTATTTCCATGATGGTATTCGATTTCTCCCCTTCCTTTCCCTCACTACCTTGTGTTCTTGTGGTAGAACTTTATCAGTTATTAATTTAGCTGCACATTAATATGTCCTGCTTGCTTCTGTTATATCGCATGGATCTCTATGAACAGTCCTAATTACTATGTTCATTTGTTTTATCAAACTTCTGACTTTTTGAGTTTTATTGACCTTCTACAGTCTATTTCTTTCATTGATCTTAATATGTCTGTCTATTAAATCAAGCAACTCTTCTCTTAGCTCATTTTCTTATAAATTGAGGGCACATTTTTTTGTTTTCTAATTCCTGCAGCCATTCTATTTTAAGTTCAATAGCATCTTCCTGTGGCACATTTTTTTGTTTTCTAATTCCTGCAGCCATTCTATTGAAAGTTCAATAGCATCTTCCTGTGGCACATTCTCTTCAGTTTCATCCTGTGTCATCCATTGCTCTGTCATATGGGAACTCACTGGCCTATCATTCCTCAACATTGTCTGCATCAGAGTTTCCACAGTTTCCTGTTCCTTCCCTTGCTGTCCAGCTTCAAGTGAATGTTTATCCTGGTTTCCTGTGGAAGGCTCCAACATATCTTCATATGGCGTCTGACCAGTTGCTTCCCATTCCAGTGGTTTCCCCTTAATTTGGATGTCCATTGCTCTATCCTGTTTTGGTGCTTTCTGAATTAAATTTTCTACACTGAAACCTTCACTTCACAGGTACTCCATAACCTCAGTTTCCATTTTTTTAACTTCTGCATTACTAATCTCCTTTTATACATTTCCTCTTTGTCTTATTTTTTTTTTTTGTATTGTAAAGTTTTCCATATCTGGATTCCTTTGTTTGTATTTCTCTTCAAATACCTTTGGGTGCTGCTCTTTTTGCATTAATTTGTTTTGCGTTCTCCTTTGCATAGATATTACACCATATTAAATCTTTTTCTTTCCCATGTCCATATTTCTTCTTCTGCTGATCTTCCTGTTTCTCCTTACTTTGGGGACTCTTCCATCATGCTGTGATATAACCTGTGTTAGACTTTCTATACCAAATCCATCAATTTGCAGGCACTCTATAACTTCTATTTTTTTAACTTCTACTTTACTAATCTTCTTTTCTGCATTCCCGCTTTGTGATATTATTTTTTTATTGTGAAGTTTTCCATATCTGGATGCCTTTGCCTGTATTTCTCTTCGAATATCTTTGGGGCTGCCTTCTTTATATTGATTAATTTGGCTTTCACCTTTGCATAAATGTCGCACCATTTCAAATCTCTCTCTCTCTTTCCCATGTCCATTTTTCTTTTTTGTACTTTTTAAAAATCTCTGGGTTTTGTTTATATTTTTGCACTTCCTCAGATACTACTTTTTCCAAATAGATCAAAGTTTCTTGGTCTATATACTGTTTTTCACAAATCTGTTGTATTAATGAACACAAATATTTATTTGAGCCTTCTGACAGTGTTTCTTTTGGAATTATTTTTCTTTCCTGTAATTTCTGTCTTAATCTTTTTGTATATCTTATGTCTGGAAATTCTGGGCTTTTTGCATAATAGTAACAGTACATAATTTCTTTCTTATCCTCAATAGTCCACTGTATCATCTTTATAGTTCTTCTGTGGCTTCTCAGTTTTTGTGGACAGCTACTTCCTTCTACAACGGGGGGCCATCCCTCCCCTGGGGTTGGCCTTGCCCCACTGTAGGAAAGTTTTGGTATTTTGAGGATTCTACACTGTCATTTTTTCAGTCCTGGCACCAGTGTGCGTACCAGGATTGGGCACTTTTTTATCCTGGGTCTTGTGTACCCAGCTGTCTTTTTTAATTTATGACCTACTTCTGTCCATGATATATGCTATATAAATACAGTCTATATATCGGTGTCTTGGTGATATTTGTGAAAAACAGGGTCCACCCCATGAAGGTACTCACCAAGACTTCAGGATGAATTCAGTTTCAGCAATACTACTCTGCTTTGCTTGTTGACGTATCTCTCCATTTGGATCCTCTGTGGCTGTAGGGATGTTTGTGGGCAAGGGAGAACTACTATTGCTGGTCTCGGGAGAAAGGCAGGTGAGGGTTTACTGTATAGCTGGGAAAGGGTGCCTGAGTCCCGAAATAGTGTGCCTGCCTTGGGTTAGTCTTTTTCCAGGGTGTCTCCTAATAAAATAAAACAAAAAGTAAAAAATATGGCTTCTCCTGTATCTATTTCTTATGAACAAGAAATATTTGCATGGGAATTAATTTATGCTTTTACTTTGTTTATTTTTGTAAAAAGAAAGAGACCCTCTCTGACTCTGATTTTCAGTCAGAAGATCAGGGATTGGAGGAAGAATGTTGTGCTTACTTTTCTTCACAGGCTAGAGATTCTGAGGAAAGTTTCAGATTTTCCTCCAGAAGACCCATCTTTTTCTGAGGCTTTCAACTAAAATGAAAGAGGTATTGCACTTTCCACAAAAGTTTTAGAATTTATTACAGTTGGATATGGCACAATCCAATTCTATCCCTCCAGTTTTATCTTTTATATTTTCATCTAGTTTAACTGACAGTCTAGTCCCTGCTTCTAGAAAGTCTGACAGGTTATACAAGGTACCTCAGACTCACACATCTGTTTTCTACTTCTAGTGTGGCTGTACACTAATCAATAAGTTGATCAGAGCTCTTCTGGTGTGAAGACTGCAACTGTAAAAACAAGCCAGTTACAGCTATTCACTGGGGGAAAATTCAGTTACTATCTAATAATTGCATTGTCTGGATGCCAGCAAAGAAGACATTTGGAGAAAGTAAGAGGAAATCAACCAAAAAAGAAGGGAAAAAGATCTGGCTGAGAGAAGCTTGCATCTGTTCAGGAATCATCTTCAGTACAGGAGATGGCTTCCAGTGATTTAAAGGAAAAATAAATCAAATATTCTTAGGGTTTTAAAATAAGTTAAACATTAAATGAATGTATAAAGTCAAATAACAAAAGGTTGTAAAAATTAAAAAGCTTTAACTAGCTATTTAGAAGAACTGATAAAACTGCAAAGATCAGTGGGTGAAATGAAACAAGTCTGGCTGAACTTGAGGTTTCCTAAGAAGAACTGTTCCACTAAATATCAGAATTAGAAGACAAAGCACACAGAGAAAACCAGAAATGTTCTGCTATACTAAAAAAACTGAATGAAGTAGACTGCATTTATTTTATGCAAGTACAAATAAGCTACTGGACAGGTGTTAATTGAAAGGGTACAACTTGTGTATGCTCCAAATCTTGCCATGAAAAAGCAGTCGAGACCGATATTAGTAAATATGCAATCCCACCAACAGTTGCTCTTGACAAAATTGTGCCACAAATTGGGGTCAACAGTGAGGAAAAATATTATTCAGTGCATACCAGGCAGAAGAGAAGCATATTTATCCCAGCAGTCAGGGAATAATGTGAAGCAGGTGTGAGATTCAAGCTGCTGTATCCAACTTTCTTTAGAATATTTTTCCACATGGATCAAAGACATTTTTTGATGGAGAACCAAGGAAAAAAAGTTTAGCCAACTAAGAATGAGCCATCAAGAAGAAAGGAACCTTGCTTCTCATTCTCCTGACAGTAACAAAGTTCATACAGTCTTTCCCAGTGAAACCTTTTCCATTAAAAAAAAAAATGCTTAAGTAACACCAGGACATCCAGGAGCTGACACAAAGAACCAAGAGTGCCTTAGGCCTGAACCAGAGTTATTTTTAGAGTTGGAAAGTATCAAGAAGAAAATGCTGTGAAACTGGATTATAAATGGAAGATTTATCAGTGACTGTTGTATATGTTGAAGATAAAGCAAGAATAATTATAGCTTAAAATAATTTTAAGCTGTCCAGGCTTTACATCACAACAAGTTAAAATTAGTATAATGTGCTGTTGGGCTGCTGTGGTGGGGGTGTACCTGTGTATTTCTCACAATATATGTTGAACTAAGAATAATTTCTCCTGTTTTATTAGTGTGTTGTGTGTATGTATAATATATATAATATGGATTCACTTTACAAGCTCGAAATCCTGAAATATCGAATTTCAGAATCTCGAGCCCATAAAGGGGAAAATCCAAATACCCGAAACCACAAAACCTCGAAAACACACTACACAGCACATACAAACACAGACACACACATCTCCCGACACTGTCAGAAACCAATACAACACACACACACACACACACACAACTAAATAAGCACACACATCTACCCTTATATGTAGGGGAGCATGCCCCCCTGCACCTGCACCCCCACACCCCCTACTTAAATATTCTAACTCTAAGGTCGCACTACACACATACACACAAAACACCACCACACAAACTACATTGCTCTCACACACACACATCACAGTAACAACACACACTAACACACACTACAGTGCCTACCCAACACCCTTAAGCATCAACACTTACCTGAATCCATGAACACACTGCAACACCAGAACCGCTAATTCAAAATCTCTGACATTTGAGATTTTGAATTTCATGCTTCTGGGGTTGCAGTGTTCCGATCTTTCCACTTTATGGGCTTAGATTCTGAAATTTGAGATTTCAGGATTTTGAGCTTATAAAGTGCTTCTATATATATATATATATATATATAGATATACATAATATGGTTCCCCTGCATTATATATATATATATATATATATATATATATATATATATATATATATATATATATATATATATATGCATAATATGGTTCCCCTGCATTATATACATTTGTTCGACAAACATAGGGGTGTGGTTGAGTATTGATGGTATGGATGGCCGAATAGTGGATAAATTGATAATATGGAATTTTGATAGAGGTAAGTGGGTTTGGGTGTGTATGAATTAGGGTAAGGGTTGGGAATGAGTGAAGGATGGGTGTTGTATGTTTTTGCCAGTTTGTGTATTTTAGAGTAAGTGTTAGGCTAGGGGACAGATGTGCTTATGTGTGTTATAAATGTATGAGTCTGTCTTGTATGGTGGCAGTGTTACGGGAAGGTTTTAATGACATTAAGGTGTAGGTTTAGGGTTGGGGGAAGGGAAAGTGTTAGGGTTAACACC
The DNA here is from genome assembly GCF_019279795.1 of Protopterus annectens. NCBI lineage: Eukaryota > Metazoa > Chordata > Ceratodontiformes > Protopteridae > Protopterus > Protopterus annectens. The sequence goes on from NC_056743.1 coordinate 1,048,187,312, forward strand.
CATAACTAATGTAGCCAATGCAGTTTTTTTCTTTGGGCTAAAAAGTGAATATTTACTTAAAGCATGTAAGTTGTCTTGCATATCCGGGAGAGGGATAGAGATAAAAGAACAGACATGAATTTGTGCAAGGAGAAATACAGGCTTTAAGATGCACTTTAGCATGAGTACCTTAATTTTAGAGTAGGCAAGGCCTGTGGGTGCAGCCATCACTTGGTAATTGCTCCTAACTAGAGGAATAAACATTTTTTGAAAATGTACATAGTCTTGTGTCCTTGTTTAAGTTAAAATGAAATGGGGTTCTGAAACTCTCTTTAGTTTTCTTATTTGAGTGTTTTCATTGAAGCAGAAGTCCTTAAAATGTGACACAGGCTCAGACTGAGTCGCAAATACATAAGTGATCAGCCTGTCAAAACATTAATGTCTTCATGTAAACTAAAAGCTGGAAATACACATTCAAAAGCATTGTCTTGTATAATAGGTGGGAGTAACTGCTTGCTGTCATAATGGCTACTCTCTCCATATTATTATAGAATGTAAATGGCCTTACAGGTGTAGAAAATACCAGAGTATTAAATTATATTGAAGTATTAAAATATGTAGCATGTAAATAGCAATGTTGCATGATAGACATTTGAATAGAAATAAGTATGTGGATTTATTGAAAACTTCTGACTGAACAGTCAACAGGATATCAGGCTCAGAGGAACAGGGTAGTATTTATACTGATCACTATAGGGGCTCCAGTAGTGACAGAAGAGGAGGGGGGAGATAATGGTAGATTTATCTTAGTAAAAGTTTATTGACTATGGAGGAGAATTACACTGGCATGTATTTATATTCTACCTAAAACTGCTAATATTTGAGCTGAAGCGAGTTTTGGGAGAAAGTCATCTTTCATCAGGGGGTATTAATTATATGTGAAAATTGTCACTAATGCAAAACATGCTCCAATGTATAACAGGGACCAAGTAAGAATGGCGATATTGAAGTGTATTAACCCACCAGATGTGCAGTAGCAAGCCCCGCTCGAAACACGCCTGTAACCATTTTGACCACCGTTTGATTGAAAGATGCCACCAAAACACAAGGTAAGTTAAACTGATAAAAAGATTAGACAGATTATACAGAAAATATTGAAAACATTATACGTATATAAGTATAACATAAAAACGCAGATGCGATTGATGTGAAATCAAATCATTTCTTTATTTCGGCATATGATCGGCATTAAGAGTATTGTTGTTTACTGTGTGGGAATATGTACATGTTAAAATCTAGGAAGTGTGCTATAATGGTATGGAGAAGACAGTGCAAGTTGTACTTGGGTTAGATAGAAAGCAATGTAATGCAGGGTAGGATAATTAGAATTGCTGTAAAAGGAGATACTATACTGAAGTGGACTATTCTCAGAATTGTTAAGAATGGTTGGCCATGTGGGCTAGGCTAATTGCAGTACTAAACAGTTGTGGCACAGGTACTAAATATACTGTGCCACACCTAATTATGTTAAGTGCATTGGTGTACACTTGGAGTCATTAACAGAAACACTGCTGTTCTGTGCAAATAAAGTAGCTCAAGTATCGGAGTGGATATCCACTGCTTCAGTCAGTGGAGAAAAGCAATGGATTATAAAGGTAAGCTTACATAAGTAACGGAGGGTGTGGCTGGCAGTTTGGGTGGATACTGGTGGTTAAACAACAGTGAGGGTGTGCTGAAGTAAAGGCAGTTTCTTGTTTAGGGACACCATATATAAATTTGAGGAAGTAATTCCAGAGTAAAGGACTGTACGAGGTAGAGGGTGGTCTCCTAGCTGCTGCTAACATTGCAGATCATTAGAAATTGTTTTATCTGAAATAAATATTTGAGTACAACTTTTTGTTTTGTAAATGAGAAGCTGCAAATTTGAAGGACACATTTGAGTGGCAGTGACTGAGGATCGTCTATTAGGTTTTCTTCTCTCTACAGGAGTTACTGCAGATGGAGTTCAAAAACTGCAGGGATAAAGAATTTATGTTGGGTACATATGGAGCTTTGGCTGGTGTGGTGGTAGTAGCACAAAAAATTAAATGCTTGATTTAAGTTGGATAATATATGATATGATAGAAGCACCTTTCTGTAGTGCCTTTAAACATGTCATTATTAGCATGTGTTTATTAAATGTTATATTATTAAATATTAAATACCTCTGGCATGTCAGTCATGGTGGGCACGCCCATTCCTGCGCGAACTTGGTGGTGGGTTAATACACTTCAATTTCGCCGTAAGAATATAACAAAAGAGGGTAGATTTCTATAGAAATAAGAGAATGTTTGGTATGCAAGGTGTGAATTCAGTAGTAGGATCTCTGACAGAGTTTATGTATTGTCCAAGATGCAATAACTGGGCTACAGTGGATAGGAATTATATCTCAAAATGTATTCGTTTGAAGGCTTGACACACATTCAGTAAGTTTTAGATAATGCACCAGTAAAAAGTAAGATAAAGATACAGGTTAAGGAAGTAAAAATGAGATACTGACTCTCTTCCATGTACCTACTGAGATGACTGTAAGAAGTTATTTTAGAGTTATTAGGAATGACAGAAACTTCTTCAGAAGGGATAACTGGTGAGTGAGATGAAATGAAAATAGAGTTTAAAAACATAGTAGAAACAAGACACACGCAGATTTTGGGGTAAGAAATAATGAGAATTATTCAAGAGTCTTATTCTGAAAAATGTTTCAGAATAAGAGGACTCTCTCTGAAAAAGAAGAGGCACAACTGTGAAGTGTTAAAGGGGAAAAAAAGGAATATTTGGATAATTATGTATGAGTTTAGAAAAATTGCTGTTTAATTATTTTATAACAACACCTTCTTCTTCTTTCGGCTTTTCCCGGTTAGGGGTCACCGCAGTGGATCACCTGTCCATTCATGATTCACAGTGGAGTTTTACGGTGTTGAGTTGCCAGCCCGGCGCCCAACCTTCCACAGAAGGCACACACATGCACGCACTCATGCCTAGGGCCAATTTAGAGTGTCCAATCCACCTACAGCATGTCCTTGGGATGTGGGAGGAAACCGGAACACCCGGAGGAAACCCACGCGACCACAGGGAGGACATGCAGACTCCACACAGAAGGCACCCCAGCCGAGAATCGAACAGGAGAACCTCTTGCTGTGAGGCAGCAACGCTATCCACTGCACCATCGCGGCCACCCTTATTTTATAACAACACCAGAGTACAAAAACTTCTAGCACAATGACTCAGACAACAGAATGTAGAAAGGATATTACCATACTTGGGGAAGCCTGTAAGAAGAAAAATATCCAGAGATCCTATGGAGGTATTAGAAATATTTTGGAAATTTTTATAAGCTGTATAAAGCAAAAGAATGTGGAAACCAAGCCAGGGCACAAATGGAAAGATTTATGGAAGGCTTCATTATACCAATGCTAGAGAAAAAGGAGGTTCAACAGTTTAATAGTTAAGACAGAAAAACAGTGATGTATAACTAGTCAGAGGGAAGTCTGGTAGGACAGACATTATTTCAGTGGAAGTTTGAAAGTGGTAGGGAAGAAGGTGATGAAAGAGCTGGGAGATTTTGTTTTAACAGTACTTTAAAAGGGGGGTTACCAGTATTTTGGGGGAATAAAGCTGTTGTGGCTGTTTTACCCAAAGAGGGTAAAGATCCTTCATACCCAGGTTCATATAGACCCATTTCAGTTTTAAACCATGATTAATAATATATACTAGCTAACAAATGACAAAGGTGTCACAATTGATAAAGAGCGATGAGATTTATTGGAGGAGGTAAACATCTGACAGCGTTAATAGAGCAGTAATGATCCAGAAGGAAACGGAGGGCAAGAATATTACACATTTTTTTATAACAGTACCTTTATTTTAACCAACATTTTACATCACTCTGTGCAGTTTGTGTGCATGGTGCACTCAAATCCCATGGTGGCTGTCCTGAAAATTAGTAAACGTCTCTACACTCCTCCAATACCATTTATGTAGTAGGTACAGTCTGTTGCCAGGAATTACCATAACACTTCTAAATCAGTCAATTTTCACTGCATCTCCTTATTCTCCACCCAGTGTCGATTCATCATAATGGTCTATGTTGACCCAAAAATTAGCTTTTTTTTTTTTAAAACCCCTTCTCATGTCACTCAACCTACTTTCTTGGCTCTGTAATTAACCTTTTCCCATTTTACATTCCAATTGCCCCATTTCCACCAGTGAAGTTTACTATACCTCTGTTTTGTTATTTCTCTTTTAATTTCCTCTGCCAGCTTTATTAATTCTGTAATGCTTGGAGTTTTATTCATTTTCCAGTTTCTCATTTAGTTATTTGGCCAGTATGAGTATCCTTAAAACTAGACCACTTACAAAAATTTCACCTGTTTCACTTCTATCCAGGTTAACAAGTAGTTTGCCACATCTGCCTGCCAGATGTTCATCGTGCATACAGCTGCAGTAATCACAGATGGGTTCTCTGCCGTCAGGCGGTCCCTCGGTCGGCCGAATTCCAAAGTCTTGGTCCGGCGTCGGTTGTCGTCGCTTTCTCTTCTGATGTCAGTGAGGCCAGAGTAAATAAGACACAGCCGACGCCATGTTCTTCAGTCTTTTTTGCCGCGCGGTGCCCGAAGCAGAAGCAGTTCGCAAGTGCCGGTTGGCCAGCTCCTGAATTACGAATATTTTGGAATCCGAAGTCTTCATTAAAGCTAAGTACCCCGTTGGGGAATCTTTTCTTGCCTCAGACCGATGTCAGAAAAAGTTAATAATTGTATTTCTTGTGGGAAGCAAATACCGCATAAGGATTTCCATTCCCGCTGCATACCTTGTTTGGGCCCAGACCACGACGTCTCGGGCTGTCGCTTTTGCGCTACCTTCAATAAACGCACTATTAAGCGTCGGGCGGAGTTCGCCCAGCACTACTTTGGTAAAGCTTTTGATTATAAAATGTCATCGGACACTCCGACTACCGTTTTGACCAAAAAACGCAAGGAAAAGGACCGACACGCGAGGTCCGCGGTCCCCGCCGACAACACGCCAAAACAGGCTACACGTGGTCCGGTTCTCAGCGAGACGCCTTTGCAGTCCCTGACTACCAACGACACTTCTTTGGCGGTGTCCTCTGTACCCGAGACCGCTGGGTCCTCGGCCCTTTCCCAGACTACAACCGAAGCCTCTGCTAATGTTGAGCCTACTAATGTGGACAGGTCCACCTCCACCCATGGTGTATTTAGGCCCTCATCTTCTTTTTCAATTAAGGCCTTTACTAAATCCAAAGCAGCCAGGCAGCCCATGAGGCCTGTTGTACAGGGCCCATCTCCAGGTCCCATGCCTAAAAAACAGATGCTTAGAATGTCTGAGGATTTAATTACTCTTATCAGAGGTTCTCTACCCCCTCCAGACAAGAGACCCAGAGTGGAGGAAGTTTCTCCCTCTTCTGATCAGGGATCCATTTTATCAGAACATTCTGATGCAGAGGAACACTCTTATTCTCCCTTTGAGGATTTGGATGCAGAACAGTCCATTCCCTCTGTATCCCCTCCTGAGGATTTTTCCTTTGGGGAAACCTTACACACCTTGAGGGAACACTTCCATTGGGAAGGCCAAGACTTTTCAGATTCCAAGAAAAGACTTAGGGAATTTCTTTTGTTACCTCAACACAGACCTCTGGCTATACCCCCTGTTTTGGACATACTGGATGATGTCTATTCGGAGGCTTGTCTTAACCCGGATTCTCTGCCTCCTGCACCAGTCAAACCTGATAGGTATTACAGAGTACCCAGCTCTCACCAATTTCTCTTCAAAAGCCATAATGCTGACCCTGAAACCATTTGACAAGGCCCCAAGGGATTGAAGGCCTCGACTGCCAAAAATCCACTTCCTGCAGAAAGGGAATCAAGATTTTTGGAAAGGTGGGGGAAAAAGGTTTATACCTCAGCCACCCTAGCCATGAGGGCTTTAAATTGTCAGTTTCATATGCTTAAATATCAACAGTTCCTGTTATCACAATTGAGGAACAAAATGTCGCAACCTGAACAACAAGATTTAAAGGAGTTACAGGATATGATGCATAGTGCAGAACAAGTGGGTAAACACACCCTACAATGTGGTTATGATGCCCTAGAGGCCTCAAGTAGAGCGGCAGCTACAGGATCAGTCATTCGCAGACATGCCTGGCTTAGGGAACAAAATTTACCTGATCATGTGAAAGCTAAACTTCTAGATGCTCCTTTACAAAAGGATGTGCTGTTTGGTACTAATGCTGAGGAGATACTACGGAAAATGGAAGAAAAAGCCAAATCTATGCAAACTGTCAAAGCTTTCTTACAGGTCCAACCACCACGTTTTAGCAGAAATTGGCCTTCAAAAACTGGTGCTGTCCACCCACTGGCAACCCCCAAAGACGTAGATACAGGCACAAGGGGCAGAGGGCAATCACAAGGATCATATAGAGGCCGACAATGGCAAACTCCAGCACCAAGAGGTGGCGAAGACAGTGCACAACAATACAGGAAGCAAACCCAATGACTCCCTCATTTCCATGCCAAGCATGTCTCAGCTGGCAGCACCTTTGGGAGGAAAACTAGCACTATTTGCAAGCAATTGGCATATTGTCACAACAGACAAATGGATCCTGGACATTATAAACAGAGGCTACAAATTTCAATTTCACACTCTTCCAAAATGAGAGGCATGCCAAACCTGCCACAAAATCAAAGGGCAGAGGCACAACTACAAATTTCAAAGCTCATAAGCATGCGAGCTATTCAAGAGGTTCCTACTCACCAACAAGGTCAAGGTTTTTATTCAAGACTTTTCCTGGTACCAAGGAAAGGAACCGACTGGAGACCCATTTTGGACTTATCCACCCTAAACACATTTCTAATCGTACCAAAATTCAAGATGCTCACATTACAGCAGCTTCTTCCCATGCTGGGCAAGGAGTTCTGGCTGGTAACATTGGACCTCAAGGAGGCATACCTGCATGTCCCAATCAGACAAAGCTGCAGAAGATACCTCAGATTTCTTGCAGGTTCAATCCACTATCAATTCTCTGCATTGCCCTTTGGCTTATCTACTGTGCCCAGAGTATTCACAAAGTGCCTGGCATCAGTGATTGCCTACTGCAGACTTCAAGGGATACAAATTTACCCTTATCTGGACGACTGCCTGATCCAAGCCGACAGCAAGAACATACTTCTGGAACATCTGGCATATGTGACACGGTTACTGCTTTCTCTGGGATATACAATCAACAAAGAGAAATCAAGGCTAACACCATCCCAGAAAATAACTTTCCTGGGTGCCAACTTGGACACAAACACCCAGATGGCCTACCTTACACCAGAAAAACAAGGGCAACTATCTCAGTACTTCAAAATACTAGCAAAAAGTACCAGGCTTACTGCAAGGAAAATCTTGCAGGCTCTGGGATTCATGGCATCTTGCATTCTATTAACCCCATTTGCAAAGCTGCATATGAGGAAACTTCAATGGTACCTAAAAAACCTATGGTCTCAACACAGTCACAGTTTGGAAACAATAATACCAATAATTCCATGTTTGCAAAAGGAATTTCTATGGTGGGCCCAAGCATGTCAAGCAAACAAAGGCCTCCCATTCTGCAAGCCTCAAGCAAAACAAGTCATAACCACAGACGCCTCAGATTACGCCTGGGGGGCGCACCTGACGAACAGGTGCATTCAGGGCAAATGGTCCCAAAAAGAAAAACATCTTCACATCAATCAAAAAGAAATGCTAGCAGTAATAAATGCAATTACAGCTTTCAAGGACTTCCTGCATCCAGGACAATTACTGATAAGAACAGACAACACCATGGTAATGTGTTACATAAACAAACAAGGAGGAACACATTCATACCCCTTGTGCAGACTAGCCATGACTCTCTGGAACTTGGCTCTGGAAAGACAAATCGAACTTCAAGCACAGTACTTGCCAGGATTGGAAAACACACTGGCAGACAATCTAAGCAGAAAAATGACAGATCCTCACAAATGGAAGTTACATCCTCAGGTGTTTGCAGAAATAATCCAAGCATGGGGGAGGCCAGACATAGATCTTTTTGCCTCCCACAGGAATCATCAATTGGAAAAGTTTTGTTCAAAGACCTTTCACCCAAAGGCCTGGAGAGTGGACGCCCTTTCATTCAGTTGGACAGCATGGACAGTTTACGCATTCCCACCTCTGCCTCTTCTGCCCAAGGTGCTTTTGAAAGCAAGAACAGACAAACCGAAGATGATACTGATTGCTCCAGATTGGCCGAGGCAACACTGGTACCCACTCCTGAGGAGCCTAACACATACTCCTCCCTGGTCCCTGCCTCTAATGCCTCTTCTGCTGACTCAGCACAGCTACAAAACTCTTTAGTCAGCTGAAAACACTCGATCTCGCTGCATGGAAAATTCCCTAACACCACAACAGAACCTACTCTCCAAGGAGGTACAGGATGTCATTTTGGAGGCCAGAAGGCCAGCTACTAGAAAAGCTTACTCCACAAAATGGAAGCGGTTTTGCTCTTGGAATGAGAAAAAAGGCCAGGACCATAGAAAACTGAACTTGCGTCAGGTATTACAGTACCTAGCGGAGCTATTGAACAGTGGACTTTCTTTTTCTTCCATAAAAATCCATGCCTCAGCCATCTCTGCAGAATTCAACATGGATCCTCCTTTATTTTCTCACCCACTCTTACGACAGTTCCTCAGAGGGGCTAAGAATATAAGACCACCAAGGAAACAACCAATACCAGCCTGGGATCTTAATTACATACTAGAAAAATTAACATTGCCTCCTTTTGAACCAGCTGCCTCAACAGATTTGCAATATTTGTCCTGGAAGACAGCCTTCCTTCTGGCCATCACTTCAGCTCGTAGGGTTTCTGAACTTCAGGCCCTCATGGCGGTGCAGCCCTTTCTCATTTTCCATCAGGACAGGGTTTCCCTTCGTACCAACCCATCATTTATGCCTAAAGTGGTATCCAGGGTAGCTTTAAATCAAGCCATACACCTAACCACCTTTTACCCCAATCCTCAAAACAAAGGGGAAAGGCTGCTTCACTCCTTAGACATCCATAGGCAGCTTCGTTATTATTTGGACAGAACAAAGTCCTTCAGGAAATCAGAACAACTCTTTGCGTCCTATGCTGTAGGGGCTCAAGGGAAGCCAGTTACAAAACAGACTATTTCAAAGTGGATAGGCCACTGCATACGGTTTTGTTACTCCTACCATGGGAAATCTGTTCCTGCAGGTATCAGATCACACTCCACCAGGGCCACAGCTACCTCTACAGCCTTTCTCAGAGGAGTTCCTACCAAAGATATTTTGGAGGCAGCCACTTGGAGTTCTGTACATACCTTCACAAAACACTACCATCTGCCTTTATATTCCAGAACAAGAGCTGGCTTTGCCACTGCTGTTTTGCAGGGCATTCTGGCTCAACCCAGTTCCTCCTAGTACCTATCACCCAGTGCATAGCTTTGGGATTCTACCCATCTGTGATTACTGCAGCTGTATGCACGATGAACATAGTACAGTTTTGTACCTACCATAAATGTAGATGTTCGAGTGCTAATACAGCTGCAGTACAGGTTTCCCCTCCTTCCCCACTTGGTAAAGGCATGAGGCCTAGCAACCTCTTCATACTACCTGACTGGGTTATCCGGCTATGTTTTATTTGCTTGCTACCACTGATTTTGGATTATATTGCATTGCTTGTATATGTATATAAGCACTATTTAGGTATTGCCTTCCTTCTGAAGGCACCTGACATCTGGGGCAAGAAAGACTGAAGAACATGGCGTTGGCTGTGTCTTATATACTCTGGCCTCACTGACGTCAGAAGAAAAAGCGATGACAACCGACGCCGGACCAAGAATTTGGAATTCGGCCGACCAAGGGACCGCCTGACGGCAGAGAACCCATCTGTGATTACTGCAGCTGTATTAGCACTCGAACATCTACATTTATGGTAGGTACAAAACTGTACTTTCCTTGCCTTTAGTTTTTGGACTAATTTTTGTAGTTGTGTTAAGTGACCCTTCTTTAGAATATGTACAAAAAATGTAGCTCCACCATTCCAGTTGCCTGTCTTCACATCTCCAGAAAATACTGCTAGCCTCTGGATATATCTTGTTCAGCCTGTCTGGTTTATAAAAATACTTGTGGAGACACTTCAGTGCAAATATTCTAAACTTTCTAGATCTGGTTGTGATTTTAGGAGTCAAACTTCTAATTTAAATGCAATGTCTCTTTGTCTGTGAGTTCTTTCCAGCTATCTGTACCCATCTATGATTTATTTAGGGCCTTGCATAGTCTATGGACTGTTCTGTTATCAGCCTGTCCAGTTCTAGCTTCTATTAATAGCTTAATTACTTCTGGTTTCACAATATTTTCTTAGTTAGTGCAACGCATTCTACCAAAACTTGATACAGCCCTCTACATTTCGTAATCTGTCATCCCCTTAACTGAAAATTGCTCATATTCAATCTCTGTTCCGTTTTTCTTTCTCTTACTCATAATTGGTCACAAAAATATATTTTCTTGTTCCTACTAATTTTAACAGTATCCAGATTTATTGCTAATTGCCCTTTAGTTTCTGCTGTTGGTTCTAGCTTGAATATCCATGCTATGCATTCCTTTTAATATTCTCTTTATGTTCTCATGTACTTTAGCTAATCGACTCCTGTCATCCCCCCGTATTCAACACATGACCAAATGTTTGTTCTTCCCACTAGGCCTAAATTTCCATTCTGCCCCTATATTATCCACTTCCAGTTGGAGTCATACTGTGAGGTTTTTTTGAATGAAGATAAGCTAATTTCCATTGGGTGGCCTTATAGTGTTTGTGTAAGCATGGAGGTGCCAGTCTTCCCTCATCTAATGGAAGAAGCAAGTTCTGGCATTTACTCACCCCCCATACATATTTAATTGCCTCTCTCCTATGCAGTATATCCAAAATCTAACATTGGATCATAAATAAAGGCCTGGGCTACATACAGTGTCTGGGGAGTCATATAAATTCCAATAGCCTGCACTTTGATCTCACTCACTAGGGATTGTTCTCCATTCTTTTAGCATACTAATGATTTTCCCGCTTCATTTTGGGAACTCATACGGGTCTTTTGTTAACCATTTTTCTAGATATTTTAATTTATAGTGTCCCTAAAATGGTGGAAATTCGTGGATTAAAGCCTAAGAAGGTTCATAGTTTTTACCAGCAGCTTTAGGGCAGGATTCCAAGAGTTGCTTTCAGTGCAAGTCTGCCATGATTCTGAAAGACTTATCAGTGTAAGTAAGTATCTATAAACAGGCTTACATTCTGGGGTTAGATTCCAAAAGTTGCTCTCATTGTAAGTGGAGTAGGGCCCTTGGTTTTGTCTTCATGTGTCTTGCATCCTGAAGCCCTCATTTACTTTCTCAAAATTTAGAATGTTTTGGGAATATCTGTATCAGGATTTGTAATATCACATTAACTACAAACAGGCACAGTTTTTGTTCACTCACATACCAGCCCCCATCCTCTAATTTCTGACTGCCTGAATTGAAAACACCACAGTTGCTGGTGGGGTCTTTATGCAGAGAAGCCCGCCAAGAGTTAGCTGGAAATTCATAAGTCAGTCTTCTTTCGGCTTTTCCCGGTTAGGGGTCGTCACAGCGGATCACCCGTCTGCTCATGATTGGCAGTGGAGTTTTACAATGTCGAGTTGCCAGCCTGGCGCCCAACCTTCCACAGAAGGCACACACACACATGCACTCACACCTAGGGCCAATTTAGAGTGTCCAATCCACCTACAGCATGCCTTTGGGATGTGGGAGGAAACCCACGCGACCACAGGGAGGACATGCAGACTCCACACAGAAGGCACCTCAGCCAAGGATCGGACCAGGGAACCTCTTGCTGTGAGGTGACAATGCTAACCACTGCATCACCATGGCCACCCAGAAATTCATAAGTCAGTAAATGGTAGAATTTACATTTTTTGATAGAATTATTGGGTTAATTAGGAGCTGTAGTCACTGATATCCTTCTTTGATTTTACCTTGTACAAAATAATGTCTTTGTGTTGCAGAATATTCTGAGACAGTTTTAACTCTTTTCAGGATGTAAAAGAAATAAAGATAAAGTAAAGGCTGCAGCAGTAAGCTATGTGCCCGTGTATGAATATTTATGGGGACATGAAGTATTTAGATGTATGGAATTAAAACAGATTTGATTATGGCAGTGAAAAGTATGTGGTAAAAGACTAAACAAAAATAGAATAAAAACTGAGAACCTGAAAACTCTTGTGATATGGAAAGTAAGATAAAAATAGTCCATTACGTTTTATACAGTGGATATAAAAAGTGTACACACCCCTGTTAAAATGACAGGTTTTTGTGATATAAAAAATGAGACCACAATAAATCATTTCAAAACTTTTCCCACCTTTAATGTGACCTATAAACCTGTACAATTCAATTGAAAAAAACAAATCTGTTAGGGGAAAAATATAAAAAATAAAAAACTTACAATAAGCTGGTTGCATAAGTGTGCACAACCATAAACTAACACTTTGTTGAAGTACCTTTTGATTTAATTACAGCATTCAGTCTTCTTGGGTAGGAGTCTATCAGCATGGCACATCTTGACTTTGCAATATTTGCCCACTCTTCCTTGCAAAAGTGCTCCAAATCTGTCAGATTGCGAGGGCATCCTCTTGTGCACAGCCCTCTTCAGGTCACCCCATAGGTTTTCTATAGGGTTTAGGTCAGGGCTTTGGCTGGGCCATTCCAAAACTTTATTTTCTTCTGGTGAAGCCATTCTTTTGTTGATTTTGATGTATGTTTGGGGTCATTGTCATGTCAAAAGGTGAAATTCCTCTTCATCTTCCGCTTTCTAGCAGACACCTGAAGGTTTTGGGCCAAAAGTGACTTGTATTTGGAACTGTTCATAATTCCCTCCACCTTGACTATAAAGGCCCAGTTCCAGCTGAAGAAAAGCAACCCCAAAGCATGATACTGCCACGGCCATGCTTCAATATGGGATAGTGTACTTTTGGTGATGAGAAGTGTTTTTGCGCCACACATACCTTTTGGAATTGTGGCCAAAACGTTCAACCTTGGTCTCATCAGACCACAACACATTTTCCCACATGCTTTTGGGAGGCTTGATGTATTGTTTTGCAAATTTTAGCCCGGCCTGGATGTTTTTCTGTGTAAGAAAAGGCTTCTGTCTTGCAACCCTACCCCATAGTCCAGACATATGTAGAATACGGGAGATTGTCACATGTAGTACACAATTGGTACTTGCCAGAAATTCCTGCAGCTCCTTCAGTGTTGCTATAGGTCTATTGGCAGCCTCCCTGACAGGTTTTCATCTTGTCCTTTCATAAATTTTAGAGGGACATCCTGTTCTTTGCAACATCACTGTTGTCCCATATTTTTTTCCACTTTTCGATGACTGTCTTCACTGTGTTCCATGGTATATCCAATGCTGTGGAAATGTTTTTTGTACCCCTCTCCTGACTGATACCTTTCAACAACATTTGGGATGTACCTTACCCGACACCTCCTGCAACTGGAAAGACCCCAAAAGTACCTCACCAAGAGGATCAAGGGACTCAAACAGATGCCCTATGCAGTTAGGCTAAAGAAACTCCAGCTCTACTCAGTTGCTTACCGCCTACTCAGAGGCGACATGTGCCTGATGTATAAAGCCATGTCCAACCCAGAATTAATGGACATGCTCCACCTCAAGAAATCCAAATCCATCAGAGCTATACGCTCCAGTGACTTAAACCTCAGCACAGAAATAAATAGAACATGCTGGAGGGACAGATTCATAGCCCAGAGGCTCCCCTCACTCTGGAACAAAATCCCAAGCCATGTTAGACAGAGCCCCTCAATGACCCTCTTCAAGAAGAATCTTGACGTTTGGATGGGAGATCGTAAATTTACCCCTGAGATCTCTTCTGTGTCACTGCTAGACAGAGGCACGGTAAACTAACCTTAAATGGGCTATCTTCTGTGACCTACTATACAGAGGCACAGTCAACTAATCTAAAAAGGGTGGCGAAAGCCAAACACACTCTGGCTAGGCTTGTAAATGTCCTAGGGCAGATAGCCTAGTATCAACCTATGAACAATGAGATCCCTTTGATGCTTTGTAAGCTGTCTGCAAACCATGGCTTTTGCTGTAGCAGGCAACTGAGTAAATGTCAGGAAAATCCTACTAGGACAGCTGAACTTTATTTGGGGTTACTGAGTCACTTTAATTGATGGCAGGTATGTACCCAAGAAGACTGAATGCTGTAATTAAATCAATAGGTGCTTCAACAAAGTATTAGTTTAAGAGTGTGTACACTTATGCAACCAGCTTATTGTACATTTTTTATTTTTTATATTTTTTCCCCTAACAGATTTGTTTTTCAATTGAATTGTACAGGTTATAGGTCACATTGAAGGTGGGAAAATTTTGAAAGGATTTATTGTTGTCTCATTTTTTTATATCACAAAAACCTGGCATTCTAACAGGGTTGTGTACACTTTTTATATCCACTGTATACAGGTCAGGTGTAATTGTATTAATGAGAGGAGGAGCTGTAGAACATAGTAAAGAGTTGAAGGATTTTAATTGGGAGGGGAAGTGAGATAAGTTTATTATCCCAATAGAACAAGATGATATAGCATTTTCTGATTTTAAGGGATATTTTAATTCACTTTGTGTGACCAAATCAACTAACTCAGCAGGAGACTCACTCTCCTCATGTCATGTCTCAAAAATGTGGAATGCTGTCCTATTCCCTTTAGAATAGACTCCACACACAAGTCCTTTAAAAAAAACCTCTCATGAAAATTGGACTTGATCCACCCCCCTTTCCAAATTCTATTTCTTCTCACTTAATCTTGTATTAACTCCTCCAGCTTTTATTTTCTTTTAACCCCGGATGATGCTTCCTCCTTGTCATTACTGTATCATCTCCTCTGGGACTATTTTGTATCCATGCTCTTAACTATCTGCTTGTGATCTATAAACTACCTTAATTCACTGCGTAAGGTGTACTCCTATTGATGTCCTTCCATTGTTGCAGTATTCTTAATATAAGGGATTCTCTGCCAAGGGTAGCCCAACGTCCAGCCAGTATACCATATATGCGCCTCACTCAAGGGGTAGGGCATAAGGATGATATATGGACATACATACATCAGAACTTGTTTTCTGCCAGTCTGAACACCATCAAATGCTTCTTCTGTGCTGGATACCGAGCTATTTTTCAGATAGGTGCCCTGTTGTGGTTTCTTCTTATCTATTTCTATTTTGGTGTGTTTACGTGTCATCCAGATAGGGGAAATGTTAGTGTGGGAGGCAAGTTCACCATAAAAATCATTAAGAGCAATGTCTCTTTTGTTTGGGTACTTCTCACGACCATAAGCAGTGTTCTGTCAAGTGTTTGTCCCTAAGATCTGACTTAGCAGTCTCTCCTCCTTGTCAGTCTCCCTGGATAACCAGTGTCTTAGATTGTTGGTGCAAGGTGCTGTGGTGGAGTCTTCCCATCCCTTACATCAGCTGCCTACAAAGAAAAAGGAAAAAATATCAGATCTGATTCTCTCTTGAGGCTGGTGAAAGCCCGTAGGTAATCCTGTGGTTGTCTCTGATTCCTCTGCTGTGACCCTGTCAGAGGCCGGCATGGATCTGACTTCTTGCCAGAACTCTCAACTGTACAGATTTTCGCAGAATGTCCAGATTTTTCCCTCATATTTTTGATCTGTTCCTCATAAAAATTGTGCATTTTTGACAAATCACTAAGTTGATCTAGGGAATAGTCACTAAATAATCTCATGCGTTTAAGTTTTAGACTTCATATCCTTCAGAAAAATGTATGCTAACACAAATCCCATTGTTCTAGCAACCTTCTAAGTCTTTAAGAGCAATATTTAAAATGTGTCCCTATTTTTGGTCCTCTTTCCCCCGATTTTGTCAGGCTTTGTCCAGATTTCTTGTGCTAAGAGGTATGTTTCTTGCACGTCCTTGGTGGCTTTGCAAGCATCCACTCTGGGCATTGGGGGGGGGGGGGCTGATTATATCTGAGAGACTGAGGGGAATGCTAAAAATTTTAGTTCAGGAGGAGATTTCTTCTACATTGCTTGAGTGTTAGCAAGCATCTGAACCTCCTAGGGTTTTCAGGCAGATGTTCCTTAAAAGAATAAAAAAAAAAGAATAAAAAAAAAAAAAAAAAAGATATTTCCCTTGCTGTTAAAGATCATCAATAGAATGGCAGGAGTTTTGTCCAGGCTTGTTTAATACCTTAAAGCCTCCTCAAGGCATTTCTGTACCTGTGCCTCTACTCCTCTTAAAAGGCCCAGAGAGCAGGAGTCCTCTGATGAGGATTTGGATTTGGATTTGGATTCTGTGCAAGAGTCTTTGGTATATTCTGCTCAAATCCCTTCTCCCTTTGATTATGTGTCTGAGGAGGAAGATTCTGTTAGTCCAGACTATCCCTTAGAAGAACTCTTCTTTGGGAATATTGTTTGTCATATAATAGAATATTTCAGTTGGGGCTGTTCTCAGGTTTATGATATTCAAAAGAGGTGTTATGAACTCCTCAAGGTGGAGTCTCCCAAGCCCTCTGCTATACCTCTGGTCATGGCTTCCCTCTTAGATAACTCTTTAGTGGCCTCTGTTGCCCCTGATTTCCAACCTCAAGCCCCTAAGAAACCTGCCAGATTATACTAAGTGCTTGTTTGTAAGTTTTTGTACAGATGTCCTTCTGCTGATCCTTCTGTAGTGTCTATCTCAGATGACAAACCTTCTAAGCTTTTGTCATCTGCTAAACTACTTCCTTCTGAGGAGGACAGTAGAGTCATAGAACATCTAGACAAAAAGGTATGTACTGCTGCCACTCTGACTTTTAGGGCTATTAATTACCAGACTGATATGACCTGGTATGTTTTAGCCCTTTTTTCTCAAGCTTCCTGGGTAATTTCTGCTCCCCCCCTATTCTGAGGGTGACTGTCGCAGCCCTTTCTTTACTGGGATCTACCTCTCAAGTGGCTCACAAGTCTATTAAATGTAGTTATGATGCAGCTGATGGCTCCTGTAGGACTGCATTTGGTTCTCTTTTGAGACAGACATTATAATTGTTGGATGCTACTCTTGATAGTAACCTTTTGGTTCTGTAGCTGCTGGCTTTTTACGTCCCTCCAGGATAAAGGCAAGGTCTTGCAGGACTTTAAACATATTTTTCATCTCCTAGCCCTAAATTCCAGAGGAATTATCCATCCAGATCTGCTTTTGTTCAGTGTACCCCATGATAAGTCTACTCAGACCACTACTTCTCAGAAGCCTCTTTTTCAAGACAAGCCAGGTTCCGACAGTTTGCTTCCCCTTTCCCTAGGCCAAGTTCCTTTATCCTTTCATTTTCCCCTGTCCCTCCCCAATTGGTTAAGGGTCACTCAACTCTTCAGTTTTATCCATCATCTGCCAGGGATATTTCATGGTATAGAAATCCCTTCCTCCTTTACTGGACATTCATCAGCCTTCTCATAGGATCATAGGAGGCTACCAGGCCCCTTACAAGCCTAGCCAAGTTCAACCTATGTTCCCAAGGGTGTCTGGTTCAAGCAGACACTAAAATCAGCACCTATTGCCCCTGTCCAAGAGGGACACAGTTGGAACAGCTTTCTTTCTTTTCAGAACTGCTTCGAGGCCTTTTGGCTCAGGGCACCATTCAAGTTGTGCCCCCTGCCCAGGAAGGGAAAAGGTTTTATTCCAGGATGTTTCTGTTTCCAAGGAAGGAAGACACCTGGGGACCCATTCTTGACCTGTCTCAGCTCAACACCTTCCTAAAAGTCCCTTCCTTTTAGATGTTGTCCCTTCAGACACTGTTCCTTCTTCTTCTCCATGCCTTTGTGGTATCCCTGGACCTCAAGGATGCCTATCTAAACATTCCCATTCATCCCCTTTTCAGGAAGTTTTCATGTTTCTCTGTTTCTTACTTGCATTTTCAGTTCTCTGCTTTGGCTCTCTACTGCCCCAGGGGTATTATCAAATTCCTCACTCCTGTCATTGCATTTTGCAGGATGAGAGGGGTTCAGATTTGTCCTTATTTAGATGAGCTACTCATTCAGGCTTTGTCCTTTGAGGTCCTTCATCAGCACCTCCAGGGTACAGTTTGTCTGTTACAAAGCCTAAGTTTCACCATAAACTTTCAGAAATCAGTCCTGGTTCCTTCTCAAGATCATATTTTTTCTTGGTTGCAGGATAAAGACCATCCCCATGCTGGCATCCCTGCCTTCCACCCAAGGCTCTTTCTCTGATCACCTGTTTTCAATTTCCTCTTCCTCTGGCTTCTTTCACAACCAGGGATTTTCTCAGGGTTCTAGGATTCATGGCCTCCACCATTCCTGTGCTGCCACTAAACCAGACTTCATATAAGAAAACTACAGCTGTTCCTCAGGTTAGTGTGGCTTCAACACTGTCATCCACTGAATTTCCTAGTTCCTTTCCTTCCAAGACTCGTATGCTAAATTCAGTGGTATATTCATCAGCATTCTCTCAACTCAGGTCTTCATTTTCATCCTCCAGTCCCATCTCAGGAACTTTTTCAGATGCCTCACATAGGGGGTGGGGAGCCTCCTTTGGTTACAACAAGGTCCAGGGTCACTGGTCTCCTCATCTGAGGTCAGATCCCATCAACATAAAAGAGATGAGAGCTCTCCTTTTAGCTCTTCAGGCTTATCTTTCCCTGTTTCTTCCAGGGCCTTGCAAAGTCTTAACAGACAATACCACAGTGATGTGGTATCTCAGCAAGCAAGAGTGGATATGGTCCTACCTTCTTTGCATACTTGCTGTTCAGGTCTGGGATCTATTTGTCCAGTACCAAATGACTCTTCAGCCTGTCTTCATTCTTTCAGAGCAAAATATAGTGGCGGATGTCTTGAGCTGGCCCAGTACATAGGCTCACAAATGGATGCTTCACAGAGATGTTTCTGGACATCTTCCATTGATGGGGTACTTTACAGGTAGCTCTTTTGGCCTCCCCTCTGAAGAGACGACTTTCTCTTTTCTGTGTCAGGCTCCCAAGCCCTCTGGCCTGAAAGGTGGATTCACTATCTTTAACTTGGATGGATATGTTTCTGTGTGCCTTTCCCTCCTTCATTTGATTTGAGGGTCTTGCTCAAGATTAAGGAAGACTTCCGCCAAATTCTTGCTGGTGACATTTTGGCCCAGAAAGCATTTGTTCTCCCTTCTTTACTTAGCCAGGGCAATCACCACAAGTTACCTCACAAAGTGGACCCTCTCACACAAGAGAAAGGGTCTCTGATTCAGCCTCACTTGTCCACTCTTCAACTGATACTAGGTAATAGGATTTTGATCCCTTTTAGGCACCTCTTTTCTGAGGATGTGCTTACGGTTTTACAGGAGGCCAGGAAACCCACTACCAGGAAATCACAATTGTCCAAATGCAAGAGATTTTCTGTCTTGTGCCTTTCTTATAACCAGGATCCCTTTGGTTCTATCTCATTTGTGTGAATTGTTCCATGCTGGTTTGGAATAATCTTCTGTTAAATTTCACCTTTCAGCTCTTTCTGCTTGTCTGCCCTTGTCTCCTCCTCTTGCCTCTGCATTTGAGGTCAAACAATTTCTTAAAGGCATCCTTCATATTAAGCATCCCAGGAAGCCTATTCCACCTTCTTGGGATGTCAGTTTTGTGCTTGAAAAATTGACTCCGGCTTCTTTTCAGCCCGCTGTTTCAACTTCCTTGCAACATTATACTTGGAAGACTGTTGTTCTTTTGGCCCTTTCTTCAGCTAAGAGTCTCTGAAATTCGAGCTTGTATGGCTGTTCCTCTTTTCTTGTTTTTTCATAGGGACAGGGTGTCTCTTTGTACTAATCCTTTTATGCCCAAGTTGTCTGTTAATCTATTAATGAGAAGGTTCTTCACACCTTGGATTTGCATAGAAAGCTCATGTATTAATTGGATAATCCTAAGGCTATTCATAAATATGAGCAACTTTGTGTTTTCTTTCATCCTAGATCTCTGGTTTTGGCTGTTTCAAAGCAAACTATACCATCCTCGATCGCTAAGGCCATTTTGTTTTGTTATTCCTTTCATGGTAAATGTCTTTCTGCCTCTGTACAGGTTTATTTTACTATAGCTCTTGCCTCCTCTGGTGCCCTTTTCAAAGGATTGGATACCAATTCCATCCTTGAGACTGCTATTTGGACTTCTGTCCCTACTTTCACTAAGTATTACAAGTTGGATGTTGTTTACAGGGCAAGAACTGGCTTTGCCAGAGATATCCTGTATGGGTTTCTAGAATGCTCCTCTGTGCCTTCCTTCTCTCAAGTTTCCTATTAAGCTTTTGTTCTCTCCATTATGTTAAGAATGTTGCAAAAGTGATATGGAAGGACATAGTACAGTTGTGTAAAAGCTTACCACAACAGTAGATGTCCTTCTCTTCAGTGATGCAGTATTTGCTTCCTCTCTCTGCCCTCTTTCTTTTGCTCTGCCCTATTCCTTCTGCCTTCCTGCCCTAGAATTTTTTCTGTTTTCTCCTTCTGTATGCACGTATTCCTCCTAGTTCCTAGAACTGATTGTTCCTCCTAGGGCTTTTCACTTCTGACTTATGTATGTCTGTACGTCACCTTTATGCCCTATGCCTTGAGTGAGGAGCGTATGTGTGAAGTACAACGTCTATAAATTCCTAAGACTGTGGTATATTGGCCAGACTTTGGTCTACCCTTGTTAGGGAATTCCTTTTGTTAAGAATACCACATTAGTTAAGAGAAGGGGATTAACTGTTATGGTAAGAATTTGCCCAACTGCACTTCACTGATGAATTTTGTTGAATGTATGCTGATCACTGTGAAGGCTGCCAGCCTAGCTAGATAGAATTTAGTAAATAATTCTATGTCATTTGTAAATATTAATGCAATCCACAGGCTGTTTTTCAAATGTAAAGAAAACTGTGTATGTTCTGAGCTTCAAAAATGTAACAACAGTGCACCTTGCTGGAAGAAAGCTGCTAAGTAAAGAATTACAACTGTGTTTGATCTCAAAACTCGGAGACAAGATGTCTGGACTAAGGAAT
The DNA here is from genome assembly GCF_019279795.1 of Protopterus annectens. Classification (NCBI taxonomy): domain Eukaryota; kingdom Metazoa; phylum Chordata; order Ceratodontiformes; family Protopteridae; genus Protopterus; species Protopterus annectens. The sequence goes on from NC_056743.1 coordinate 1,048,208,402, forward strand.
TCCTTCTATTGTTTTGAGACCAGAGTTAATTGCTAGATTTTACATGTATAATGTATTTTATTGCTGTGGTTTCATTGCCAGGTGCAAGATCAAAAAACTGTTAAAATTCTGAGTCTCTGTTAGCCTGGGAAATTAAACCAGAGAAGTGCCAAGAATGATGTAATCTAAAATGAGTCAGCAAAGATGTATTATCAATTAAGACTTTCTCAGAGAGAGAGAATTAGAGCATTTTGGATTTTGTCTGAAGAACATCCACTCACCAGCACTTGCTTGCTCTGTATGTAAGTAAGATCTTAGAGTTTAGTATTGCTCTTAGAACTAGATAGAAAATAGTAAGATTAGTCTAGCTGTTTTCTATATTTATGTCAGAATGTCAGACTATTCTACAGTATTATTTTAAAGGTTTCTGTGATTTCTGAACTCTTGACTAGCACTGTGTTGAATTGAGGAGATTTGTCTTGTGTTTTTATTTATTATTATTTTTTTTAAAACCTTTCAAATGTGGCTGTTTTGTGTAGAGATAATTTAAGCTCTAGACTACTTATAGCCTGGCAGGAAGGGGCATAGCTGGAGAACCTGTGCCAGCCTTCCCAGAAGTATCTGTTTATATATAACTCATATCTTAAAGTGTATGTGTGTCAGCTACTTGAGCAGAGACACGAAGCACTGGTTGGACAGAGATGGTGCTGGACGTTTTAGCTTGACCACTAGGCTGAGATCTATACTGAAAGTAATGCTACTCAATGCTAGAAGTCTAAACCTCAAAATGCACTCTCTCAAGGCACTCCTAAAAATGGAGAACATCGATATCTGTGCAGTAACTGAGACCTGGTTCAAGGCTCCAGAGAGCACCCCTGCAATACCAGGCTACAACTCTTACAACACTTTTCGGCCACCAAAGCAGGACCGAAACACTAAAGGTGGAGGAGTGTCAATATTCACCAAGGATATTCACACCACCAGGCTAGTTGACCAACACAATGCGTCTGAAATTCTCCAGGTGCAACTAACACTAGGTAAGACTCCAATCCAAATTGTCACTTGCTACAGATCCCCCACCATACCCCAAGATTCTCACTACACCTTTCTAAACATACTGGAAAATATTAAGATAGAACCAAACACCCTAATACTGGGTGATTTTAACTACCCTGCCATTAACTGGGAAAGCTACTCATGTACCAACACCTTTGCCCAACGGTTCTTGGAATTCATAAATTCCAACGCCCTGGATCAACTAATCCGTAGTCCCACCAGGGGCTCCAATATCCTAGACCTGGTCATTACCAACATGGGAAATCGATGCTCCACACCTATGGTCACCCCCTCGTTAGTCACTTCTGACCATAAGCTAATCACCCTTAACATCCACATCCCACCCCCACCCCCAGTAAGGAAACCTCCATAAAAAACTTCTCCAAAGCCAACTTCATGCTACTCAAGTCAGAAGTGACAAACTTCGTGACACCCATGCAGACGGGAGCTGACAGTTCAACTGCTGAATCCTACACTAAGGCACTGTACGAGCACATCCACTCATGCATAAATCGTGCCATCCCAAATAGAACCAAGATGCTCTCATCCAAAAAAAAGAAGCCAATCTGGTGGTCCCCTGCCATAAACAAACTTTATAACAAAAGGAAGAAACTGTTGCAGAAAAGAGGAAAATCCCAGGATGCAAAAAACTTCCTTACCAGCCTCAGTAAGAAACTGAGATCCCTCATAAAATCCTCCAAAGCTAGTTACAAAAATAAAATTGCCAAAGATTCCAAAGACAACAACAAGGCATTCTATAACTATGTCAAGAATCTAAATGGCAATGCTCAGATCTGCTCTGAGCTAAAACAGAATGGCATTAAATATACTGATCCCAAGAATATTGCCAATATCCTGGCAGATCGATTCAGTGCCGACTTCACTCCCCTCTCACCCCCTAAATGGCCCATCTCAATACCGGAAGATTGCCAAATTCCAGTAATAACGGCCACACAGGTAAAAAACACACTCTCCAAAGCTAAGAATACAGCATCCATGGGACCAGATGACATCCCGGGCTGTGTACTACATGAACTACAATATGAACTGGCACCTCACCTAAGTGTCATGTTTAATCATAGCCTCACCTCAGATTTCGTGCCCACTGAGTGGAGCACAGCTGCAGTTATCCCACTCCACAAGGGGGGATCCACCTTGGATCCCGGAAACTACCATCCCATCAGTCTGACAAGCCTTATCTGAAAGGCCATGGAGCGTATTATCATGGAACTTATAAACAAAGACATTGGCAACCTTCAAACACTGGACCCCACCCAGTTTGGGTTCGTGAAGGGCCGATCTTGTCTCCTGGACTTGCTTGACTTCTTCGAATCAGTCACCAGAGCCATGGACAAGGGTAAGGTGGTCCACACAGCCTACCTAGACCTTGCCAAGGCCTTTGACACCATCCTCCACTCTGGAATCATAGATAAACTTACTAAGCTGGGCATTAATCCCTACGTCACCCAATGGGTTGCTAACTGGCTTACTGATAGAACCCACACTGTAAAAGTAGCAGACTCCAAATCCAGCTCCAGACAAGTGACAAGGGTAAGGTGGTCCACACAGCCTACCTAGACCTTGCCAAGGCCTTTGACACCATCCTCCACTCTGGAATCATAGATAAACTTACTAAGCTGGGCATTAATCCCTACGTCACCCAATGGGTTGCTAACTGGCTTACTGATAGAACCCACACTGTAAAAGTAGCAGACTCCAAATCCAGCTCCAGACAAGTGACAAGTGGAGTACCTCAGGGTTCAGTCCTGGGACCGCTCTTATTTGGTATCTACTTCTCTGAAGTACAGGCCAACACTAAGGGACTCTGGATAACAAATTTTGCAGATGACTGCAAACTGGGAGCCATTATTGAATCCCCAAATGATGTGGATACTCTACAAAAGGGCCTTACAGAAACAGATGCTTGGTGCCAGAGCCATGGGCTCAATCTCAATGCCAAGAAATGTATACTTATCCCCTTTGGGAAAAAACATGTATCCGTGAATTACCATATAGGTGGCAGAACACTAAACACCGAAAGTTTGATAAGAGACTTAGGGACACAGGTGGACAGTGGTCTCACCTTCGATAACCACATCGCCACAACAGTCAGGAAATCCTTCTATGTGGCACACTTCATCACTAAGGGCTTTTCATCCAGCAAAAAGGAGGTCATTGTGCCACTGTACTGATCCCTCATTAGACCCATTATAGAATACAATGCCCCATTTGGTATGTACCTCTCAAGACATATGCAACAACTGGAAAGGCCACAGAAATACCTCACTAAAAGAATCACAGGCCTAAAGCAGGTATGCCCTACGCTGACCGCCTTAAAAAACTCCAGCTATACTCTGTTGCATATCGTCTACTCAGAGGCGATCTTTGCTTAACATACAAGGCCATGTCAAACCCAGAGCTGTTGGACATGCTACACTTAAAGAAATCCCAATCCCTCAAAGCCACACGCTCCAGGGATCTAAACCTTGTCATCACAATAAACAAAACATGCTGGAGGGATAGGTTCCTGACCCAGAGACTCCCCAGACTCTGGATTAGATTGCCCATACATGTCAAGCAGAGTGCCTCTTTGGTCTTCTTCAAAAGGAACCTTGACGATTGGATGGGAGAAAGGAAATTCACCCCGAGGATCATGTCAGTCACCCTGCTAGACGGGTCCAGAGAAGTAAATAGTGTGGGAAGAAATGGCCAGGGGATTGTTATGGCTAGGGTTGTATAGGCCCTAGGGCTGATAGCCTAGTACCAACCTATGAACCTATACCCTATAGTGTGCCAGTGGGGAGCCTTATTGGGGATCTGGAAAGAAAGGGAGAAATTAGCCCCAGGCTGACTGTGATCTCTGTGTGCTCTTAAGGGAAATTGCACTTTACTGTGTGTTTACTTGTTATCCTTCCTAATGTGCATGCCCCTCACTGGTGCTAGAGGTGAGGATTGAGGCTCCTTGATTACTGGGCCACTGCACATGTGTCACATATTAATTGGTTGGCAGTGGTGGGATATCTACAGCAAATATTAATTGTTTGATAGTGGTGAGTTAGCCACATCACATACTAATTGGCTTGTAGTGGTGTGGATAGTGAATTCCTGTAGCTTGTGTACAGTTATCACTGAAGGTGTTTTTGTACTCTAATTCAGCCACACAGTGAATATTCAGCATTCAGATTGCAATTGTTTTATTTCTTTTGTTAGCTAGTTAGTCAGGGAGAGCAGGCAAGTATGTCAGCAGAGGAGTATGGCAAGCTGACAAGAAGCCAGTTGGCTGAGATATGCAAGGCTAAAGGACTAGTGTATGGAAACCTGACTAAGGCAGACATTATTGCAGTTTGGTTACAGCTGTATCAGAAAACAGCATTCAGGAGGATGATCAGACTGGCCGTTGAGATATACAACACTCAGGGAATGGACAGCTCAACCTTTCTGCAGAGGACTTGAAAAGCTATCTGGAGCTAAAGAGACTTGAGTTGGAGGCCAGGTGTTTGGAAATGAAAGCTGAGGAGAAGGAGAGGCAGATGCAGCATGAAACAGAGATGCTGACTCTTTGCCAGAGTCATGGAGGTAATGGGGAAGGGAGTAACCAGATGCCAGAAGCACAAAAGGTCAGTAAACTTCTTCCACAGTTTACCGAGGGGGATCATTTTGATAGTTTCATTCATATGTTTGAGAGGGTATGTAAACAGTATGATGTCAACCAAAAGCTCTGGGTATGGTTCTTGACCCCCTTACTCCATGGTAAAGCTGTAGATGTACTTTCCAAACTGTCAGACAATGATTTCTTAAATTATACTGCTGTTAAAAATTGTTTGCTAGAATTTTTTAAGCTAACACCTGAAACTTCTAGGAAAACGTTTCATGAGCATAGACACAAGGCAGATGAAAGTGTGTGTGAATATGTTGCTGAAATGAGCACTTATTTTCATAGGTGGGTGAGTGGATGTCAGGTCACCACTTTTGAATGGCTGGCAGACCTTTTGGTGAGGGAACAAGCCCTTAGCACTTTGCCTGAGGACATGAGGATATGGTTAGCTGATAGTGTGCTACTGTAGATGAGTTGGGGAAGAAGGGAGACCTATACCTAGCAAGCAGGGCAACCCTGTACAGGAAAGGGACCCCCAGTACTGCTCATGGGTCTAAGGGAACCCATGGTGGGCAGCCCAGACTGCCCCAACAGAATCTGCCAGTAGCAGGGGAAGCCACTACTCCAGGTACATGTCCAGAATCTAGGGTTAAATGTTTTGAATGCAACCAGTGGAGCCATGTGGCATATAGATGTCCACGGAAGCAAGGTGGGGAACAAAAGGTGAGAGAGCCAGTAGGTGGAAAAGACAAAATGAACACAGTAGGTTGTCTTGAGACAACAAGGGTACCAAAAATGCCACCAGAGTTTATATCCTATTGTAGTGAATGGCAAAGAGGCCATCGCTAAGAGAGAGACAGCCTCTGACATAACCATTGTGAAGCCTGCAATGGTTATAGAGGAGCACTATTTGCCTGGGCAGTCTACTCCAGTCAGAGCTTTAGGAGGGACCCCATTCCAAATGCCTTTGGCTAGGGTTCACCTTGACTGGGAGGGTAGAAAAGGAAGCCAACAAGTAGGTGTGTTTGAGGATATCTCTGCAGATGTCCTGATAGGGAATGATTTTGATAAGGCAGTACCATGTGTTTGTGCAATTACATGCAGTCAGGCTTGGAGACAAGCATGTGGGTCTGGTAGCCTGGGGGAGACCTAGGCAGCCTGCATACTTGCAGCCAGGACTGGTGAGGTGGTTACTTCAGGGAAAGAGCTTCCCTGTAGCAGTGAGACTGAAGGTGAGCCACAGCTTGTTGGTACTGATGTTCCCTTGGACAGGAGGACTGCAAGGGTAGAGGTGAGTAGTAGTACCCAGGGTGACAGTGAGGCACCGCTGTCAGAGGATGCCATACTTCCTGTGTAAGGGGAACTGGGAAGGGTTAAAAAGAGAGAGTTGAGACAGGCTCAGCTCTCAGACCCTACATTGCAAGGCCTGAGGCAGGTAACTAGTGAGGCACCTGATTCTCAAGGGAAGGGGGAATGTGTATACTGGGACAAAGGGTTACTGTATAGAGAGTGGACCCCTGAGGGAGGGCTAGAATGTGAGAGAATACCATCTGGCACTTCTAGCCATAACCCATGATATTCCGTTTGCAGGTCATATGGGCATAAAATGTACAAAGAGACGTATTATGCAGAACTTTTATTGGCCTGGAATTTCCAGAGAGATAACGGGTTACTGCAGGACCTGTGAGCAGTGCCAAAAGATAGGCAAGGCAGGAGACAAGGGGAGAGCTCCTTTGATGCCTTTGCCTGTGATCGAGGAGCCATTTCAGAGGGTAGCTATGGATATTGTGGGGCCTCCGAGTACCCTAAGTTCCATAGGGAAAAAGTATATCTTAGTGGTAGTAGATTATGCCACAAGATACCCTGAAGCAGTGGCTTTGTCATCCATTGAGGCAGAAAAGGTGCCAAATGCTTTGTTAGAGATTTTCAGCAGGGTAGGTTTCCCAAAAGAAATACTGACTGACAGAGGTGCCAATTTCATGTCAGACCTGCTGGCTTGTCTGTGGAAGTACTGTGGGTGAAGCACCTGAAGACCACCCCCTGGTTAAACTCTACACTCAAGTCCATGCTGCAGACATTTGTAAACCAGTTTAAGAAGGAGTGGGACAAATATTTGCCCCATCTGTTTGCTTATAGAGAGGTTCCACATGAATCCACAGGTTTTTCACCCTTTAAGTTGTTGTATGGGTATAGGGTGAGGGGGCCTCTAAATTTAATTTGTGATGAGTGGGAAGGTGAGGGTGAATCTCACAAGGAGTCTGTTGTGGCACATGTCCTAAACCTCAGGACAAGGCTCAGGGAACTCATGGGCTTGGCCCAGGAGAACCTGGCAGAAGCCCAACAGCAGAAAAAGGCATGGTATGACAGGAATGCTCGAGCTAGAGACTATGCTGTAGGGCAGCAGGTAATTTCTCATTCCTGTCAGACACAGTAAGCTGCAAGCAGCTTGGGAGGGACCTTATAAGGTGGTAAGAAAGGTAAGTGATGTTAACTACATGGTGGAACTGCTAGGGAGGAGCACAAATTGTACCATGTTAACATGATGAAACCTTACCATGATAGGGAGGCCCTTGTGCTCAGTATTTGCAGTCGATTTCAGGAGGAGTCTGAGGGAGATCTGGTGACTGATCTCCTCAGTGAGGCTCAGAATTACACCTCAGTGGAAGGGTAGCAATGTTCCAGCAGCTATCTCCTACCCAGGTTTGAGAAATCCGAGCAGTGTTACAGGAGTTTGGGGACATGTTCACTGGGAAACCAAGGTGCACCCACCTGGTGCAACACCAGGTGGATACAGGACCCCAAAGACCTATTAATCAGCCCCCTTATAGGGTGCCCGAGAGAGTCAAACAGACTCTGAGGGAGGAGACACCAAAGATGTTGGAACTAGGGAGTAATTTGAGTCTAATAGTCCCTGGGCCTCCCCAGTGGTGCTGGTGCAAAAGGAGGATGGCAGCACCAGGTTCTTTGTGGACTCCAGAAAAATAAATAGTCACACAGAGTCAGATGTTTACCCCATGCCTAGGACAGATGAGGCCCTAGAGCAGCTGAGTGGGGCCAAGTATCTTACAACCATTGATCTTACCAGGGGTTACTGGCAGGTGCCCTTGACTCCCAGTGCTAGAGGGAGGTCAGCCTTTGTGACTCCTTTTGGCTTGTATGAGTTCACAAAAATGCCCTTTGGGATGAAAAATGGCCCAGCGACTTTCCAGAGGCTGGTAGAGCATATCCTATCAGGAGAGTTTGCCCTTGCTTACCTAGATTTTATTGCCATCTACAGCCATTCCTGGCAAGAGCACCTTCAACATGTCAGGGAGGTGCAAGCAAATGTCAGGTGGGTATGGCAGAGGTCTCCTACCTGGGACATAGAGTGGGGAGTGGTAAGATCAGGCCAGAATCTGCCAAAGTGGAAGCCATTCAGACATGGCCTGCACCGGTTACCAAAAAGCAGGTGAGGGCATTCTTAGGGACAGCAGGGTACTACAGAAAGTTTGTCCCCAGTTATAGTACCATAGCTGCTCCCCTCACAGATCTGACAAGGAAAAAGAAGCCAGATAAGGTAGTGTGGACCCCAGCATGTGAGCAGACATTCCAGAAGCTTAAAAAAGCTTTGGGAGGACACCCTGTGTTAGCCAGTCCAAAGTACAGCAAAGAATTTGTTATGCAGGTGGCTGCTTTGAACTGTAGGGTGGGGTCTGTATTTGCCAGGTTTCATCAGAGACAGAGAGAGAGAGAGCACCCAGTGGCTTATCTCCATTGTAGTCTCCAACCCAGGGAGGAATGCTGTGCAGCTATAGGAAAGGGATGTCTAGCCATAGTGTGGGCACTGCAGAAACTTCAGCCCAATCTGTATGGAAGAAAATTCACTGTAGTTATAGATCACAATCCCCTAACATGGTTACACCAAGCCAGCCAGCAAAATGCCAAGTTTTTAAGATGGAGCCTAGGGTTGCAAGCATATATGTCAGTGCAGCACCACAGTGGGTTTAGCAACGCCAATGCAGATGGGCTGTCCTGACAGGGAATGGGGTAAGGTATACTCAGATAGACCTAACCCTCTCAAGCAATGTTTCTTAAAGGTCACTTGAAAAACTAGCTTCAGTTCCCTGGGGGGGATATGTGAAGGCTGCCACCAGCCTAGCTAGATAGAATTTTGTAAATAATTCTATGACATTTATAAATATTAATGTAATACACAGGCTGTTTCTCAAATGTAAAGAAAACTGTGTATGTTCTGAGCTTCAAAAATGTAACAACACTGCAACCTGCTGGAAGAAAGCTGCTAAGTAAAGAATTACAACTGTGTTTGATCTCAAAACTCAGGGACAAGATGTCTGGACTAAGGAATTCCTTCTATTGTTTTGAGACCAGAGTTAATTGCTAGACTTTACATATATAATGTATTTTATTGCTGTGATTTCCTGGTCAGATGCAAGATCAAAGAACTGTTAAAACTCTGAGTTTCTGTTAGCCTGGGAAATTAAACCAGAGAAGTGTCAAGAATTATGTAAAATCAGTCAGCAGTGATGTATTACCAATCAAGACTTTCTCAGAGAGCGAGAATTAGAGCATTTTGGATTTTGTCTGAAGAACATCCACTCACCAGCACTTGCTTACTCTGTATGTAAGTAGGATCTTAGACTTTAGTATTTCTTTTAGAAATAGATAGAAAATAGTATGATTAGACTAGCTGTTTTCCATATTTATGTCAGGCTATTCTACAGTATTATTTTAAAGTTTCCTGTGATTTCTGAACTCTTGACTAGCACTATGTTGAATTGAGGAGATTTGCCTTGTGTTTTTATTATTATTAAATATTTTTAAACCTTTCAACTGTGGCTGTTTTGTGTAGAGATAATTTAAGCTCTAGATTACTTCCATGTATTTAGTGATACTGTCCAAGCTACTCCAATAGTTTTAGCCCTATGTCACACTTACTATTTGGATAATAATATTGCACAGTAAAATTTGACACCCTTTGGTGAGGGCCTTAGTAGTAGTAGGTAAATAGTGATTGGTGGCAGTGGATTACTACCTTATAGCCTGGCGGGAAGGAGCATAGCTGGAGAACCTGTGCCAGCCTTCCCCAGGAGTGTCTGTGTATTTGTATATAACCCATAGCTTAAAGTGTGTGTGTCAGCTACTTGGGCAGGGACACAAAGCACTGGTTGGACAGAGAGGGTGCTGGAGGTTTTAGCTTGACCACTAGGCTGAGATCTGTAACCTATAGCTGTGCCAGTGGGGAGTCTTATTGGGGATCTCTGTGTGCTCTTAAGTGAAATTGCACTTTACTGTGTGTGTACTTGTTATCCTTCCCAATGTGCATGCCCCTTGCTGGTGCTAGTGGTGAGGATTGAGGCTCCTTGATTATTGGGCCAGTGCATGGGCATCACAATCACATCTATTTATTAATTGTTGCATTTTGTGCTTATTTTCTTCCGTACACTTATTTGAAAATTGTATTTTAAAATCGTATTTATTGTTTTGTGTAAATTCATGCAGAAGTCTTCTCCCTAGTCCTCCACTGAAAAGGACATCTGTCCAGCTAGATCATTCCAGTAAGTAAATAAATAAATTAAATAGAGCTTATTCAGTTAAGACTCATAAACATTACACAAGCCAAAGGTTATAAGTCAAAGTGAAAAGGGATGATTATGAAACATTCAAGAAGTAAGGAGAGAGTAGGATTTTGTATGCAGGTCCTTAAGGAGAATGATACAGAATATAATATTTATAATATAGCAGAAAGTATTTTAAGCACTGAGTCAACACAGAAATGCACATGGATTTTGCCAGTAGGGATGACTGTAAATAGGGGGTATGGAATGTAGGCAAGAGGGGCTTGGAATTTACTGGTGAAAATTAACAAAGCAACTATAGAGGGAAGGGTAACAGAGTAGGGTGAGGCTAAGCAGAAGTTTGGACTGCAAGTTACAGACTACCATCCCTACTAGGCACTGATAACAGAATATAGGCAAATAGTTACAGGGGATTATTAAATGAAAGACCAGCTCTGGTAGTGTTACTAGTTGAGTGCAGAAGAGAAGCTGCTGTTAAAAAAGGGATGATTAGCAAGGCATATGAAATATTGTGTGATAACTATAAGAAACAATCAGAAGAGCTTGGAATGGTTTGGAAAGAGAGAACAGAAATGTACTATACAAAGAAATAATGAGAGGACATCCATACTGCTTCATCGTATGCAGCAGTATCCAGAATGTTTGGGATTTTTGCTTGTAAGTGTTTACACAGGTGTTTTTATACCCCAAGTAAACTTCAGAGGATGTTTCCTCAGGCAGATAAATTCTGGATATGTGATGGTAAAGAGAAGTAATCGGTAGCTTGCTTATTTAGGAATGCAACAAATTGGCAGATTTTAACAGTTCCTTACAGAATACTTTGTCAGAAATCTTGGGGGAGCAAATGGTTGTAAGCCAAGGCTCTTGCCACCCCTGTAGTGCCTTTTTTAGGCAAGGCTCAAAGGACAAACCCACCTCCATAGACAACTCAAGGATAAAAAAACTAAAGGTAATGCTACTCAATGCCAGAAGTCTAAACCTCAAGATGCACGCACTCAAGGCTCTCCTCAGTATGGAGAAAATTGATGTCTATGCAGTAAGAGAAACCTGGTTCAAGGTTCCTGAGAGCACCCCAGCACTACCAGGTTATAACTCATACCATGTGTTTCGGCCCCAAAACTCAGACTGAAGCACAAAAGGAGGGGGAGTATCTATATTCATCAAAGATACCTACACCTCCAGGTTAGTGGCACTGCACGAAGCATTGGAAACCATCCATGTGCAACTAACAGTGGGCAAAACTGCCTTTCAGTTTGTAACCTGCTACAGAACACCCTCCCTATTACAGGAACCCCACTTGGCATTCCTGATAACACTGGAGAATATGAAGGTCTCTCCAAACACTATGTTATTGGGTGACTTCAACTACCCAAGCATTGACTGGGAAAACTACTCAAGCCCAAACACCCTCACCCAACGGTTCCTTGAATTTATAAACTCTAACACAATGAAACAACTGGTCACCACTCCCACAAGAAGGAACAACATATTTGACCTGGTCATCACCAACATGGGGACTCTATGTTCCACACCAGAGGTAAACCCCTCATTGGTAAGATCAGACCATAAACAAATTTCTCTGGACATCCATATCCCATCCCCACCCCCAGCCAAGGAAATCACTGTAAAGAATTTCTCAAAAGCCAACTTTGCACTTCTCAAGACTGAGGTGGAATCCTTCAAAGCCCCTGAGCCAGAGGATAATACAGCCCAATCCGCAGAATCCTTTACAAATGCATTCTATGAGCACCTGCAAGAATGCATGGATCGTGCTATCCCAAATAAAACCAAGACTCACTCCTCCAAAAACAGGAAACTGGTCTGGTGGACCCCGGCCATAAATAAGCTATACAACAGAAGGAGGAAGCTACTACATGACAGAGCAAAATCCCAAAAAGGGAAGGCATCTCTGATCAGTATTAAGAAGAAACTTCGATCCCTCATAAAATCATCAAAGGCCAGCTTTGAAAGAAAAATTGCCCTAGACACTAAAGATAATCACAAGGCCTTCTTTAGTTATGTCAGGAACAAGGGCGGAAACTCCCAGATATGCTCTGAATTGTTGCATAACCGTACAAAATATACCGAACCTACAGACATAGCCAACATCCTGGCAAACAGATTCAGCGCAAACTTCCCCCCCAAAGGAGAAAATGCCTATCCCAACTGAATGTAACCTCCCTGACATCACAGATGCACAGGTGAAAGCTGCCCTCTCCAAAGCAAAAAACACAGCATCTATGGGACCGGACGGTGTCCCAGGCTGTGTCTTACATGAGCTCCAAGAAGAACTGAACCCTCACATTAAGTCACTGTTCAAACTTAGCCTTACTACAGGATATGTACCCAAAGAATGGCGTACAGGTACAGTGGTCCCACTCCACAAAGGTGGTGCCACAATGGATCCCGGAAACTATCACCCCATAAGCCTGACTAGTCTGGTCTGTAAAGCTATGGAGCGTATTATCATGGAACTCATAAACAAAGACATTGGGAGCCTCCAGACACTGGACCCTACCCAATTTGGCTTTGTTAAGGGCAGATCTTGCCTCTTAAGCTTAGTTGATTTCTTTGAAACAGTTACCAAAGCCATAGATGAGGGCAAGGTAGTCCACACAGCCTATCTGGACCTCGCAAAAGCCTTCGACACAATACCCCACTTGGGCATCATAAATAAGCTTACCAGCTTAAATATCAACCCCTATATCACAAGATGGGTTGCAAACTGGCTCAGAGATAGAACCCACATGGTCAGAATCACAGGTGCCATGTCCGAATCCAAACCAGTTACAAGTGGCGTCCCACAGGGCTCAGTTCTGGGACCTCTCTTCATAGGTTCATAGATTCGTACTAGGCTATCTGACCTAGGGCATTTATAAGCCTAGCCAGAGTGTGTGTGGCTTTCGCCACCCCTTGGGATGAGAATACTACGCCCATTTAGGGTTTAGTTTACTGTGCCTCTGTCTAGTAGTGACACAGAGATGACCCCCGGGGTAAACCTACGATCTCCCATCCACTCGTCAAGATTTCTTGTTCTGTATATACTTCTCTGAGGTTCAGGCTAACACGGGGGGATTATGGCTGACAACATTTGCAGATGACTGCAAACTGGGGGCCATAATCGAATCTCCAGCTGACACAAGCATCCTCCAAAAGGGTCTCACAGAGATGGATGCTTGGTGCCAGAGCCACGGCCTCAAGCTAAATGCTAAAAAGTGCATAGTCATCCCCTTTGGGAAAAACAAGGTACCCACAAATTACCACATAAGTGGTAATCCATTAAGTACGGAAGAAGTAATTAGAGATTTGGGGACCAACGTAGATAGTAATCTCTCCTTTGATAATCACGTTGCCAAAGTGGTTAGAAAGACCTTCTATATAGCCCACCTTATCACGAAAGGGTTCGCATCTAGATCAAGAGAGGTCACTGTGCCCCTCTACTCATCACTCATCAGGCCCATAATTGAATACAATGCCCCTTTTGGGATGTACCTTACCTGACACCTGCAGCAACTGGAGAGACCCCAAAAGTACCTCACCAAGAAGATCATGGGCTACAAACAGATGCCCTATGCAGCTCGACTAAAGAAACTCCAGCTCTACTCAGTTGCTTACCGCCTACTCAGAGGCGATCTATGCCTGACGTACAAAGCCATGTCAAACCCAGAATTAATGGACATGCTCCACCTCAAAAAATCCAAGTCCCTTTGAGCTACACGCTCCAGGGATCTAAACCTCAGCACAAAAATAAATAGGACATGCTGGAGGGACAGATTCATTTCCCAGAGGCTCCCCTCACTCTGGAATAGAATCCCAATTCATGTTAGACATAGCCCCTCACTGACCCTCTTCAAGCGAAATTTGGACGCGTGGATGGGAAATCGTAAATTCACCCCTGGGATCTCTTCTGTGTCCCTGCTAGACAGAGGCACAGTAAACTAATCTTAAAAGGGTACCTTCTGTGACCTACTTTACAGAGGCACAGTAGGCTAATCTAATAGGGAGGCAGAAGCCAAATACACTCTGGCTAGGCTTATAAATGCTCTAGGGCAGATAGCCTGATATCTACCTATGAACCTAAAGGAAATAATCCTTTGCTGAGATATATAATATGAATTGCCCAGACATTGTAAGGCATTAGAAAGTTTAATGCTATTGGCTACAGGAAAAAGTAATGGCTAGAACATTTAAATAAAAATCTAAACTAACTAGAAGTGGGATCTTTAGAAAAGTGAACGTCAAGTTACATAGAAATAAGTGGAATTTGTGGGAACAGTACATTAATGTTTAAGAGGAGTCAAATTTAAGGGAAGGCAGGAATTGTACAATTTGTGTAATTTTTGAGTGAATGAAAATTGTTAAAATGTACACCGCATAAAAATAAAAGTTAGTATATTTTGTGTTCTTTTACTGTATATGTACCTGTGTCACTTTTTTAGTGTCATGTTTAATAAAGATGTTTACAAATACATGTTTTCTGGAGAGTTCAAGATGGCCACTGGTCTGTGAGCAATGCATGCATCTAGCTCTCTGGAATACCCTGGATTATAATAAACCCAGAAGATGGCGCAGACTAAAAAACAAAGAAATATGACTGAATATGTATTCCAGACAACAAACAGCATTCAAAAGAAGGGAAAAAAGCAACAGCTTCCTTTTAAAACAAAAGGATTAACTAAGATTCTAGAAATTATCTGTAGCCGTACGGTGCTGTGGAAGAACAAACAACCAGGATCCCACGTAGCAAAATTTATTCCATAAAAATGTCTTAGCGCCTCGGCCACCACAGCCTTCCATGAGCACATGATTCATGGTAAAAAAACATTCCCTTTTATACAAATGAACAATAAATCAATCAATTAATTAAACTATTAACTAACATGATATTTAAAGAGACTCCACTCACTCCACAGAACCAATACTAACAAACTGAAAATACAAAATTACAAATACATTTATAACAAATATTTCCAATTAATTTCAACATTTAAACCATTAGGTACTAATGTATTATATTTTAATATAAAAATAGATTCTTTATACAGCAACATATTTTTTAATAGTTTATAATCACAGTTTTTAACAAAAATTTCCTCTAAAATAGTAGCCTGAAGTACATCTGGGTTACTATTATGAATTTCTAAAAAATGTAAAGCAACTGAACTTGCTGTTGTTCATTTTCTTATGTCTCTAATATGCTCCTGCAATCTGATCCTAAATTTCCTTTTGGTTTCCCCTATATAAAAAAGATTGCAGGGGCATTTGAGACAATAAATAACCCCTGATGTATAACAGGAAAAAACATTTATTAGGTGTAAACATTTTATTATTTATTTTATTAAAAGTTAATATAATATAGGGGCATACATTGCAAGTATGGCAAGGTATAGTACCAAAAACTGTCAATGAAGAATCTAATTTCTCAACAGGGCTTATATAATAAGCTCTAATAAGAAAATCTCCCAAGTTTTGTCCTCTTTTATCAGCAAATTTTGGACTCACAGGAAGCAGTTTTCTCAAAACCTTATCATTTGTTAAAAAAATCCAGTAATATTTAACTAGGTTCCAAATTTTCTTACTTAGCAAATTATAAACTGTAACAAAATTAATGTCATCCTGCTTCACTTTAACTCATCTGAAATGTGTACTTAACACCCCATGTGCCTTAGTAGCTGTTATTAATTTATTAATAGATTGTAAAATGGATTCTATTTTATACCCTCTATGTAAAAATACATTAATAAGTTTATTAATCTGTCTTTCTAAAGCTTGAGAATCATTACATAATCTAGAGAGTCTAACTAGTTCCCCATAGGGTAAAGAATCAATAGTGTGTGGAGGATGACAGCTAGTCCCAAATAAATATTGATTCCCGTCATCAAATTTTTGATGAACGGAGGTGAAGATGTGGTCACCTTCTCTTCCCATTAAAGTAATATCTAAAAAGTTAATTTTTGTTCCTACTTATAAAACATCTAACTTAATACCATATATATTATTATTAAGATCAGAAACAAAATGAGATACCAATTCATAGCCCCCATGACACAAGAAAATTAAATTGTCAATATAACGATAATATAACATCACATGATTCTGTACAAAATTATTATTATAAATGTAATCTATTTCGAACATAGCCATAAAAATGTTAGCATACATGGGGGGCAAAAGGTGCCCCCATGGCAGTTCCTTTCAACTGATGATAAATAACTTCGTTAAAACTAAAGAAGTTATTTAATAAACAAAAATGAATTAAATCTAATATGTAATGGGAGACCGGACTGTCACCCAAAAAATAATTTAAAGCTTGCATCCCATACTGATGATTAATATTGGTGTACAAACTAACCACGTCCACAGTAACCCAAAACATATCTTGAGTCCAATATATATGTGAAATTTTATTAATAAAATCAAAAGAATTCTTAATATAAGAATCTAGTTTTTCTACATATGGCAATAAGTACTTGTGTATGACTTCTACATTTTGTAAAAAATACTGAGTAGCTGCAACAATAGGACGACCAGGGGGATTGTATGCGTCCTTATGTAATTTGGGAAGACAATAAAAAGTAGCTAATTGGCAGTTATCTGTATTAAACTTAGTATCCAAATCTTTTTTTACAAAAGTAACCTAAACGTACACCCCTTTCAATAAGAATAATAAATTGTTTTATAGAATCTATATATTCTTCATACGTACTCACTTGATAAGTATGGTGCTGTGGCCCTGCAGTCATACATAAAGTCTGCAAAACTTACCTAAAAGCAAGATGTCAAAAGAAGAAAATAATATGGAGACTTTAACAACTAAAACCAAATTCTCGATACTAGCCTCACCAAAGACACAACTCCAAAAGACAGAGGATAAATAAGCAGTTTGACAATACCAAGCCTGCAAATAAAAGCAAGTCAGAACAGCCAGCTAGCCTGGAAGACATAAAAACAGCTTTATTGAGCACTCAACAAGCAATACTGGACTTATCCACACAGTTTCAAACATTTGGAGACTCATTTAATCAAATTCTAACCAGAAATGAAAAATCTGAAGCAAAAATACTAGAAAATTAAATAAAATTAGACTCTATATCTCAGAGAACTGATTCCCATGACAAAGAGCTACAAAGTCTATAAGCAAACATAATAGATTTAGAAGCAAGAGCTCAGAGAAACAATATTATCATAAGGGGAATCCCTAAAACTGTTTTACACATTGATCTAATACCAGTTATCAAACTCATACTAAAATCTTTACTAGATGATTCTGAAGCAGCACAACAAATAATAATAGAGAGAGGCCACAGAGCTCTGAGAGAAGCTCAATCATCCTAATACAAGAAATACATTTAATTTCAGAGCAATGGACAGATATTGGGAAAAAAAGGTTGATAAGACAAATTATAGCTTCTAGGGACAAAACTAACAGTGCTGGGGTAGCCATAATAATTAAAAAACATTTTCAGGATAAAATACTTGTAACTAAGGCTGACAAAGAGGGAAGGTGGTGCTATGTAACATTTACTAACATGGTATTTCCAAAACCCATAATGGTGTTACATGTATATGCACCTTGTAGCAACCAACATCTCTTTTTCATGTCACTGTACCCGATTCTAAACTAACTGGAAGATCATTATCTAAAAATTGGTGGTGACTGGAACACATATCAAAACCCAGAAAAGGATAAATTGAACCCTACCAAACTACATAATAGGCAAGCTACAATAGCTTTAAATGAACTTAAACAAGACTTCAAACTATACGACCCCTTTAAATATGAAGATAAAGATGATAAAACTGGGAATTACACATTCTACTCCCAATACCATAAAATGTGGGCGAGAATAGACTTCTTTTTAATCTCAGACATACTCATTAACATGGACCCTACAATAATCATAAACACTAGATTTCTGTCTGATCATTCCAAAGTTACATTGAGTATCAACTGGGACAAAAAAAGTTTTTTAAACAATAGAGCTAATAACTGGTCATTAAATTCTAATCTGCTCTTCAAAACAGATGTAGTAAAAGAGATTGAGGATATATTAAAAACATCTCTTGTAAATATCTTCAATTCCCAAACACCAATGGATATAGAATGGGCGACAACCAAAACACAAATCAGAGGAACTTGCATTAAAAAAGCAGCATGTTATAAAAAAATCCATCTGAAAAGGAACATAAAATAAAGGAGAAAATAGAACAACGTGAGAGAGAATTGATAAATGACTCTAATAATCAAACGGAAATGGACCACCTAAAACTACAGAGAGACCGATATATGTTTGAGAACAGAAATTTATATTTTTATGAGACAAGACAGTTGGCTAATTATGCATAACAAGCCCAAATTCCTTCCAGATCTTTGGCCAGAATTATCGCTCAACAAAAATCCACCTCAATTATAGCAGAAGTAAATTACTGAGGGTTAAACTATACAAGAAATGAGGAAATTATCAAAGTATTCAAACAAATATATACTCAAACATATGGATAACAAATTCTACAAGCCTCTGAGGAGGATAGGGATCTTTGTCTTTAAAAACTAAAATTCCCTAAACTAGATTTAGATCAACAAAAAAAACTAACGGAGCCCATTTACATTAACGAGATAACCACAACAATTAAACATCTAAAACCACACAAGGCCTCAGGACTGAATGGTCTTATCTCAGAATTTTATAAATCCTTCAGTCCACTAGTTGCCAAATTATTATACCACATGCTGAACTATGTAATAAATAACAACATACATGATATTCACTTTAACGCCTCTAAAACTGTTTTTATATTCAAAGACCAAGCGGACCCGAAAAATCCAGATAGCTATAGACCCATCTCTCTTCTAAATATAGACACCAAGATCCTAACCTCAATACTTGTAAATAGAGTTAAAAATCTGATAGAGAAAATAATTTCTCCAGAACAATCTGGGTTTACACCACGTAGACAGACCAGTGACAACACGCTAACATTAGCAGCGTTAATATCCTTTGCAGATCAGAGAAATACCAACATCTTCACAATGGTAGTAGATGCCCACAAGGCTTTTGATAGGGTCAATCTTGAATTCTTGCTGCAAACGTTACCTTACTTTGAAATACCTAAAAATTTTGTACAGATCATTCAAATTCTCTATAGTAATCCATATACATCCCTATATATAAACAAAACATGGTCAAACAGAATTTGGATAAAAAATGGAACAAGACAAGGCTGCACGGTATCACCCTTTCTTTTCAACCTATACCTAGAACCCCTATTCCTTTATATTAAACAAAATACATATCATAACCCCCCCAATACACAACTTCAAAGTTTATCTTTCAGCATTTGCAGACGATTTAAACATATACTTTACTAGTCCAAGCTCAGACATGACAAAAATAATAAAAACAATTGAACAATTCTCATACATGTCTAACTACAAATTAAACCTTAATAAAACTAATATATTCCTCTTAAGTCCACCTAGATGCATCTCCCCAATACCTCTGTTAGACAAAATAAAAATAAAAGAAGAAACCAAATACCTGGGGATTACTTTCTTTCAGAATAACAAGGAATTCTACCAACATAATGTAACTCTTAAATGGCAAAACATAACATGAGATTGTACAAGATGGAATAACCTTAAGCTGCCATTTTTGTTTAAAGTATTAATAATTAAAATGAACATACTGCTTAGATTAATATATCTATTTATGACATCTCAGATAACTATACATAATAATTTCTTCAAACAAATTCATACCTTTCTAGCAACATTTGTATGGGAACCTAAAAAGACCAGAATCTCCTATCAAAAACTAACACTTCCCAAGAACAAAGGTGATCTGAACTTGCCAGATTTCAAAACCTACTACTCTATTATCAACACTAATAGAATACTGAGAATAGCAGAGTACGACCCCTCGGCAAAGATTGGTTCACTGGCCCTGGGTAACAATATACTATAGATATATAAAACACTAGACATCAATCCCAAAGCGCTTCCATTCTTAAATAAAAAAGATTTACAAGCCTATAACATAATAGAGCCACTAAAACATTCTATAAATATAACACACACTTTTTCACTCCTTAAACCTTGGACAAGCTATGTTAATACTACAACCCATCCATAAAAATCCTACCTTAAAAATAAATAACAAGATGCTAAACCTAGACTCCTTCCTTTGGTTAAAGCATAAGAGAATCCAAGATATCTACCCATTCCTCAATAGCACAATTCATGAATTAAGAAGTAATCTAAACTTACCTAAAGCATATATAATAATTTTAAGATAAATCAAAGAGGTGTGTTCCAGTTACCTCCAAAACCTTACCATACTCGAAAGTGACATCGAAAACTGTACCCTACTTTGGAAGACTATGTTAATGTCAAGGAAAACAATAACAAACTCATACAAAATGATAGGAGAAATCAAATTCCAGAAAAACCTTCTCTTCTCTAATTATTGGAGAAAATTAAAACCTGAAATGGATGACCAGCAAATAGAAAAGGCAATCAACTTAACACTGAAAACTATTCCACACGCAACTCATGATTAATAATAATGCTTATTTCACCCCAGCAATTCTTCACAAATTCAATGCAACAAAGTCCCCATACTGTCAAGACCAGATTGCAGACCTAATACATATATTCTGGAGTTGCAAATCTGTTTTCAAGCTTTGGAATTCCCTTAAGTTACAACTGCAAAAAATGGAGTACCAAGCATCAACACTAACATGGGAATTTACTCTTACACATCCACCTGGCCAACATCTTAGGAAAACAAGCTAACCCACTTATAATGATTTTCTTATTAATGAAGTTATATATAGCTCGCAAATGGTTAGATCCTGTAAGTATCTCTTTGGAGGAATTCAAGAAATCTGCTATTAAACATCTATTAACACATAAAATAGTATTGGACAAAAGAAACAAAAATATGAAAGCCCAATCAATCTTTGAACAGTCCTATAACATCTTATTAGCATAAAGCATCAGGTACACCATATCTTAAAGGAACTGGAAGTATTCCCACAAGTACACAGCTTAACTATGGACGTAGAATCATTTTTGTATGTGCTGTTTTTAGACTAATGAAATTAATTGGGAAAGCATCTTTGTATATATTGTAATTAGGTATGTTGGATGACCTACATGTTTCTACTTTATCCACAATGTATAACATGCAAAAATGGTCATTTTGTAAATATGGAATGGTTATGGTTTTTACAAATGTAAAATGAAAATAAAAATTATTGAAAAAAAAATACATGATGTTCTTCGTGTTTCACTGTTGCAGTCATTACATTTGGGTTATCTGCTTGCACTAGCCCTCAGTCGACCTGATTAACAAAGTCTCGGGTCCTGTGTCGGTTGCTGTCCCTTCTTCCATGACATCAGGTCATCAGGGGTATAAAACATGCAGCCGATGCCATTACATTCTTGCCGTGCGGTGCCCAAAGAAGAAGCAGTTCACAAGTGCCGGTCGGCCGACTCCTGAAATTTTCGTTTTCGAGTTTCAGAACCGAAGTCTTCAACTAAAGCTAAGTACCCCATTGGGGAAACTTTTTCTTGCTCCTTACTGATGTCAGTAAAAGTTAATAATTGCATTACCTGTGGACAGCAAATACCTCTCAAAGGTTTTAATTTGTACTGTATTCCTTTCCTAGGCCCTGACCACGGCGTACCTTGCTGTCGGTTTTGTGCTTTATTTAATCAGCGCACTATCCATCGCCGGTATATTTTCACTTTTAAATATTTCGGTTCTCGGTTTAATTATCCAGAAATGTCATCAGTTAGCCATCTGACTACCGGGATTCTGAAAAAATGCAAAGATAAAGATAGAAACAGGCCGCTGAGGTCCAAAGCTGCCAACGACGCTTCTCGTAAGCCAGATGCCAGTTCACCGGTACTCAGTGAGGCACTTTCGCAGCCCCTGATACCCACTACTTCTGACTCCCAGGCCTCTACTGAGACTCATTCGGAGTGCAGTATGCCGTGAGATGCTTCAACTGTGGAGCATGCGGATGTCTCTACCTTGGATGGGTCTGGAGCCGTTGTGCAGGCACCAACTTCTGCGGGTGTATTCAGGCCTATGGACTTGCATATTAAACTGACGCCTCCTTCATTTAGGCCAAAATCTCGAACCATGCCTAAGAAACCAATGCCCAGGCTTCTATGCCTAAAAAACAAATGATAAGAATGGCTGAAGATCCTATAACCCTAATCAAGGGAAGCCAACCTCCCCCTTCTAAGAGACCTAGGACTGAAGTTGTTTATGAATCTGTTGAACAGGATTCTGATTTTTCTGATTCTTCTGACGATCTGGATTTGCCCTTATCTACTTATGAGGAGTCTGATGCAGAGGACTCTATTCCCTCTGCTTCCCCTCCAGACGATTTTTTTTTGGTGAAACCTTACATACTCTAAGGGAACATTTCCACTGGGAAAGCCAGGATTTTTCTGATTCAAAAAAGAGGCTTAGGGATTTCTTACTCCTGCCTCAGCCTAGGCTTTTAGCTATACCTCCTGTACTAGACATTGTTGATGATGCCTTTTCATAATCTGGTTTGGCCCCTGATTCTTTGCCTCCTGCTCCCAGAAAACCTGACAGATATTACAGGGTTCCTGATTCTCACAAGTTCCTTTTTAAAAATCCTATTGCGGATCTAAAGACTATTTCACAGGGATCCAAGGACATTAATGCTTCTACCCCCTCTGATAGAGACTCCAGGGGGCTGGATAGATGGGGTAAGAATGTTTACACTTCTGTAACATTGGCCATTAGGGCTTTAAACTGCCAGTTTCATATGTTAAAGTATCAACAACATGTTATTGGATTGCTTAAACAGAAAATGATGATGATTCCCGACTGTGCTGAAAATAAAGAATTACAGGATTTAATGCATTCTGCTGAACAGGTTGGAAAACATACTTTGCAATGTGGTTTTTATTCATTAGAGGCCTCTTGCAGGACTGTTGTTACTGGGTCTGTGCTCAGGAGGCATGCTTGGCCTAAGGAGCAATCTTTGCCTGATCATGTTAAAGCTAAATTGTTGGATGCTCCCTTAAATCAGGACCGCCTGTTTGGCAACAAGGCTGAGGAAGTTCTTAAAAAGATGGAAGATAAAGCTAAATCTATGCAAACTGTTAAAGATTTCTTACAAGTTCAGCCGCCTAGATTTAGTAGGCACTGGCCCTTTAAAAATTGGTCCTTTCCAGCCCCTTCCACGTCTTCTCAAGCCAAACCCAGACACAGCAGACACCCCAGGTTTCAATCCCAAGGGACACACAAGACTAAGCAGTGGGGGGTTTCCACACCCAAATCTGGGAGTAGTAAGACTCCCCCCTATGGAAAACTTGTCTCAATGACTTGCTTTTAAAACTTCCAAGCACTTCCCAACTGAATGCTCCTTTAGGTGGAAGGATTGGTCCGCAGGCCGAAAACTGGGAACTCAGTGTCCCAAGGATACAGATTTCATTTCCACACGTTACCAACACCAAGCGGGTGGCCAGATCTACCCCCAAATCAGTGGGCAGAGGCCCAAAATCAAGTACTCTCTCTCTCTTAAACATGGGGGCTATTCAGTTGGTACCAGAAGAGGAAAAGGGACAAGGTTTCTATTCGAGACTTTTCCTGGTACCCAGAAAAGGCAATACATGGCATCCTATCTTGGACCTTTGTATTCTAAACACCTCTCTGGTGATTCCAAATTTCAAAATGCTGACTCTTCACCAGCTGCTTCCTATGCTAGGCAAGGATGCATGGTTGGCAACACTAGACTTAAAAGAAGCATACCTGCACATCCCCATCAGGGAGTCTTGCAGAAGATACCTACTCTTCAAAGCAGGCTACATGCACTATCAGTTCTCTGCACTACCTTATGGCTTATCTACTGCACCCAGGGTATTCACAAAGTGCCTAGCTCCAGTCATTGTATTTTGCAGGCAAAGAAATATTCAAATATACCAAAAACGAAACCAAACAAACTGAAATAACGAACGGCAAGCGAAGAACCACCAAACTGGAAGAACAAGTATTTTATTTGAACACTGAGATAAAATAAACAATAAAAAGATCCTCTGTTAATCCATAAGTAATCCAAATGTAAGTGCTTTCATTTAATATCTATTAAACTTCCTCAGACAATGTATCAATTGACATCACTTCCTTTTATACTAACCTTCATTCATTAAGAAGGAGTCACATGACTCTACCAGTATTTAAGCATGCCTCTACCTCTACGATTGAAATGAAACAAATCTAAACCAACTAGCTGATGTTAATACATATTATATACTCTACTTATAAATAATTCAGACTCTAAAATGCGTATACTGTAAAGAAAAAAATGGAGAACATAATACAAAATACATATACATATATAGCAAACTAAAGAACATTAAAATACATGAATTACATGCATTACATGTTAAATATATCAAAAAAATGCTAAATAATATGTATATGTGTGTGTACATATTAAAATGTAAATGCATGTGTACATATTAAAATGCTGTGCTAGTATATTTTATTATGTTATATTTTATAAAAAAAATATATATATATATATATTTTTAAAAATCCCTAAAAAAATTGTCGTATTCAACAGTGTATGAATCTTTGCGCTAGTATCTATGTTTAGTTTTATATATATATATATATATATATATATATATATATATATATATATATATATATACTATCACTATACTTAAACAATTTAACTAATCTATCAGCTTCATAATGGACTTATATAATCATTCAAATATACCCATACCTGGACGATTGCCTAATTCAGGCAGAAAGGAAGGACATTCTTTAGAATCATCTGGCCTTTGTTCAAAGGGTATGGACTTGTCTGGGGTTCACCATAAATGAAAAGAAATCCCACCTGGTACCCTGTCAACAAATTATATTCCTGGCAGCAAGCTTGAATACAACTTCCCAGATGGCTTTCCTCACGCCAGAGAAATGGATTCATTTAACAACTTACTTCAAACAAGTGGCCACCAAAACCAAGCTATCTGCAAGGCAAATACTGCAAGCCTTGGGGTTCATGGCCTCCTGCATTCTTCTAATTTCATATGCAAGGCTGCATATAAGGAAACTATCTCAAAAGCCTATGGTGTCAACATTCACAAGATCTAGAAGCAAGGATTCCTATCTTACCTTGCCTACGCCTAGAGTTCATTTGATGGGCAGTGGCCTGCCACCAAAACAGGGGACTACCATTAACATTACCCCCTGACACCCAAATCTTAACAACAGACATGTCAGACAATGCATGGGGGGCTCACCTGGCAGGGAAGTGCATTCAGGGCAAATGGAACCCAAGTCAAATGCACCTGCACATAAATCAAAAGGAAATATTAGCTGTACAGAATGCTCTGACAGCCTTCAAGGACCACTTTCTTCCAGGACAACTAATGGTAAAGACGGACAACACCACTGTCATGTGGTACATAAACAAGCAGAAGGGTACACATTCTTTCCCCCCCTGCAGACTAGCCATGGCATTCTGGAACACAGCCTTGAGCTACCAAGTGAATCTACAAGCTCAATTCCTGCCAGGAAAACTAAATACACTGGCAGACGGACTAAGCAGAAACCTCATGGACCCACACAAGTGGAAACTGGAACCAAGGATTTTCAACATGTTGACAAGCAAATGGGGGAGCCCAGATATAGACCTGTTTGTCTCCCCCAGAACCATTAACAGGACAAATTTTGCACAAGGATTCCCCACAAGCTAGCTTGGAAAGTGGATGCTCTATCCTTCAGCTGGAAAAATTAGTTTATGCCTTTCATCCTCTGCCTCTGCTCTCCAAGGTACTACTAAAGATCAAACAGGGCAAACCAAGGATGATTTTAATTGCACCAGACTGGCCCCACCAACACTGGTACCCACTCTTGTGCAGTGTGTCATGCTTGGCTCCATGGTACCTGCCTCAGACTCCTTCCCTGTTGTCTCAGCAGGAGAACCAGATTCTGCACCCTCAGCTGCAAATCCTGAACCTAGCAGCCTGGCTAATTACCTAATCTCTCCTTTACCACCCATGAGTAAATCAATGATGGATATCATTTTAGAGGCAAGGAGGCCTAGTACTAGAAAATCTTATGCTGCAAAATGGAAAAGATTCTGTGCCTGGAACCAATATCAAGGAATGAACGCAGCAGTGCCCAATTTACTTCAGATTCTGCAATATTTGACTGAGATGCTTCATAAGGGCTTATCCTTTTCCTCCATCAAAATTCATGCCTCAGCCATTTCAGCTCATTATAGCACAGAGCCTCCACTCTTCTCTCACCTACTGCTCAAGCAGTTCCTCAGAGGGGCCAAAAATTTAAGGCCACCCAGGAGAGCTCCAACTCCAGCCTGGGATCTTAACTTTGTTTGGAGAAACTCACTCTTCCTCCTTTCGAGCCAGGTGCTACTGCAGATTTAAAATTTCTTTCCTGGAAAACAGCTTTCCTTTTAGCAATCACTTCTGCAAGAAGGGTGTCTGAATTACAGGTCCTTATGGCAGTGGAACCTTTCATCATCTTTCATGCAGACAGGGTGTCCCTCAGAACCTATCCCTCCTTCATGCCCAAGGTGGTATCCAGTGTGGTTCTTAATCAGTCCATTCATTTGCCTAACTTCTTTCCTAACCCACAGAACAAAGGGGAACGGATACTGCACTCTTTAGATGTGCACAGACAGCTTAGATTCTACATGGACAGGACTAAACCTCAAAGGAAATCTGAACAACTGCTGGTGGCATTTGTTGCAGGGACAGAGGGGAAAGTTATTTCAAAACAAACCATTTCAAAATGGATAGGCCACTGCATTCATTTCTGCTATAAGCACCATGGAAAACCTATCCCACAGGGCATCAGACCCCAGTCAACCAGGGCAGCATCTACCTCTACAGCCTTTCTCAGGGGTGTCCCTACTAGGGACATCCTAGAAGCTTCTACCTGGAGTTCTGTACATACTTTCACCAAGCATTATCATTTGCCAATTTTCTCTAAAGCCAGAGCTGGTTTTGTCACTGCAGTCTTGAAGGGCCTTATAGCTGGTCCTAATTCTATTTAAATTCCTCCTCCCACCTTAACTTTGGGAATCTACCCAAATGTAATGACTGCAACAGTGAAACACGAAGAACATGGTAAGTTGTGTACACTTACCATAAATGTAGATGTTCAAGTGTATTCACTGTTACAGTCCTGGTTACCCTCCCTCCAGCCCCCTTTCTTCGTTTGGCTATACCTCTACTCTCACTTACTATGCTCAAAAAGCTTTTTGGTGTATTTGCTTTTTTGTTGGAGGTATATCCTTGTTTTTATAGATTTAATTGCTTCTCATTAGGGGGGCATCTGAATCTGGGGCAAGAAAAACTGATGTAATGGCGTCGGCTGCATGTTTTATACCCCTGATGACCTCACATGGAAGAAGGGACAGCAACCGATGCAGGACCCAAGACTTGTTAATCAGGCCGACTGAGGGCTACTGCAAGCAGATAACCCAAATGTAAAGACTGCAACAGTGAATACACTCGAACATCTACATTTATGGTAAGTATACACAACTGTACTTTTTCTAATCCTAAAGCAAACCCTGCAGTGATTTCCTTTTCTAAAAATTCTGATATTAAACAGATTGATAATACTAACCCCCATCCCCTGACAAGGATGGGAAAGTTTTTGACAGATTTGGGAAGAAACTTTCTTCTTCTGCCACTTCAATCTTCAGAATTGTATATGCCAGCCTCACATGTTAGTTTTTACTTATATCTTTTGAGAACAAGAAACTTTTATCTTTCCTTCCTTCTGACATAAAGAATTCTTTGAATGCCTCTATTTTACCTGTTTCTTATCTAATTAAACATTTCTTAAATGATGCTGACACTGCCTCCAAAGCTGCTGTTTCTGGGTCAGTCATGAGAAGATTTGTTTGATTTTGTTTTTCAAAATTTACCATAAGATATTAAGACTAACCCACGGTGATGGTGCTGCGGTAGCGTTGTCACCTCACAGTAAGACGCTGTCCAGTTCGATTCTCAACTAGGGCATCTTCTGCGTGGAGACATGTGTGAATGGGCGTACCTTCGTTGAAGGTTGTGCGTCAGGGCTGGTAAATCGGCATGTAAAAATCAACTACCAATCATTAGCGGACCGGAGTTCCACTGTGGCGACTGTGGGAAAAGCCGAAAGACACAACAGCAACCAGAAGATATTAAGACTGAGATTTTAAATTCTCCTCTGGACATGGAAGGTCCTGTGTGGCCCTTCTGCAGCTGAGGTTCTTTAAAGTTTATGAGGGGTACATTTGATTCAAGGAGTGACACAAATCTTCCAACTTTCCTTGTTTAAACCAAATAAAAATGTTTCCCCACAGCTCCTTTTTCAGACAAGCAGTTTAAGCAGCTAGGTGCCAATAAACAAGATTTTCAAAAAAAAAAAATGGCAGAGGCTCCAAAAGGAAATAGAACACCTCTCAAAATCAAGGACAGTACAAAATGTCAGAATAAAGATTTGCTTCTTAGGGCCCACTTCCAACCTGGCAGTTTTTCCCTTTCTCCAAGTCTACATCTTCTCCTGTGATACTAGATTGTCAGATAAATAAGATCTGAAATTTATTGAACAGGCATTCAGCTGGCAGTGGAGCTCCATAACTCCTTTTCAGGTGATCCATTCTTGACCAGCAAACCTAATATCCCCGGTTCTGCCAGTTGTGAAAGAAATGTTAACCAAATGTATCACAGAACCAGTGCCTTCCTGCCAGAAGGGCGAAGGCTTTAATTCAATTATTTTTTTTTCTTTTGTGTCAAAGAAAGAAGGAACTAGTAGACCTGTGCTAGATCTTACTTTTTTCAATCTTTTTATCAAGGTCCTAAAGTTCAAAATGTTCTCTTCTGAACAGAGTTCCTTTTTTTTTTGGCAAGGAACATCTTTATTGAATTATCACTTATGGCGTAGGCAATCTTTCATTTATAAAAATGAAAACAATACGTATTGACATTTTCAGTTGTAAACATTATACATCACATATAATCTTCGATACTGTCATTGTCAATTGAACATTACATAGCTCATTCAGTTTCTGCCTTTGCTTAAACCTCATTCCTTCTCAAAATTAGTATTCTGCATGTAGTGTTGCCACAATTCCCATTTTTATATGTAGTCTGTTCCTACACTTTTCTAAAGATCCCACTTGCAATTATTTTATCTCGGTTACTATATTCACTTCTACTAGTATGGTTGGTTTAGACTTTGGTTTTCATTTTCTAGTAGTTGCTCTTTTGGCAGCCACCAGAATTAAACTCAGCAAGGCCTTACAATGACTAGACAATTTTGATTCTGTATCACAGATCAAAAAATAATTTCCTTACTTACACCAATTTGCTTAACCAGTATTTGTGACAGAGTAGTCTGCAGGGAATTTTTTAAGGTCTGCCAGTTTATTTTCACTCCCAAAAATATCTTCCTAATTACCTCTTCTTCCCCAGCCCACTGCCAACATTTGCAGTCTACCTGAGGAAAACATCTCTGTAGTCTGCTTGGGGTATAACATGCCAGTGCAAATACTTTGAAGCAAAAATCCTAAATCTTTTAGAATTTGTTACATATTTGAGAGCCATACATATATCCTTCCATTGTTTATTTGTGAATTGTTTATCCAATCCCTCTTCCCAACCTCCTCTGATTGATTGCTATAGTTATCCTGCAATATTTTAACAAAAACTTCTGTTCTAGGTTTTACTAAAAACTCTTACCAGTGCTGGTCTTTCACTTAGGATTCCCCTGTTCATTCCTCTTTGTCTGTACTCTGATACCAACCCTTGATATGGATGGAAATCTCTAGTCGGCAGTCCAAATGTATTATTGGCCTCTTCCCATTCTGTTACCCTTTCCTGTTTAATTATTGTCTCTTAATACCTTCAGAACAGGATTCCTTCTTATCCCCATACTAACTTTCATGGGAAAGCTATATGTAAAAGATGCATACCATCACATTCCCATTGGTATACCTTTCAGACATTTCTTAAGATTTTCCGTATGTGGTTTACACCATCAGTTCTCTGTCTTACCCTTTGGACCATCTACTACTCCATATGTATTCCTAAAGTGTCTGTGGCTCTAGTAAATGTTTATTACAGACTTCAAGGTTTTCACATTTTCCATATTTGGAAAATTGTCTTGTGTTTTGAGAGACTTTTTCTAGTTATCAGGAATCCTTGAGAAATGTTGAGAAGCTTCTCAGCCTGGGGTTTCACGTAAAATTACAAAAATCATCTCTCATCTCTTCTCTCTCAGTAGTTTTGCTGAGATGTCCATTAGACTCTGTCTCGGGAAGAGCTATTATTCCTCTAGACTAAGTAGAGCTGTTCCAAGAGTTTTTCCTGAGGTATTTAAACCAATCTCTGGTATCATCATGTTCCAGTCCTGGGGTTTGAAAAAAAAAAAAAAAAAAGAAAACTGAAACCAGTTCTCAGTCCAGGCTTCTTATTCTCCCTTCTGTCACCTTTTTAATCTGGACTCAACAGCAACTTTTTTTTATTTTCATGTTCCATTCCTGAAGTTTGTAAGAAGGGAGGTATTTTGGTGGGTGGACCAGTTCTGTTTCAGTCCAGACCATCTATTTATTCCACCTCCTCTTGGGAGGGGGGGGATCAAAAGAATTAAAAGTGCAAGGTCTGTGAAAGATGACAGACAGAAGTGCATCGTCATGAAAGAGGTAATGGCAGCAATAAAAAAGATTTGAAAGCCTTGAATCATGTCTGGTCTCCAGGACTTCTCTATGCAAGTGATTATGGCCAATACCACAGGGATGTGGTACATTAATAGGTGGTTACCAATTTTTACCACCTTTGCAGACTTGCTGTTATCACCCGGGAAGTTGCAGCACAGCTCAGTTTGACTGTACAGGCTTCATACCCTCCATCAGAGCAAACCATTACAGCAGACAAGCTGGGCAAGACCAGGATAGACCCTCACAAATGCTTCAGGGCTCCTTGAAAACAGGCCAGGAAGACAACATACTTTTTCATTCTCATTGATGGTAATGTTATATGCTTTTCCACCCTTTCCACTGATATCCAAGATCCTTCAAAAGATTCAGAGGGACTCTCCAAAGAATGTGCTACTGACTCCCTTTTGGCCCAGGCAACAATGGTTTTTCCCTTTTAGAAACTGGCCAGATGCAATTACCACATCCTTTCTCACATACTTGATTTACTCACACAAGACAGGGGTTGTTTGATGCACCTCAACCTAAAACACTTTAAATGACTGCCTGAATGATAGAATGTTGATACATTTTAAGCACCTTGTTTCTGAGGATGTACAGCAGGTACTAAAGGAGCTTAAAAAAACTGCTACTAGGAAGTCATATATGTGCAAGTGGAAAAGATTTTCTAGTTGGTGCCAGTCCAAGAACCAGGGCCCTTTTAAAGCCTGGTTTCTTCTGTTTCTTGATTATTTGTGTGTTATTGTCCTCTGACTTTTCCTACGCTTTTAAGATTCATTGGTCTACCATTTGTGCTTATCTACCCTTACCTCTGCCTTTCTGTCTCAAGTCAAGTAGTTCTTGAAAGGGTTTTATTTATCTGTCCCCTTAGAAAATGGGATCTTAACTTTCTGTTTGAAAAGCTAGCTCTTCCTGTATTTGAACCAGCTCATCAGGCTGATTTGAGGTTCTTATCATGGAAGACAGTGTTACTCATTGCTCTGACCTCTGCTGGAAGAGTATCTGAATTGCAAGCTCTTGTGATGAATCAGCCTTACCTCATTTTCCACAAGGCAGGGTTTCCTTCAGAACAAATACCTCCTTTATGCCGAAAATAGTTTCAGAGTTTACCAAGAGCTGTTATGTTAATTTTCCTGTCTTCTGTTTAGAACCTAAAAATGGGGAAATAATTCTCCATACTTTTTTTTTTTTTATTTGCATTTCTCATTTTTGACATGTTTTGTGTGACTGTCTAATTAATAGTTCAAATGTCTTTTGTAAATATCATTGTCCTTATGTACTTGGATGTTTAACTTGTGGAGCTTTTCTCCCAGGGCCTCTACTGAAAATGGACATATATCCAGTTGGACTAGCCCGGTCAACAAATGTAAAATAAAATAAATAAAATAAAAATAAAATACTCTAATTGTCAGAAGGCAGATCAGCACTTGAAATAAGCTAAGTCCTTCAGAAAAGCCAATTAGCTGTTTGCCTCCTATCGAAGTAAGTGCAAAGGATAGTTAATGTCAATGCAGACAGTTTTCAGATAGTTGCCTCATTTTATTACTTGTAACATAAAAAAACACTTCCGGGCAGGTTTAGGTCCCACTTTACCAGGGCTTTGCTTTCTTATGTACCTTTCTGGAAGGAAAGGGGTGGAGTTTAGAAGTATTCCAGAAGCAACAACTTAGTACTCAGTACATACTTTTGCAAAGCATTGCAAACTTTACTAGGATCACTGTCCAGGGGACTCTGAATTGTTAAACCTTTCCTCTTTCTTATATTTTCTAAGTTGTGGTAACCTATCATAATAGCTTAGGCTTCTGCAACAGTAACCTAATGTTGATCACAGTGCAGATTTGTAAGTAAGCTTATCATAATAGTAGATGTTCTAATAGATCACTGTTGCAGTACCTATCCCCTCCCACCCCCCAGTTTTATTTTTAATGTATTGTCAGGGTGTGAATTTATACTCTTGTATATGTAGTTAAATTAGTTTATTGATTGTTTTTTTCCTAGCATTTTTCATAAAACGTGCGGGAAGAATTTTCCATTCTTTGGATATCCACAGGCAGCTCAGACATAGTACTTGGACTGAACTCAGTCATCCTGAAACTTTGGTGTTCTGCTGTTTATACGTAGGTCTGCTAGAGGTCCTGGTAGTTAGGGTATGTGAAAAGTGCCCTTAAGCTTTAAAAATCTGGGCAGTGGGTCACATTCTTAGCAGGACATAATCCTATTAGCTTAGGCTACTGCAGCAAAAAAGATAACAGACCAAAACAACATGTCCTACAAGGTCCGATTCAAAGCCCTATCACTATACAGTATCTTACTGACAGATGAAAGGTGACCTGTGTCTGGCATACAAGGCTTCCTCCAACCCAGTATGATGGATTTAATGCACATCAGCAAGTCTTCAACTGGCATCAGAAATACTCGTTCTAGGGAACTAAACCTCTTCTGCAACATCAACAGAATGGTTTGGATGGACAGTTATCAATAGAATGGTTTGGATGGACAGTTATATCTTGCAGATACACCACTGCTCTGGAACACGCTTTCCATCCACATAAAACAAAGTTCATCCCTGTCCAAATTCAAGTGCGACTTGGATCTGTGGATCTAGAACAGAAAATTTACTCCAGGACTACCCACCTGTACTACTAATATTTTATCCCATACATGGATACCCTCAAATTATCTATGTTATGATCCCAGTTATTCTCATTAGGGGTAATATATAATTATCAACTATGAGATGGTTAAGGCCAATCTCTAATCAAATCAGATAGGTTAATTTGACCACAAAAAGAGAAGCTTTCTAGGTTTAAATGGCCCTCAAGAACAGCTAGCCTATGAATTGTGATCTGTTAGAACATCTACTATTATGGTAAGTTTACCGTTCCTGGGGGAGGTGTCTTTAACCAAGAGACCCAGACCTGATATGCTGAGTGAAAGTGCTGCCCATCCAGCACTTAGTCTCAGTAATATTTCATAACACTCTTCAAGAAAGGAAACATATAGGGTCCTCGTTCTGTTTCTCCAGCCCATTCCTTCATAAGGGTTCTGAGTGATGAAGTACTAGAGTAGGACACTTTATTTACCAATTTGTCGTTGAAAGTGGTGCTTAGTAAGGAACTCTTGTAATCTCAAAAAATTTTATCTGCCTTTCAATGGTGATTTTTCTAAAATCAGCAGCAGGGCGTAAGTTTAGCAACTACATTATGTAATCTCTGTCTCTCTGAGACTATAAGCAATGTGTAACATGTTTTATAACAGAAACTTAGTGCAAAAATTGCATATTAAACAGTGGGGGGCATTCATAAAGGTACCACAAGGTGTACACCTTCGTACCCATGTCACAGTAACCTTTTGGTATTCAGCAATGGCCTAATAAGGTGCTCTTGCACGAAGATGTGCAGTATTGTATAGGGCTGACTCTGCAGACATACTGAATGCTAATGTATCAGTCTGGCTGAGGGATATGCTAATTATCTATGTGCTCTCTCTCTTCCCTCAGAACTGCCTCCAGGAAGGCATCTACATGATTCAAGAAATCACTTGGTCATGTAGATTAGAATGGCAATTCCCATCATGGTTGCATTAGTTGGCCATATTCAACTGCTGAACGTGACCGTAGAGTGGGAATTGGTTTGGGGGAGCCACTACACACCAACTTCAGTAAAGAAAAGCAAACAAAATAACCAAACGGATAGTACCTACACAGCCAAGCAAGCAAAATAAATCCACCGGAACAAGGATAAAATCCAGATATTTTAATAGATATCCACAGAGCTTTAGTTGGTTGAGCGCTTTCACTCGTCACAGCGAGTTTCATCAGAACAATAAATGAATGCGCCTGTAATCAATTTATATAAAAAAGGTGCCAAAATGACATTAATTAATAAATATAACTTTAAAAAATCAACATATGACTATATAGTAATATAATAAACTCCACTATGTACAGAAATGATAAACTTGCTAATATTATAAAAACCTGTTGTGTGTTCCCCTAAATCAATTATATATTAAATTAATATATAAAGCATAACTAACTGCCCCTGTATATACTTACTCATATTGTTATGTGTAATGTACCCTTATGTAGCTAAAAGCTGATTAGCTATTCAGCATCAACAAAGACTTTATTGATAAAAAGTCATTTATTCCTGGAGCAGTATTGGCATCTGTTAGTACCTGCCATTAAAGCTCCCTGTAAGCTAAGTAGTTTTTCATGTTCCCTCCCCTAGGGTTTCTCTTGATAACTTCTAATATAGCGAACTTAAATTTATGTTCTGCTCCTTTTTCCTCCGTGTGCCTTGCTAAGGCATTCTTTGTATCCTTCCTTTTAATACAATAAAGATGTGAGTATATTCTTTGTCTATGCAGGGCGTAAGTTTAGCAACTACATTATGTAATCTCTGTCTCTCTGAGACTATAAGCAATGTGTAACATGTTTTATAACAGAAACTTAGTGCAAAAATTGCATATTAAACAGTGGGGGGCATTCATAAAGGTACCACAAGGTGTACACCTTCGTACCCATGTCACAGTAACCTTTTGGTATTCAGCAATGGCCTAATAAGGTGCTCTTGCACGAAGATGTGCAGTATTGTATAGGGCTGACTCTGCAGACATACTGAATGCTAATGTATCAGTCTGGCTGAGGGATATGCTAATTATCTATGTGCTCTCTCTCTTCCCTCAGAACTGCCTCCAGGAAGGCATCTACATGATTCAAGAAATCACTTGGTCATGTAGATTAGAATGGCAATTCCCTCATGGTTGCATTAGTTGGCCATATTCAACTGCTGAACGTGACCGTAGAGTGGGAATTGGTTTGGGGGAGCCACTACACACCAACTTCAGTAAAGAGTTTGGAGATGGGGGGAAATTCTAGACACCCTGGATTACTCGACATTTTAATGTCTTTAATGGCACTAACATCATTACAGAGTTTAGGGATGGGGGAAACACTAAACACAAGAAAAAGCAGAATATAGCATCCAAAAGGAGTCTCCAGATACAAAATCCACATAAAAATAGTAAGGTGGAGACTCCAATCCACATGCCAATCCTGAGAGCCCCAGGCAGAGGGTTTAAAAGACAAAAGCCAAGATCAACAGCCTCAACAATGCCAAACACAGAAAACAACATGATCAGCACTTTTTTACTGATGTACTTATGAAGGACATTCATTACAACCTCCCTGCTCACTTATAAAGTACATTCGTTACAACCTCCCTGCTCACTTTCTCTCTTATTTTCCTGTTACTCTTGCCCGCATAAAATAATGCATTTTACACATGCAGCAAAATAAACAATATTTTTAGAAGTGCATATCAGTGAAAATGGGGTTGTGATCATGAGTTTAAGTCTGGGATTATACAAAGAATTTTTAATGATTTGAAAGGAAGAGATTTGACTTTAATAGAAGTTGCTGAATGTAAGTAGATCCAGTATTTTAGTGATGATACCCACAGCCAGAGCCGAATCATGGTCAAACAGGGTCCTAGGCAGGGTAATAGATAGCCGCCACCTCCCCCACTCCTCACAGTCATTCCAGAGTCCCATTACTTGGCTGTTTCTCCCCAGTTACCATAAACACTGTTCAAACTTCTCAGTGCACATATTGTTTTTTGCTTTACATCTATAGTGATTATTTGGACTTAATTTGAAACTTTTATTTCAAATTTTGTAGCACAAGCATTGAAAGACATTTGCTGAACAAAGCAATACATTCTCACAATGAAAATAAACTTAGCATTAAAACTTCTCTGCCCAAAAACACAAAATCTGATATTGTCAGTCTTCATTTATCCTTGACATATGGGACTATGTTCAGACTCTTGGAACTGGCTTGGCCACTATAACAGCTTTGTAGAACCAAAAACTCTTGAGCCAAGTCTCTACTCAAAATACCTGTCTCCAGATTGCCTCAGATCTCCTTTGCTGCTCTTCTACAAAGATGTTCCAGCCAGACTATCTTCAGCTAAGTGTATTTTTCATTAGTTTTTTCTCTAGAGTACTGTAAATATTACCTAAATACATCTGTACTTTATCTATATTTCTACCCAGTTTAGCTTTAGCATGTTTATTCCATCCTCGCTTCCAAAATAATTTTTATATACAATTTACTTTCTGTGCTCTCGAAGTTCCTTTCTGTGTGCGAGTGTGCTGTTTTTATCTTGTAGTATTTCTGTCTATCATCATTGGTAGTTCTTTCCTTTCCCCTACCTTTTGGTAATTCTGGCCTACCATTGTTGGTAGCCCCTTTCCCTTCTAATCTGTGTGTGTGTGTGTGTGTGTGTATGTGCATGTCTGCAGTCTTCAACATGGCAGACAAATCTAGGGGAACTGGCTTCAAACAGTGTCAGGATTATGGAAGGATGATGCCCAACTCTGATGGGAAATCCTGTGCTTACTGCTTGGGCCCAGTGCATTTACAGGAAGAGTGCGCTATGTGTCAAGCTTTCAGTCACCAGGCCCTCCTTGAAAGATGAAATAAGCTGATTTTAAAAGGTCTAATTAAAACTTCCTTTGAAGAGGCCTTATCCAAGTCTGATGGATCTTCACCTTCTCCCTCTTCTAAATCTGGACATGAACAGAAGAGGAGTCGCTCAGTGCTGGTGTCCCCTTTGGCCCTGGCAGCCAAGAAGCAGAAATCTTTGGTTCCCACACTTCCTGCGGAAATGAAATTGGCAATTAACAAATCTAAGGAACCGTCTTCAGCACCATCTGTGGTAATGACTTCTGTGCCACAGGTCTCGGTGCCAGTCACCACAGTACCAACAGATCTTCCTGCTCCATTGGCACTGGTTCCCTTGGTGGCTCCATCTGAAATTTTGGAACCAATACCTTCCCTGGTGCTGCCTATAACTTTGAAACCAGGTCCCAGGACAAAGGTATTCCCCCTCAATTGATCCCTTTGTGGGTCAACTTCCAAACCCCTTTCTAGACAGACCAGAATTTCTCTCAGCCTCTTCTATTCATCCTTCCAAGAGTCTTACAGAAGTCAATGTCGTGAGGCTGGTGGACCAGCACGTCATGGCCAGGGGTCTTATTTCATCTCGAGCCTCACTACCTCCTGGAGATGGGACTTCCTCTCCTAGGACTCCACTGACTTTTCCTCCTCTAACCTCCTCCAAGGGATTAGAGATTATGACTCTGATTCCTCTGGTTCCAGTTGCTTCGGTGCCAACAGTCTTTTCTACTTCAGTTCCAGACTCTGCCTTGAGTTCCTTGACTCCTTCAGAGCTAATGGACTTCTGTAGTCATAGCTCCACTGCTGGATCTGAGGGGTTTGGATTGGCTCCAGTTTTTTATTCAGAGCCATCCTTGACTTTTGGAGTTTCAGCACATGTGGTTTCCTCCCTGGTTCCAACTTTGGAGGGCAGTTTTGTCGGAGCAAGATTGGGACCACAGTTCAGAAGTTGCCTTTCTCGATTCCAGGCTCCCATCCCTCTTCGAGGGAACCTGCCTTCCAGGTGATGGAAAGGGCATTGGCCTCTGTGGATTTTCAGCTGGCCCCTTTCCTGTTTTATCCCGTGACCCCTGCTCACCCAGAGCTTCCTCCAACCTCCACACCTGCATAGCGAGCACTAAAGCTACAGGATGTCTCTGCATAGGGTCCTTCTTTTTCTGAGCCTTCCACAGAGCTTCCCACTGAGG
The DNA here is from genome assembly GCF_019279795.1 of Protopterus annectens. NCBI lineage: Eukaryota > Metazoa > Chordata > Ceratodontiformes > Protopteridae > Protopterus > Protopterus annectens. The sequence continues at coordinate 1,048,247,000 of NC_056743.1, forward strand.
AGGCACCCTAAAAAAAGACATGTAAGAGGAAACACTTGGATTCCACAGAAGAATACATCACAGAGGACACAGACTTTAATGATGAGTAGAGTGCCCCATGGTTCATCTCCAGAAGACATCTCCTTTGGAGACATTCTGGAAATCCTCAAGCAGAGGGCTGAATGGAAGTCCAAAAACCTACCTCAGAGCAGTCAGTGTAACTGCAAGCCTTTGGTACTCGCCTATCTACCTCTTGGATGACCCCACCTGCTGATGATCTCACTACATTTATCTCACAGTGGGCTTGGAAGGCCTCTGACCCCATGGAACCTACCTCGGGAGACTGGACAAAATTCATACAGTGCCAGAGGAGCATCAGCATTGGGCTAAGGGATTTGCAGTAGATGCTATGGCTGTTGCGGCAGCCACCAAGAAGGACCTTGCAGAAGAGAGTTCCACTGTTCATCCTCCTAACTGGGATTCCAGGGTGATGGGCAGATTTGGAAAGCAGGTGTATGCCTCATCAACCTTCGCTTTAAGGTCCTTGAATTTTATGGCACATTTTACTAGACTCCAAAGAGATCTGATCAAGGAGCTGTTAGATACCCTTGGAGGAGCTGTGTCAGAGGAAGTTCAAGACAAAGTGGCCTCCCAACTAGCTATCCTGGAGTCTATTTCCAACTCATCCATGAGACTCATTGCACAAGCAGCTGAAGGGATGACTAGGGCAGTGGGCTGTGGCATTGCCATCAGAAGACATGCCTGGATGCACTGGTATGAGTTTGTGGAGCCATTTAAGTCTTTGTTTGTCAATGCTCCTTTTGATGAATCATCTTTGTTTGGCCCCAAATTCAGAGAAACCCTGGCCAGGTGTGAGAAAGATGGAAAGATCCTATCTGCAGTGGGCATAACATTTTCAGCTCCCCAGCAGTCCTATTCCAGGAACCAGAGCAGTGAGGAGATGTGGTTCAAAAAATCCCAAGGGCCTTTTCAGGACACACATGGTGGTGGCTCCCCTTGGGGCAGAGGCAGGAGTTCCAATGGAAGATGCCAACCCCTTGGCAGAGTTGGCCTACAAATCAGGGTTCCAGAGATTCTTTCTCAGAGAATCTCTACTAGCGCTCCTGAAAGGGGGCCCGATTGCTTGCATCTAGAGGCAGTTGGGAGAAGGTTGTCCCTGCCCTCAAGAGCTTGGCAACAAATAACCACAGATACCTGGGTGCAAAGGATTATTGCCAGACAATACTACATCCCTTTCATGCTCTTTCCCAGATTAGGCAGAAGAATCCCTGATGTTCCACCCAATCAAGGGATCAGGCAGCCTGAAAATTCAAAAGCTGTTAGAAAAACAGAGTCATTCAAGAAGTCCCACCAGTCCAGTTAGGATCCAGATTTTACTCAAGATTCTTTTTGGTGCCAAAAAAGACAGGAGACTTGTGTCCAATCATAGATCTCAGCCTTCTAAACAAATTTGTTCAGCAAAAAAAATTCTGGATGGTCATGGTTCACTCTATCCTACCATTCTTAGAGGAAGATGACTGGATGTGTTCCATAGACCTTCGGGAAGCATATTACCACATAAAAATGGACAAATGTTCCAGAAGGTTTCTCTGCTTTTGGCTAGGAGCCAGTCACTACCAATTCAGAGTGTTGCCCTTTGGTCTCATCACTGTCTCCAGGGTGTTCACCAAGTGCATGGCAGCAGTAACAGCTCACTCGAATCTGCACAGATTCTGGGTGTTTCCATATTTAAACGACTGGCTTGTCACCATTTCCACCAGGCATCTACTAAATCAAGCAATGGATTTCATTCTGCATCTCTTTGCTTGTCTAGGTATTACAGTGAATGCAACAAAATCACAACCAAGTCCAACTCAAGATTTGGAGTTTACAGGAGCCCCCCCCCCCTCTGAATACCACCACTTGTATAGCTTCTCTTCCTCTTCACAGGTTGCTAAAGATAAGGTCCCAGGTGTAAACCATTCTTTCCAATGACAGTACCTGCACTGCTAGTTTTTCAGGCCTTGTGGTCCATAGCAGCAGCCATCACCTTGGTCCCACTGATGAGATTTTACATACCTTTTGGCATCCAAATGGTCCATTCTGACTCATCCTTTGATGTATCCCGCTTTAATCACCAGTCATTGCAAGAAGGACCTTCCCTGGTGGATGGAATCTGAGGAAATTCTCTTTGTCTGACCCTTTGTTTCTCCTCAGCCCAAGGCAATAGTGACCACATACTCCTCCCAATTGGGGTGGAGGGCATTTTCTGGGCAGAACAGTACAAGGCATTTGGTCCCCGATGGAGACCAATTTGCATATCAGAGTTCTGGAATTAAGGGCAGTACTTTTTTCACATTGCAGGCCTTTCAAGATGCCCTCCCTTTAGGAACTATTGTGATTCAGTCAGACAATATGTCTGTAGTCTGGTATATCAACAAACAGGGTAGAACCAGGTCTTACCCCCCTGTGTTTTGAAGCTCTCAGAGTGTGGCCGTGGGCAATTTCTTCCATCTGTTTTCTAACAGCAGTGCACATTATGGGGAGTTCAAATGTGATAGTGGACAAGTTGAGCAGATGCATTTTCCTGCGTCATGAGTGGTTTCTCAATCCCAAAGTGGAGGAGAAGATTTTCCGTCGATGGGGCCGGTCTTGCTGTGATCTATTTGCATCTCCCCTAAACAACAAGTGCAGCAGCTACTTTGACCTAATCCCCCCTTGGGGGAGTCCCCAAGAGACGCTGTTCTTCACAATTGGCCCTTGGGACTACTCTATGCCTTTCCTCCCTTTCCATTGATTCCTCTCTTCTTAAAAAAAGCCATCAGGTTGAAGAACAAAGTGATCCTCATTGCCCCCTTCTGGCCTCAACAAGTCTGGTCCCGTTTCTGTGGCCTCACCTAATTCACCATCCATTGACTCTGGACCCAGATCTGGATCTCCTGTCCCATTCTCCGGGACTGGTGCACCCCAATCATCAGAATGTCAAGCTTATGGCTTGTTTTTTCCAATTCCATTAATCACCAGGTGGAATAATCTGTCTTCTCCAGTCCAAAAAATTTTGTTGGCTTCCCATAAACCTTCCACCAGGAAACTGTACCACAGCAAGTGTAGCAGTTTTTCTATTTGGGCACACAATAATGGTTTTAATCCCTTTTCCGCTCAAGTCGAAAAGGTTTTAGAATTTTTAGCTATGCTTTTTTGAACAAGGAGCTTCTGCTTCTACTATTAGAGTCCAACTGGCTGCCAATTTTTACAATGGCTTTGAAGACTGCTTGTTAATTTCTCATAGACGGTGTAAAGTATTTATGAAAGGAACCCTGTGATTAAAGCCACCTTATAAAGATACTGTGGCTTCTTGGGACCTTACTATGGTTCTGCAGTCCTTGGTCTTTTTCACCTTTGAACCAGCAGCTACTTGTGACATGAAGTTTCTTTCATGGAAGACCATTTTTCTGATAGCCGTTACTTTCTCCAGAAGAATTTCAGAGATTCAGGCATTATCTTCAAAACCTCCATATTTAACCATTAATAAGGATAGGGTTTGCTAAGAACCAACCCTCATCTTTCCTTCCTAAGGTAGTCAGAAACAATCAATCCATTGATTTACCTGTCTTTTTCCCAAAATTTTCTAACAGTGGTGAATATTGTTTACATCTTTTGGATGTTCACAGACAGTTACGTTTCTATCTCAACAGAACTAAGGATGTTAGAAAGTTGGACCCGTTATTTATCTCCTTTTCAGGTCCTTCTCTGGGTAAACCTGTTTCAAAAGTCACTTTGTCAAGATGGTTAAGAGATTGTATTGGCTTCATTTACAATAAAAAGTATCTCCAATTACCAGGACCAGTGAGGGTGCATTCTGCTAAAGCAATAGCGACGTCTGCTGTTTTTCATTTAAATACTTTAATGGATGAAATATACACAGCAGCAGCCTGGGCTTCTCCACATACCTTCATCACTCATTACAGAATGGATCTGGTTCCAGGGAAAGAGTGTCCTTTGGCTTTGTGGTGCTTAGGTATATCCTTCCATAAGTCCTCCCAAGTTATAAGGTAGCTGGGGACTCTGTCCCATATGTCAAGGATAAATGAAGACTGACAACACCAGATAAAGAGGTTATGGTCATACCATAACATTCCATCTGTGTTGTCAATCTTCATTTATCCTTGACTTCCCACCCTCCTTCAGACACCTCGGAGGATCAGAGTTTTGTCCTGGATATCTATTACTTCATTTATGGCCATGGATATAGCCTCTTTATTTTCTATAGATCTGTTTTTTTGTCTTCCTTATATAGCTGCAAACTCGATCTGAGGTAATCTGGAGAGAGGTATTCTGGGTAGAGAATTAGCTTGAGAGTTTTTGGTTCTTGCAAGCTGTTATAGCGGCTGAGCTGATTCCGAGGGTCGGAACCAAGTCCCATATGTCAAGGATAAATGAAGATCGACAACACAGATGGAATGTTATGGTAAGAACATAACTTCTTTTTCATTAAAACGTACATTAAAAGAAAATGCATCCGGCTGGGGCGGATATTTACCTTTGGGCTGTTTTCAAATCATGGGCCCATTGCACACATTTTTGGACTGTACATGCATGCATGTTTTCTTTGATTCACCTTCCTGATTGTATTAAATTATGTTCCTTGCATAATACAGCACCACGTGTTAGAGCATGTTTTAAATTTGTAGTTTTGAACATTTTTCCAGTAAGGAATGAAACAAAATGTATGACACAATAATGACAAAACTGCTCAACTCAGAACGTTTCATCAATAAAAATCTACTGAAACTTCTGTCATTACAGTCCATCAATATCAATCAATGCACACAATCTCTACAGAAGTAAAAGTCATCTGAATAATTCCACATTAAAAAGATCTTTAACTAATGAAGAGGTTGTTGCTAGCAAACAACCTTATATTTCAGTGTTTCATCTGCAAACTCAGTGCCTGCTGCCCTTGAAGAATAAAGTAACTATATTAAATTAAAAAAATAGTAAGCTAGTAATATTGCAATAGGGAATGGATGGTACGCTGACAACAGTTTCATAGTTACTAGACATCTCCTCCAAAGGAGGACATACTCTAGACTGCAGCACCCCACCCCCTTAAAGTACAACATAATATCTGCAATCCATCTAGATGGTGTGGGAGTAGAACCCGCAGCCTTCTGCATCAAAAGTAAGTATGCTACCTGTTGTGCTACTAACAATGCTTTTAAATTATTTAGCACACTAGTGATACCATTTGCCAAGCAACAGTTCCATATTGTAGACAGACTTAGCATGAGCAGCAGTAAACTTTTCTTCCACTGAAGCTCTCAGTTCCTTCTAAAATGCACGTGACACTCAATCATACCTCTCAACCTTGTAGCACAAGAAATCTGGACAAAGCCAAACTTACTGGGGGTGCAAAGACCCAAAACTAGGAACAAATTTTAAATATTGCTTGTGTAATCTTAGAAAGTTACTATAATAAAAGGTTTTGTGTTACCATGCATAGTCTGAAGGATGTGAAGACTGAAAGTTAAATGGCTGTCATTATTTAGTGAATTCAGTCCTCATTGATTTGCCAGAAAACCACAAGTTTTATGAGGAACAGAACTAAAATATGAGGTCAAAATCTGGACAGTTAAGAGCTATGCACTCAACTCCTTGAAACTCAATTTTTTATAACATCTTGGTGGTTGGGGTGGAGGATTCAGGCCCTTGTTTCCTGTGACTAAGGTGCAAGGTTTGAGCCTGAGAAAACTAACTAACCGCCAGTTATCCTTAAATGGGGCATTTTATACACACACACACCTTAAACGCTAAGTAATGATCTTTTCGCAGAAGCAACACAAATCCATCCAGGATTGAGTCTACATGCATTACATGGAAGAAGCAGCACAAGAATGGAAGGAATGAATGTTAAATTGCATGCATGCAAAAAGGAAAGGAAGAGCAAGAGGTGGGTGCGATGAGACATGCACAAATGCAACAGGTGTGAGCAACCGGCATTTGTAAAGAACGCCCTTATAAACAAAATCCGTCTTTTTGTTTTTGTGTGACAGTCCCTCGGCAATCAAACCCTCTCCCAGCCAGTGGGGCCTAGGCAATTGCCTTGGTCGCCTATTGCTGGATCTGGCTCTGCCTATAGCCGAATGCTATAGCAAGCATTATACTTAAGCAGAAGTGACATTTTTTCGTTTTCAAACTGTGTATAATTAATATGCATTATAAATATTTTTCTAATTTTTATTGTTATAATATATAAGCTTGTGTTTTGTTTTTTTTACATTGAGTTTGTTCCTGAATTGGATAATAAGTATTAATTTGAATAACAAGTGTTAAGAAAGATATTTAAACTGCTGCAGTATTTTAGTTATTTAATCATTGAAAAAGAACTGCACTTGAAATGTTTGTAGTATTTTGTATTTCTGACTGTTTTTCATTAAATGTCGATTTGGTGGATTGGAGTCTGTCTCACTTTTTTTTTCATGGAAATAACAAGATACCAGAGATTATGCTACATTGCAGTGCCATAACAGCACTAACTTCAGTATGGGGATCAGGGGGTGGGGGTAAACACTAGCCCCCAGAGATTCTACAGCTGTGCCATAATGGCAAGTTAACTATTATGGGCATTGGAGGTGGGGAAAACACTAGCCACCAAGATGAACTCTAAATTCACGTGCTATAACTGCACTTAAACTATTACTGGGAAAGGGAGGGAACAGTAGCCATCAGGCCTACTACACATGTGCTGTAATGGTACTTTAACATGTATGGGGATGGGGGGGAAGGGGATCCACAAGAGGGGCAGACAAGTCAGCAACAGGTATGGGGACTGTGGTGTGAATATGTGCTAGTGTGTCTGTGGTAGAGTGACTTGGGAACAACAATGCCTACATGGCCATAGGTTTACTACTGCAATGTGCACATCAGGGTAGTAACTGTGACTCAGAGACATGCAAATTAGCCAATAACAAGGTCTTTCCTCATTACAGTTAACATGTCTCTGAAATACAAAGTACCACATTGTGTGAGCAGATCCTTTTTAGTGCATGCTTTATAGACTGAACTAAGCCCTTTCACAAATTCTTGAGAATGTCCCTGAATGTATCCTTAGCTAATGGTCTGGTATGAGGAAGTCTACCCATAGGGTTTCATTCAGCTGTGCATATAAAATGTTCCAGGCTCCTAACCCCTCCATAATTCTGACAGCTAGTCTCCTTTTCAGATCTCTATGCTCAAGAAGCTTGTGTCAGGGAAAAACTTGCCCTAGACTACTTCTCTTTTAAAGTTGATGTTGTGTAAAAAAATCTTAGTTAACCCTTATGTGTTTCCTGTCTTATTGTTGATACAAAAAGGTTAGACCACTCTAATTGTTCCCCATTGTTGGCAATTTTATTTACTCAATACTCCCTTAGGCCTCAGTGTTTGTTGCTATGCCTTATTACTTGTTGCTTTTTATTTCTTGTTCAGCAGTTACTTACTTTGTGTAGCTTCTGCTTATTAACATATTTGGTTATAGATTTGCTCTTAACTATCCCCTGTATGTTGTAGTGTTGTTGTTTGGCTCAACTAAACTGATTATTAAGTGTTTTTCTGTTGAAATCTTCTGGAGATAAGGATGGTAGAGCAATTAAAATATGCTCTTCCTGCTCAGTTTCTCTTCAAGACGGACACACCTAATGCATTGTTTGTATTTAGGAGTACAACTGTGAAATATGCAAGTCTTTTAACCCACAGTCAGCATTACAAATAATAAGTGAATTTTACAAGTTTTAAAGAATACTGCAGCTTCTGCTACTGCAGGAGCTTATACCTCTGGCCCAGCCTCAGTGTTGATCCCATTGGCCACAAGGACTAAGCCTGATTGGCACATTTCAGTCATACATAGAGCAGAAGATGAGGCTCATGAGAGGGATAGAGATAAAGCAGTAGCATAGGTTTTTATGAACAAAAGGTGATTGACTTCAATAATTGGTTCAGCTTCTGGTGTCTTATTAGGGGGATTCAATGTTTGTCAGCATAGGTTGGAAGTACTTGGTTAACGGATCATGTTGCTTTGTAAGGCATAGTCTGCACCTGTCTTCCCCAGGCTTCTGATTATTGACTAAAACTTTGTCCACCCCTTAGAGCCTTTTTTAGGCAATGCCAAATTGAAAAACCTACCAACAGAGCAAATAAAACCCAAAGAAACCTAAACATATTACTGCTTGATCCTAGGAGCCTAAACAAGAAACTTCATATCCTACAAGCTCTCCTCACTCTGGAGAATATAGACATCTGTGTCAGTACTGAGACATTGTTTAAATCCACAGAATGTACTCAGTGCAAGATTTCAGTGTCTTCCACACACACAGACCATCTGCTGCATAGTCAGGGACAAAAGGTAGAGGATTCTTAATCTACTTTAGCAAAAAGCGTAACTGTACATTAGTTAAACAGGATGATGCCTAGGAATTTATCCACAAAGTCCAGCACCATATCCTAGCAAATCTATAAGTTACCCTCTATGTGCCTAGAATCCCATAACTCATATGTAGACCTACCAGAGACACTCACCATTAAACCAAATACCCTATTCGAGGGCAACTTTAACTACCCCTGTACAGACTGGGGAAACATACACTGCCTCATACTCACAGGCACAATTATTTTTGACTTTATTAACACAAATACGCTTGACCAGATAGTGTGCATACCCAACAGAGGTTCAAACATACTGAGCCTTGTACTCACCAAATGGGAAAGCGCTGCACCCCCCCCCCCCCACACACACACACACCAGTGTCACATCCTCACTGGTGAGGTCAGACCACAAAGCTGTCTCCTTTTAAATAAAGTCAACTCTGTAAACCCTGTAACAGTGAGGCTGTAGTTTGCTTTTGAATAGGTCTTATTAACCAATAGCTTAGAAAAATACATTGCTCTTCGCAACCATGAGTTCAAAACAACCTCTGCAGAATTTTCACAGAGACCCTGTAGAACCACATAAATGGATGTAGAAGCCAATGTACCTACTAGACGTTAGCCGCAAACAAACTCATAACAAATCACACTGGTGAAATCCTAACCTTAATAGGGTACATAAAAAAGGAAAAAATGTCATGGCTTAACTCAGGAAGTGCAACTCACATAATGATAGGAGCTCTGTAATTAAATTAAACAAGAAACTAAGAGGACTACTTCAGTCCAACAAGGCCAATTATAAGATCAAGATAGTCTCACAGGAAAAATACAACCACAATTCCTAATACAGCTATGTCTGAAATCTCAAAGGCAACACTCATCAGTGTGTCAAACTGATGGCCAATGGTGCCACCTTCACTGAGCAAAGCAGCATAGTGAATTTACTGTCTGACAAATTCAACTCAAACGTCATGCACCACTCCCCACCACCTGCATGAAATACCTACTAGCATAACCCTTCCAGGCATTAACAGGGAGCAGGTCCTGCTGGGACTTAAGGCCAAAAACACAGCTCAATGGGCCTCGACAGTATGCTAAGTTGCCTCCGAAATAGCTGAAAACATGACCTATAAGTACCACTTGTCACTTTTCAACTATAGCCTCAAAACAGGCTGTACCACAAGAATGTAGGACTGTAATGATTGTCCTACTTCACAAGGGTGGACATTCAATTAACCCTGAAAACTATAGACATATTAGTCTGGCCTGTGTAATATGCAAAGCCATGGAATGAATTATCATGCAAATGATCAATAAAGGCATAGGCAACCTTCAGACACTGGACTCAATCCAGTTTGGATTTGTCAAGGAACAATCATGCCTACTAAACCTGATGGACTTCTTTGAGAAGGTAACCAAGACAATGGATAAGGGGAAAATAGTGCATACTGTCCACCTGGATCTGGCTAAGGCATTCAGTACAATACGCAACTTGGGGATAGCTGACAAATTCACTAAACTGGGAATAAACCCCTTTATAACTCACTGGATTGCTAGCTGGATCACAGACATAACCCAGGAAATCAGGATTGGTGGTCCCACTTCCACTAGAGACTAGTCACCCACAAGTTACCTCAGGGCTTCTTTCTAGGATCACTCCTATTTGGCATCTACTTCTCAGAAGTAAAGGCTAATGTAAAATGACTTTGGCTGACCAAGTTTGCAGATGACTGCAGATTGGGAGCTATCTTGGATTCCCCCACAACATGAATACCTTACAAGAGGATCTAACACAGACAAATGACTGGTGTCAAAGTCACAGACTGACATTCAGTGCTGTGAAATACATTCTAGTGCCTTTTGGGAAAACTGTTACCCATCCCTAAGAGTTGAGCCGGTAGTCGGGTATCTGGGAACATATTGTAGTCTGGCCTTTGGCCAACACGTGGCCAAGGGAGTAAGAAAATCATTCTGTCTCTCCTAATCGATAAGTAAGAGCATGGCAACTTTATTCAGCCCTTATAATATCCATTATTGGGTATAATTCCCCCCTTCAGCATGTACCTGACCAGACATATGCAACAGATGGAATGCCTACAAAGGTCCCTTACCAGGAGACTCCAGGGTATAAACACATTGTCCTACATATATTGCCTTAAAGCCCTTCCTCTATACTCTTGTCTTCTACAGGTTAGTGGTCTATGCCTGGCATAGAGGGCATCCATGGTTCCATCTCTGATGGACCTTTTGCATATGCACAGAATGAACAGCATCAGCACCACTAGATCCAAGGATTTAAAATTTGCTTGTGACATAAATAAGATGTGTTGACAAGACAGCTGTGTGTCTCGGAGGATCCTCATGCTCTGGACAAAGCTCCTCACCTATGTGAAGCAGAGTCCATCCCTTTGTAGGCATAATCTTGACCAATGGATGGGAAATCAGAAATTCACCTCAGGGCTGGCCCCCATGTCCCTGATTGACAAAGGCAGACAGTAATGCTTAAATTGAAATACCTACCACACATACAACCTCTAGAAACTTCCTAACTAGTGTACCCCCTCCTAATAAACACCCATGATACACAGGGACACAATTGGGTTGGATTGTACAGCTGGTCTTAAAAAGGCCCTGGTGGTCATTAGCCTAGTGTATATAACTGTGAACATATGTACTATCAAGAGTTAGCTCTCGCTTCCTGTCAGCCTGTCTTTAAGAAAGTCAAATTGGTGCAGTCCTACAGCTACCACTACTTCCCATGTTGGAGTTGCTAAATTATCTCAAATAGCTGAGTCTTGAATCTTCTCTTAAATGACAAGACAAGGTGCCATATCTGTGTCTAATTCTGAAGTCAGAAGAATTTTACACTCTAGGTCATTATTTGTCAGGTTCATGGAGTTTTTCTGAAGCCATTACTGTGGACATCAGCTACTAGACAATGAAGACTTTCCTGAAGGATCATCAGGTAAAGTTTCCTACCACTTTTATTTTTGGTCTTAGGGCAGGCAAAGGTACTTCAACTACTTTCCAGTTCTCCTCACTGGTCATGTTCAGCACATGTTCTGATGAGGATGGGTATGAGTCTTTAAACATCAGCGTCATCATCAGCTGTGTTATTGAGCTGAGGTGTAGGGACTGGTCATCAGCCTTTTGGGTTTGATGCCTTCAGTTTTGATGCCACTGGTATAGATGGTTCCATTGTTGTGGACATCAGGGATTCTTGTTGCTCCAGAGTTCAGATTTGACCAGTCAGGGTCAGTCTCATCTCTGGGATTATTATTGTTAACTGTGTTGGCTTTTAAGCCCTCTGCCTGGAGCTCTTAGAATCGGCATATGATGTGACAGGTCTATTGACTCCATTGCTCAGGGTTGATCTGTTGGGATCAAGCTCAGCATCAAGCTTTTCCGCTTCGGCTTCAATGACCTTTGGCACTGGGCAGTTAGCGACAGTACCCTTATGCTGTGTGTGATGTCAACATAGATTCTGGACATTCACAAGCAGACTACTGCATTTGCTGCTGTCTGTGAATGTACCCACATTGATATCAGTCTAAGTGTCATTTTTCTGTCTGCTCCTTCAGAAAGCTGTCGTCCTCGACAGCAACATGGTGAGGACATAGGGCTGTTGAAGGATCAGATACATATATCTGGATCCGTTTATGCTTCGTAGTATTCCTAGGATCCCCATCTCTAAAGTCATATATTAAGCATAGGTGGAAGAGAGAGAGGTACCTGGACTCTCAAGTAGAGGCTCCATCACAGATATAGACAAATCTGGCATGAATTCCCCCCTTTCCACCTACACTCCAAGTTTGGGAGTGTCCTTGAAATGAGGAGGTAAAACCCAGAATGACTTGGAGACACCACAGTTTCCCCTGAGAAAATCCTGCAAATAGGCATTTTCAGTCCACCAAGCCATCTGGATTGTACTCCCCCTTAGCCAGAGAGGTCCTTATAATCAGGTCTGCAAGGCTAGTACCCAGTGTTGTGGCACCTACTCCAAGAAGACTAGACAAAATTCTCTACACCTCCAGGGTTTACTGATTCAGGACAAAGATTCTTAATATAGATGATTTTGTTGTTGCTGCTTTACTTAAAAAGCTTCTACTCCACAGAATCCTGCTATGCATCCTCCGGGTTAGGGAGTCCAGAGTAATAGACAGTGTTGAGAAGCATGATTACACACCTTCCACTTTTACATTGAGGGTGGTGATGTCGTATACATTACACTTACAGCTGGAGCTGATCAGTGAGATGTTCTAGTTTCTTTAGGGAGTTGCCTAATGAATAGTTCTAGACTAGATTGAAGTTACAGATGACAATTGTGTCCTCTGTTTCAGACTTTGCCATGTGTGTAACACACTTTTTAAGAAACAGTGAATCTAGAGTAGGAGGTATAGGAATAAATTCACCATCACACCTAGTTGCACCTTAAAAGATTTTTCTGAAAATTTCAAAGTATCCTGCCTTAACAGTCCCTTCATTGGCTTGCTCATTTTCAAACACAAAGTTAAGGAGAATGTGGAATAAGAGGGCAAGACTCTGTCTTCCATTATCAGACATCCAACCAGCCACTGGAGCAAAAAAAGAAGTCTTAAACTGCATCAGCAAAAGAGCTATCTAAGGGAAGTAACAGCTGACTAGAGAGAGTGTCTGGTTATTTCTTAATTTTTTTTTATTTAAAAAAAAAGACAAATGACCTAAGAGGCCTAAATGAGTTTATTTCCAGCCAAACTTTTCAGTGGTCATAACATCCAAAAAACAAACAAGGAGTCCAACGTCCAAACCACATTTAATAGAAGCACACAAAACACAAAGCTTTCATGATAATCTCTCTCTCAATGTTTACACATAGTAACTCTAGTGCATCTCTTATATACACAAAGCCAGCCCTTCATCATAGTCACATGACACAATTATGTAATTAAATGATTATATAGTTGCACATCCCTAAACCTCCATATAATACATAATATTAGTATAATATATAATATAATTTAGTAAATAGAACTGAAATGGCGGAATATAAGTAGATAACTTATTTCAGGGCAGATAGTTTACCAGGGTTGAATAATATGGTTAGTATAAAACCTGTATTAAAATCTAAGCGTGACTTGTCATGAAATGTTATATTGTATAAGGAAATGCAAATATTTCCGTTGCCCTACATGTACCATCCCAGCTTACTTTGTCAAATGCTTTCTCTGCATAAAGACTCAACAATAACAGCAGTATTTTCTTACATTCTGTTTCTCTCTGGATCACTTTTGTTCTATTAGTGTTGTCAAGTATTTGTCTCCCCTCCAATAAATGGACTGATCCATACCTGTCCATTTTGGCAACACCTTTACAGACATAAACACTCTTTAGTCATGGTTCAAAATTGAAATAGGCCTATATGAAACTGCATCTGATGGATCTTTACCATCTTTAGGTATTACAGCTACCACAGCTTTTTTTCCAGGCTGTTGTCACTTCCCCTCCTTTTAAAATACTGTTAAACAAAACCACCCAGATCTTTATCACTTTCTTCCCTCATAACTTCCAAACTTTGATTGGAATGTCATCTATTCTTGGAAACTTTCCTGAAGATTGATTATAAGTCACTGTTTTATATGTCAGAACAGAACATAGCAAGGCTTGCAGCTGTTTCTCGGTATCCTGATAGTAGTGTGCTCACCACTCCCTTTTACCCTGCTCTGCGAGGGTTTCCACTAATCCCAGCTGGCTGCCTAAAGTCCCTTCCTCTGATCATCACCATAATGGCTTCAGGAATGGGGTAAAAATAAAAACTAAGGGCCTGCAGTGTATGTCCCACCAAACTTCTGATTTCTTCTCAACTTCTAACTGAAACGTATGTTTAAGCCTTTGCAGTATAGTGGCATGCACACTCTTTGAATGCTATAGTTCAGGTTCCCCTCCTCCCAAAGCCTTTAACAGCTGTTTTAGTTTTCCTCTTGATGCTCTTTTTTTTTAAAAAGAAAAAACGAAATAATTTCCTAGCTGCAGTTAAACAAGTATACTCCCACAGCCTGAAACAGTGAACTGTCTATTTTTGTTATTTTATGACACTGACCTGGGGCATGCAGTTATTGGTTTCTGCTTCCTGGTCTACCTCATGGATCAACCCACTCCGTTTGCCCTCAATCCACATGGGCTCACTCCACTGCTCTTACTCCAGTTCTCACTCACCCACCCTCACTACAACCAAGCTTATACTTAGTCACACCCACACCTACAAATACACCAATCACTTCCCTCTTACATTATGTAGGGCACTCAGAGGCACCAGTTATACAAAATAAGCACTACACCAAAATGTTAATGCTCAAGAAAATTACCACATTTTCGTACTTAAGCAACAGGACTTCATCAAATACCAGTTCCTTGGAAAATTACACTCTTAAATATCCCATTCAAAATATTTTACTTCATTGCACAAGTTATTTGTTTACAAGTATAAGTGTTTTTTGGTATATTAAATTGTACCCAGGGCAAGCTAGAGAATGCAAATGCAGGATTAGTAAATTGGTTAATTGCTTTATTACACTGGTGATGGGAATGGGATATTTAAGAGTATAATTTTCCAAGGAACTGGTATCTGATGAAGTCCTGTTGCTTAAGGATGAAAACACAGTGATTTTGTTGAGCATTAATAAAATTTTGATGTGGGAAGTCCTGTAGTGCTTATTTTGTATAACTGGTGTCTCCAAGTGCCCTACTTAGTGGATTATTTGGTCGCTGCTTCATGGAGTTTTGGGGTATTTGTCCATCCTTATTTTCTTTCACTCTTACATCATCCCACCACCTGACATTCATACTGTGCATCTTTCTTCCTAACCCCACCCTCCTCCAAACCCTTCACTCACCACTACATTTTAGGATCCTTCCCATTCTAACACCACATCTCCCATATACCTACACACAGTTCCCTTACACTTTACTTGGTTGTTATTCCAACTCTTCTATATCCACATTACCCTTTTGCTCCAACTATATCTATATCTACTCCACTACCACTTTGTCCCTAGCAATCACACAGCCATCACGTAATATCTATATATTCATAGGTTCATACTAGGCTATCTGCCCTAGGGCATTTATAAGCCTAGCCAGAGTGTGTTTGGCTTTCGCCACCCATTTTAAATTAATTTTGCTATGCCCTTTTTCGAGGTTAGTATACTGTGCCTCTGTCTAACAGTGACACAGAAGTGATACCCGGGTTAAACCTACGATCTCCCATCCACTCATCAAGATTCCTCTTGAAGAGAGTCAATGAGGGACTCTGTCTAACCTGGACTGGGATTTTATTCCAGAGTGAAGGGAGCCTCTGGGTTATGAATCTATCCCTCCAGCATGTCCTATTTATTTCAGTGCTGAGGTTCAAGTCTCTCGAGCGCGTAGCTCTATGGGATTTGGATTTTCTGAGGTGCAGCATGTCCATTAATTCCGGGTTTGACATGGCTTTATACATCAGGCACAGATCGCCTCTGAGAAGGTGGTATGCCACTGAGTAGAGCTGGAGTTTCTTTAACCGGGCAGCATATGGCATCTGTTTGAGCCCTTTGATCCTCTTGGTGAGGTACTTTTGGGGTCTTTCCAGTTGCTGCAGGTGTCTGGTAAGGTACATCCCAAAAGGGGCATTGTAGTCAATTATGGGCCTGATGAGGGATGAGTAAAGAGGCACGATGACCTCCCCTGATCTAGATGTGAATCCCTTCATGATTAGGTGGGCTATATAAAATGTTCTTCTAACCACTTTGGCCACGTGGTTGTCAAATGAGAGATTGCTATCAACTTGGGTCCCCAGGTCCCTAGGTCCCTAATTACTTCTTCTGTACTTAATGGATTACCACCTATGTGGTAATTTGTGGGCACTTTGTTTTTGCCAAAGGGGATGACTATACACTTTTTGGCGTTTAGCTTGAGGCCATGGCTCTGGCACCAGTTGTATGTTTCTATGAGGCCCTTTTGGAGGATGCTTGTGTCTGCTGGAGAGTCGATTATGGCGCCCAGTTTGCAGTCATCTGCGAACTTGGTCAGCCACAGTCCTTCCGTGTTGGCCTGTACCTCCGAGAAATATATACCGAACAAGAGAAGTCACAGGACTGAGCCTTGTGGGATGCCACTTGTAACTGGTTTGGAGTCTGACATGGCTCCAGCAATTCTAACTATGTGGGTTCTGTCCTTGAGCCAGTTTGCAACCCATCTAGTGACATAGTGGTTTATATTTAAGCTGGTGAGGGTATCTATAATGCCCGAGTGGGGTATTGTATAGAAGGCTTTTGCGAGGTCCAGGTAGGCTGTGTGGACCACCTTCCCCTCGTCAATGGCCTTGGTGACTGTTTCAAAGAAATCGACCAGGTTTAAGAGGCAGGATCTGCCCTTAACAAAGCCGAACTGGGTAGGATCCAGTGTCTGTAGGTCCCCAATATCTTTATTTATGAGGTTCATGATGATCCTTTCCATAGCTTTGCAGACCAAGCTAGTCAGGCTTATGGGGCGATAGTTTCCAGGATCCGTTGAGGCACCACCTTTGTGGAGAGGGACCACTGTTGCTGTATGCCACTCTTTGGATACATATCCTGTAGTAAGGCTGAGATTGAACAGTAGTTTTATGTTTGGGTTTAGCTCTTCTTGGAGTTCATGTAGGGGCAGCCGGGACACCGTCTGGTCCCATTGATGCTGTGTTTTTGCTTTGGAGAGGGCAGCTCTTACCTGAGCATCTGAGATGTCAGGGGGGCAGCACTCTGCTGGGATAGATATTTGCCCTTTTGGTGGGAAGGGGGGGGAGTTTGCACTGAACCTGTCAGCTAGGATGTTGGCAATGTCTGTGGGTTTGGTGTATTTTTTGTCATTTTGGACTAATTCTGAGCATATCTGGGAATTCCCACCCAGGTTCCTAAAATAACTAAAGAAAGCCTTGTGATTATCCTTAGTGTCCTGTGCAATTTTTCTCTCGAAGCTGGCCTTAGATGATTTTATGAGTGCCCATAGTTTTTTGTTAATACTGATCAGAGATGCCTTCCCTTTTTGGGATTTTGCTCTATCATGTAGTAGAGTCCTCCTTCTATTGTATAGTTTGTTTATGGCTGGGGTCCACCAGACAGGACGTCTGCCTTTGGAGGATTGGGTCTTGGTTTTATTTGGGATTGCAAGATCCATGCATTCCTGAAGGTGTTCATAGAATGCGTTTATAAAGGATTCTGCAGTCTGGGCCATATTTTCCACAGGCCCGGGGGCTTTGAAGGATTCCACCTCGGTTTTGAGGAGGGTGAAATTTACTTTAGAGAAGTTTTTCACTGTGGTTTTCTGGGCAGGGGGTGGGGTCGGGATGTGAATATCCAGTGAGATTAGTTTATGGTCTGATCTTACCAGTGAGGGATACACTTCTGGTCTGGAGCATAGTGTCCCCATGTTGGTGATGATCAGGTCCAGTATGTTTTCCCCTCTTGTGGGAGTTGTAACAAGTTGTTCCATAGCATTTGAGTTTATAAATTCTAGGAACCTTTGGGCTAGGGTGTTGGAGCTAGAGTAATGCTCCCAGTCTATGTTTGGGTAGTTGAAGTCACCCAATATAATGGTGTTTGGAGAGACCTTCATATTTCCCAATGTTCTCAGGAAGGCCGAGTGGGGTTCCTGGGTTTGGGAGGGTAATCTGTAGCAGGCTATAAACTGGAAGGAAGTTTTACCCACTGTTAGTTGCACATGGATAGTCTCTGATGCTTCGTGCTGTGCCACCAACCTGGAGGTGTGGGTATCTTTGATGAATATTGATACTCCCCCTCCTTTTGTGGTTCGGTCCAAGTTTTGGGGCCGAAAAGCATGGTATGAAGTATAACCTGGTAGTGCTGGGGTGCTCTCGGGAGCCTTGAACCAGGTTTCTGTTACTGCACAGATATCGATGTTCTCCATGCTAAGGAGAGTTTCGAGTGCGTGCATCTTGAGATTTAGACTTCTGGCATTGAGTAGCATTACTCTTAGTTTCTTATCCCTTGTGATACCTATGGAGATGGGTTTGTCTTTTGAGCCTTGCCTAAAAAAGGCACTATGGGGGTAGCAAGAGCCTTTGCCAATATCCGAAAGCCCAGGAGTGACAGGTGCAAGCCATCCCTAGCGAAGCATCGTGGCTTGTCGAGCATGCCATCCCAGGCTGACAGGCATTGGATCCCCTTTGAATGACACCAATACTCAAGCCAGTTGTTGAAATTGATCATCTTGACTTCATATTGTGGCATCATTCTTGGTGAGGGTAAGATGCTACTCAAGGTCAGGGTCATACCGACCTGGGCTACATGCTCAGAGAGCTCCTCTATGTCTCTTTTCATGTAGTCCAGGGAGGTACGTCTCAGGTCATTCACACCAGCATGGACAATGACTGAGTCATATTTGTACTTGCCTTGGAGTGACCTGAGTGCTTGTGGTATGTGGTGGATCCTAGTGCCCGACAGGCAGCTCACCATGACCTTCTCCTTGTTCAGCCTGGTGAGCAGGACGTCAGTGTGCCTGACAATAGAGTCACTTATTACAAGTGTATCAGGTGTGTTGTTTAGCCTTAAGGGCTGTGACTGTTCGGCACACTGGCTTTGTGAGCTATGTGTTGCATGTGTTTTGTTTTAGAGTAGCGGTTGCTTGGGTGTCTGCTTTGGAGGTCTCTGCTGCTTAGGCAGATTTTTATTTAGAGCCTCCGAGTATGTTTTTGTGTGTTTATGTGTTTGGTTTGCTGTCATGGTAGGTCTATGTGAGACTGGAATTGTAGTGAGTGTGGTTTCCTTCTCCTCCTGACTGGTTACGCCAGTACTGAGTTGAGAGAGCTTAGCCTCCAGTTTGGCTATATGGTTGCAGCTCTCACATGAGTTGGAATTTGTTGGGAAGAGGAGAGGGTTATCTGTGTACATGAGGCAGTTGTAACTGCCTCAAGATTCCCAGATTCACCAGCTGGACCGGAGAGGAGATTGACAACTGACCTTTGGACATGCTAGAATAGTATTGGGAATTCCTTTATAATTGAAAAAAAGGGCCAATGGGGAACAAGGTACTCAAGGGGAGTTTGTGAGGGTGTAGTGCTTTTAATTTTTTAGTGCTGACTTAGTGAGCAAGTGCCAGGTAACTTAAATGCAATGTGTTACAAGTAACTTAAATGCAAAAATGACAAACAGTAATTTTCTTTCAAGTGAAACAAGGAAATAAGTACAGTAAGCAATGCAGATATCACTAGGGATCCACAGAAGCGCTGAAAAGCCACGTTTTAGGTGAAATTAGCATTTCAGGGAAATAAGCAAACAAACAACAAGCATAAAAACAAAGCTAGATTCAGCAGGCCTGGATCTAGTCTATGCTACAGCAAACAAGGTGTACCAATTTTAGTAAGAAACAGTTCAAATATGCAGGCACTATAAGCCTTTAACCAGAAATTCCCAGTTCAGAAGGGCAGAGTCCAGCCTCTCCTCCCACAAGAGTGCAGACCACGAACCTTCTTAATGTAAAATAACTAGCCTGAAGCCCAAGTGCTTAAACCAGAACTAATACACTTTTAGAATAACAGACACTGAGCCCTCAATCAGCAGTTACCAACTTAGAAGGATGTAAGCTACTTGTCCTGCCACCACAGTGCAGGCCACAAACCTTCTTAATGTAAAACAACTGGTCTGAAGCCCAAGTGCTTAAACTAAAAGTCTTAGAATGAGTTACACCAAGCAGTAATAAATACAATTGAGTACTTTTAAGATGACGCAAAAGCAAAATAAAGTAGAAAGAAACACAAATACAGTAAAAGCAGATAACATTTTTTTTCCTACTTCTTTGTACTAGTTCAGCTCACAACTCTTAATCCTGTCTCTACTCCCTCTAAACCTACAACAGTTGTATCACTTTTACCCAGCTCAAATAGTTACTCAGATATATCTTGCAATGCCTTTCCTATACACTTACTACTCTTCCCAAAACTTAAAATTCTGCCTATAAAATTCCAGACACTTTTCAACTACATAAACCCTAGTAGACGCAAAAAATTCCAGCATCCACTCACATATACACACAGACTTTTCAACTGTACTTCTTAGGGGTGATATCCAAACCAATCCAGGACCCATTTCAACCAGTCTGTCCCACCAACCCAAATCCTTTAAATTCCTTCATCTAATTAGACTAAACTTCCAAAGTATTTGAAACAAAATCACAGACTTCCATGCTTGGACATCCCAAAACCAACCAGACATTATTGCTGCCACAGAAACCTGGCTTAAACCAAACATAAATGTCTTAATACCATAAGACTAGATAGACAACACAATAAAGGAGGCATTATTACACATCTCTTCCCTAGGTCCGACTACATAACCTCTTTCTCTGACACAATTCCCCTATTCTCCAGTCAAAATTTTCATCTCATTCCTAAAAATAAGCAAAACTAAAAAACTATGCATTGTAGTTCTATATTTCCCCCAGACAATAATATAGCCATTCTGAAAAATATTCTTGCCAGGATCTCTAGCACAATCAAGAATATAGCCATTATACTGGAGATGTTAATATTAATTGGTGACACTTTTTCACCAAATACACATGCACTAACATTAATCTAACTTTAGCCAATTAATTACATCTCCAACTATATTCAATAAACACAACAATGAGGGCTCCATCCTAGACTGGATACTTGTCAGTGACCCTGACAAAATCTCCTGTGCAGGAACTCTCCCAAATACTCTTAAGTGATCATCTCCCTCCTTATGTGCTCAGAACATCCCCTTCCCTCCAAAAAGAACATCACTACAAACAAATAAGAAATGTGACTACCTTACATTCTTTAACTTAGTGAAACAGATAGGCTGGAACATCCTAAAATCCATTGTCCTAGATGATGCAGTAAAGTACTTTAATACTACATTTCTGAAAACTCTAAACAAACTTGCACCCCCAGGACAAACATAATAAAATCTAACTATGCCCCATGGCTAATCAAATCAACAAAACAATTAATGCAAAACAGAGATAAAATCTGGAAACAATGGCAAAGAAACAAAAATTAATTGGTCTTTCAGAATTACAGGCAATTTGCAATCAAGTTAAAAAAAACAGGTAACCAAAGACAAAAAACAATATTACCTTAAATTTCAATCCAGTAATAGAATAGGAATAACCCCAAAAAATGTTGGATTGCCACTATTTCACTTCTAAACCCAGGAACAAAAGACAATCCTACTCCATTTCCTAACAAAAATCACTCCGAAACTGCCAACCTCTTTAATACTCATTTTTTTCTATACCATATCTAACATCACAAACAACTTTTCCCCAACTCCACTCTGACCCGATCAGCACTAACTACTGCATCATCATCTCTATCCCATCACACCCATTATTCTTCCTCCTCATCCTACCTCAATTCCACCGACACTTCCACCAAACTTGCATCCTCTTTCACTCCAAAACCTATCCCTACTACTACCATACAAAGACTACTCCTTAAACTAAAACCTGGCTCTAATGTAGCAGACAATCTACCCTCAGGATTTCTAAAACACATTGCAGAAACCCTTGCTTACCCTATCAGCATACTTCTAAATAGATCAATTCTTGAATCCTACATCCCCAAAACCTGGAAAATGTCACTTATTCTATCCCTTCACAAAGACAGTGACCCCTCTGATCTCACCAACCACAACCCTATTGCTATTCTTTCTCCCAAATTCTTTGAGAAATGTATATATGTCCAACTTCTTGACTATCTCACTCATAATCAAATGATGTCACCACACAACATGGTTTTCAACCAGGTCACAGCACTATGGCCACTTTGATTTCTTTCATGGATATAGTCAACAAAGTTAGAGAGACTGGTAAAACTGTTGCCTCACTATCTCTAGACCTCTCAAAAGCTTTTGATGCAGTTTTTTATCCAATTGTCCTAAACAAACTCTCCCAGACTGGAATCTCATCATACTGTACTGGCTCACAAGCTATCTAAAAAATAGACAACAAGCAGTTAGATGAAACTCCTCCTTCTCTTCTTATCTCCACAAATCAACCAGTGTTTCCCAAGGCTCTATATTAGGGCCACTCTTATTTAGCATCTTTATCATTAATTTACATTCCTCACTCAAATATGGCTCTATTATACAATATGCAGACAATTCAACTATCATCTGTTCTGCCAACTCCATACCCGACCTCCAACATACTACACAGCTCTCCTTCACATCCATTGAAAATTGGCTTAACAATAATCACCTGTTACTCAACCCAAAGGAAAAAAAACTTAAAGACCAATTTACTATACACACTCAGAGCAAAACAGCAATTGAAGTAGTATCCCACACTAAATTACTGGGGGTAACAATAGATGAACATTTAAAATTTGACCTACATATTCAGCACAACATCAGAAAAACTCACCAAAACTTGGCATTCTGTATAGGCACAAACATCTTCTAAGCTCTTTGAGTAAGAAAACCATCCAACACATATATACTACCCTCTCTAACTTATGGAGCTCCATTACTGACTAACTTACTATCTGCTCTGCAATCAAAGCTGGAAATGTGTTCCAACAAAGTTGCTAGGTTTGCTACCAATTATTCATACTCTACCCACCACTGTATAGCATTGCCCTCTCTTAATTGGCTTGAACTACCATATTACCTTTCTTTGTTACAATTAAAAAAACACACACAAACTAATATACAAGCCTTCTGAATGTCCTTCCCTTCCCTCACTTTTCAATAACTACCTACCAAAAAGGTATCTAAGATCAGAAAACCCACACCTTCTACAGGTACACAAACCTAACCTACCTGCAGGCCTACTCCTATACTCTTGATCAGTAACCAGAACCTGCAATTCTCTTTCTTTATCACTTAGATCCAACCTAAACCTGGCAGCTTTTAAAACCTCCTTACATACCTACTTCTCCCAATTTGGAGCTGTAATTGTACCTTACCCTCAACCTTTAAGTACTGACCACTTCTGCTTCTGAAGCCATTCTCACATTTTACTCAAGTTCACAGCTTTTTCCTCCACAGGTTCATATGCCTATAACATTTCTCTGTAACGGCCCTACCATCTTATTCTAAAGCCTCATCACTACTACATTCTGTAATATTAGCTAATAACAGTTGCACAATTTGACATTCTCCTAGTTTTTGTTTTACCTCAAATTTTTCCTACAACTGTTACTTTCCAGACATTGAATTTTCATATGAATTCCACCAAAATGTCTAACATGCATCTATTTTAATACTCTCTTGCTTATTATTGTAGTTACTGTGTGTAATTTAACTAATTGTTTATGCTTGTTATATTTACTTGTATTCTGTGGAGCTTTTCACCCCAGACCTTCACTGAAAATGGGCCCTTTTTGGCCATGTGGACTGTCCCGGTAAACAAATGCCAATAAATAAATAAATAATAATGTCATCTCCTCCTATCTTAACTGTTAATTGTTCAGCCTCATCTACATCTAACCTTGGCATACGTTAAGTCTTCCTTAAATAGTTCCATTTGTGCTTTTTCTTGATTTCCCCATGTTTCTGCTTTATACAAATGTACTTAAAATTTCTAAAATATCTCTAATACCTCTACAAGATCTCGTTTTTTTTTTTGTTAAAGTCTCCCTAAGTTTGACAACAATCCTTTCTATTTTCTGATGCCTAAGTTGTTGTGCTAAAATTTTTGACTCCAGAATTATCAAAAAAACAGTTGCTTAACACCAATCTTTCTAAACTCATGCATATTATCTAGATACTCCCTTATTTTCTCTTCAGCACTCTGCAGTTGCACCTCTTCTTGTTTTGTATGATTTCTGTTATTCTACAATACTTTAACCGTCATCAAGCCCTCTAAATAATTCTTAATAATTTCTCATTTTCTTTAATTTCTACCCTATATGTAATCTCCACTTTCATTTTATCCCACTTGCTAGCTATAACTTCTGGAGTGCTTTCTGTCTTCCCTAATAATTCGGCAAAAAAAGAAACAGGTGGAAGCACAAACATGGTCAGTGGTAAAATGCAACAAACCACTTGAGAAAAAAAAAAAGACTCACAAAACCAGAGATGATAAAAATCACTTTAAGATAAACTTCACAAAACTTTCAGGACAAAGTTCCTCCTCCAGTGTGTAATAAAATAAAATTAAGTTACTCAAAATTTATATTAAAATACTTTACACAGCTAACCAATCACAGAAAAAGCAGCCTGTATAAGAAGCCATTTTCCTGCATGTTATATATAGCAAGTTTTTTAAATGTCTATTTCCAGCTTTTGTGATGCATGCACTCAGTAAAGGTTGTCAGGTTTATACTTTATAAAGTTTTTCTTATCATCTCCATTTGAACCTTTGTCACATTATGCAAGACTTTTTGTTTCAATGAAAACCCTCAAACAGGAAAAAAAAACACATCACCGGAATACCTTCCATAACCTATTAACTTAATACAAACACACACAAAACTATATACATCTTCAAATAATGAAGTTTAACCCTCCTAATAGGAACAATTGTCCCAAATAGACAGCTGCAAACACAGGCCTTATTTAACATAAAGTTGAGTTTATCCATGCTAAGACACATTGACTGCCTCTGTTCCTACCTACACTAATTGGTGTTTTTTATCTTTTTCTCCTCCCAGATGTGAAACTCAACTTGCATGCTTTCAGAAAAAATTAGAAACAGTACTGACATAGAGGGTTTTGAAATAGAAAAAAATACAACATCAAAAATTCAACTTTTTGCAGATGATGTTCTAATTACATCAGCAGGATCTAATTCTTCTGTGCAGTCTTTATTTGATAAAATGATGAATTTTAAAAGTATTTCTGGTTTAATATTCAATGAAGAAAAAACTAAAATACTACCTATATATACACGAAAAAATACTCTCATTAGTGATTTTACTAAATATGTACCCAACTCAGGTCAGATAACTTATTTAGGTATAATACTATCTAAAGATATTAAATCTATTATATATAATAACTATAATACCTGTTTTCTTAATATACAAAATCTTTTTAATACCTGGAATAATATGTTTTTACTATGGAGGAGAGACTTACAATTATTAAAATGATAATATTCCCCAAGATTTTATACTTAATACAATCAATAATACTTTCACCTACAAAAATAACTATCAAGAAACTGAATACACTAATGTTAAATTTCTTATGGGCACCTAATAGACCTAGGATTGCATTAAAGAAACATACTAATAGCTGGTCTCAAGGGGGTATTTCTTTTCCAGACTTTAATTTATATATTATCTCTTCTATTATAAAAGTTATTACTTTATTAATAGATCGGTCATATGTCGCAAAATGGAAAGATTATTGGGAGCTAATTAGTGTGCACTTCATGAAAATCTCCTTAACACATAAAAAATATGATTATAAATAACTCCATGTTGTGGTTGCTAAAGGAATTTTGTACTTCACCTATTACACCTAAACATATGGTCTGTTACCCATTAAATATTATTATTAGTTATCGTAACTTTATATTCATGCACCCTAAGTATAGGGAATGGAATTTTATTGTATTCCCTATAATTTATACTCAGGGTATGCTTATGTCATCTACTTCTGAAGGAGCTCATTTAGCTATAGATAATAATCTAAAGTACTGGTATCAGCTGATATCTGATAATAAAGTTAAAAATCTAGATTTCTTAAAACAAGAATTTGATCTAAGAGAAACTTGCTGGTTAGAGGTTCAGATCTTTAGACAACATCTCATTGATAGAATAGATCTAATGTCTATAACAGTTAAAGAATCTATTCCAAAACTGATTGATTACTTGATAATAAATTTACAGCATAAAGTTTCTGATAAAGGTAAACTTTCATATATACATAAAATTATCAGACAAGAAACTTTTTACAATGTAGATTCATACTGGAATTATTTCACCTCTATTAATGGGGACCCACCAACTCAACAAGATAAACAATATATATTGGAATCTGCTTATAGAACTACATCTTCCATTGTCTGGAGACTTTATACATGGAAATTTTACATAGATCTTTTATACACCTTTGATGATGAATAAAATTAATAATAAAGATAATCTATGTAAGAGATGTAATGTAGAAATTAATGCTGACTGGGCTCATATGTTTTATGACTGTATGAAGTTGAAAGAATACTGGAAGTCAATTAATGAATTTTTGCAGGCTCTTTTACAGATAATTTCATTATTTCTAAGTCTCTTATATTATTCAACACACCTGTACCTCAATGTGTTAAAAAGATTAAGCTTCCCTTGTTATGGTCTATCCTAGCAGTGGCTAGGAAAATAATAACTAGAAATTGGATTTCAGATACACCTCCTTCGTTCAATGAATTTAAAAATGTTATGAATATAATGTGTCATATGGAAATAAGCACAATTAGAATGAGAACAACTACAAAAACATCACATTTTATTGTATGGGATAGTTTACAAAATTTGTTAAAAAAATTCTAATTTCAATAGCACAGTATTTTAGTTTAATTAATTGATCTGATTGTAGTGGATGTCTTTGTAAATACTTTAGTTGTTTTGTTGAATATTATAATAATACCTATTTTTAATTATTTGTATAAAATTGTTATGATATTTCTCTTATATGTTAAAACAATAAACTTGTTTAAAAAAAAAAAAAAGAAAACATTAACTTTTAGTCTTGAAGAAACCAGTGCTTTGGCTTTTTTAATTGCCCTATAATCAACTTGTCACCATGGAAACAAAAAAGCAGTCCTCAGCTACAGGTTTTAAAAACAAGCTGAAACATTTATTGCTAAATAAAACCTTTTCATTGCATTCTGTGTTCTCTTATTTACTTGTTTCCACTTAAAACATGTTATTAGATTAAGTCAGGGGTCTTAATCCAGTCATTCAGCTATGCAAAAGTAAGAGAAAACATATCAACTCTAAATATAACATATATTATGATCTGTGTACTTTGTACCCTATCCTCCACCTCATCAACCCAAGATTACAGCCTATTAACTTAAGCATGCTTTTGTCTAGCCTTGTTTCTCTTTTTACATTATAATGCATACATTCATAATACTAAAAAAAGAAGAAAGAAAAAAAAATCTGTTTATTTTAGTATCTGTATCATATACAGCAATAACTAAGCATGCTTTACTATAAAACATGCAATTTATATAATGAAACATTTTATAGAAATAATGTTAGGATTATAAGTTGTTTTACTTACAATTACCATTTTCCTTCCTTCCTTCTCCTTAGTGTCCTTAAAATGTTAATGATATGAAGTGAGGCAAATGTCTTTCAGTTCCTCACAAGTTTAAAAAAAGTCAACAGAATTCCATTCTTTCCACATTTTCTTGTACACACAAATGTGATTGATGCTTTGTAATCTTACATTTATTCACTAATTTCTATGTTGCTGGTCTTCTTCCTGGATATCTCCCTCTCCCAATTCCAGACTCTGGTTCAATTCCAAGGTATTCCCAGTTGTAGTCAAGTTTTGCTTGTCTCTGTCTCTCAAGCATTTTCCTTTGGAATATTGAAAAAGATTTCATTGGCAAAAAGTCTCTCCATGTGATATATTATCAGAAGAAAGAAATGCAGAGTCCTGTCATGCTTGCTGACTCACTTTTTGTTGGACAACATTTTGTATTACCTTCTTAGCCTAATCTGCATCAAAAATTACTTTGATCCTCCAAGGAAAATATTCTGAAGACAGCAGCTTGAATCTCACACCTGCCTCTCAACATTCTCTGATTACAGTGGATAATCATTTTCCACAAACACTCTACTGTCTCCAACTTTTAATACTTTTCCCTTCGCCACACCTTTGTCAGGATCAACTCTCTGCTGCAGGCTTGCATCTTTACCAGTACAGGTCTTGGCTACTTCCTCATGGCCAAGTTTGGAGCATACACACAATGTGCCCTTTCAATAACAGATCCTGTCATGGAATACCAGTTCAGTTTCTTTTTTGTGTCTTCATAAATTTAATACAGTATGTTCCTTATAGTTTCTCTTGTAGAGCAAAAAAACTCAGATTTCCCTATGTGCCCTGTATTTCTACCATATTTTGAAACTTAAGTTCAAAATGGGAGTAAACAAACACTCTCTTGATATTAAATAAAAGAAAAACTTTTATTCAGGTACAAACTAGTGAGCACTTCCTTGCCTCCTGGCACTTCTTCAGACAATACAAGCACTGCAAAAATCTCAATAAAAAGGGTTGCCTCACCCACATTATTTCACAGCAACCAATCATATCTTTTTAGCAATTAAAATTCACCTGCTGACAAATGTCAACAAATGTAATGCGAGCAATATAGAATGGGAATAAATGATTTACTTAGCAAAGGTAGTACATATCAGCATATCACAGCAGAGCAGCTTGATAAATTAATTAAGAAGCTACAGATAGACCTTTATGATTTTCTTATGAGCAGGGTGATTACCCAATATCTATATAATTATTTTCTCATTGAGATGCCGGTTGTTCCCTCTTTTAGAGGGCTGCCAAAAATTCAGAAGGATCTTGTTGGGCCACCCCTAAGACCAATATTCTTGGGGAGGGGGTGGATTACTGAGGCTATATCCATTTTTTTTGGAAAAAGCCTTAAGACCTCTAGTGGATGTCACATCAACTGTAGTAAGAGATACCAAAGAGTTTTTGATGACATTAGCTGAATTTACTGCATCAGGTGGTTATGATCAGGAACATTTTTTGGTCACTTTAGATGTGGCTTCACTATTCATGTCTATGCCTAATGGAGAATGAGTTGAATATGTGAGGTCATTTCTCAATGAAGCAGGAACAGAGAGTGGAAGGGCTTTGATGATATGTTTTTTATTAGAGTTAGCCCTGAACAATAATGTTTTTCTTTTAGAACAAAGATATTACCCTGTGCCAACTCTTACGCTAACATCGTGATGGCGCAGTGGGAAAAGACTTACATCTTGGACATAGAAAGTAAGAGGCAATCCATTCTCTTTTACAAAAGATTCATAGATTATGTATTTTTTGTATGGACAGGAACTGAAT
Source organism: Protopterus annectens (assembly GCF_019279795.1). Lineage (NCBI taxonomy): Eukaryota > Metazoa > Chordata > Ceratodontiformes > Protopteridae > Protopterus > Protopterus annectens. The sequence goes on from NC_056743.1 coordinate 1,048,276,399, forward strand.
AGAGTTTGATCGAATTTATAGAGTATGCCAACCGTTCCACTGACTTTCTTAGGTTTGTGGGCAAATGGAGTAGAGATAAGATTGATTTCCTTGATGTAACAGTATTTAAGGTAGGTAATGGACTACATTCTGACATTTTTAGGAAAGAATGCAGAAGAAATAATATCGTACACCATACTAGTATGCACCCCCCTCATATATATAACAACATTATACAAGGACAGGGGTTGCGAGTATCTAGATTAACTAGTATGGGCACTAATTGTGAGAAAGCACTTAGCACTCTAAAAGGAGATTAATGTCAAAGGGGTTATAAGAAGAGTGAATATGGGAAACTGAATGATACTATGTTTATAGATAGGAAACAGAAAGGTAGACCCTATATTGAAAGAAGAAAGGAAAATGATCATATTTCTAAAAGGGCAGATAATACCTGTAGAGTTATTATAACCTAATCCACAGACAATAGAGCAGTTGGTGAGATTATTAAAAGGAACTGGGAGATTGTATTAGTTGATGAGAAGATAAAGAAGGTAGTGGGTGCTAAACCGAGTTATTCTTATAAAGATAACAAATCTCTCAAGAGATTACTTTGTTATGAGAATAACAAGGACAAAGGAATAGAATCAGTAAGGAAGGGTACTTTTGGATGTAGAAGATGTAACTTCTGTTTATATATGTTGAATGACAATAAGTTTATGCATCCAACTACAGGGAGGGTGTTTGTGTTTAATCACTGTGCAGACTGTAGATCTAAGGATCTAGTCTACTTAAACTGTTTATTGTATTGTAAGTGCTTTCGGCTTGATAATTCCTCTCCTGTAGTTAGGAACGAATTATATCGGATTAGTTTTATTAACACTTATTCTCTTGATTCTAACTGTATAAAGAAGATTCTGTATAAAAATTGGGTTTTGATCAGCAGTAATGAACATCTTTCAAAATCCTTAGGGGATAAGCCCAAGTTAACATATAGACGAGGACTTAATTTGAAAAATATTATAGAAAAAAAGAATGACATTTGTATTACACACTCAGAAATTAAAGGTATGTTTAAGTGTGGCCGTTGTGCACAATGTAAACATATTCTAGTCAGCAATTCTTGTAATATCAACGGTCATAAATACTACCTTAATTCTAAATTTAATTGTGATTCTAAAGCCGTTACATATGTAGCTTTATGTCAGTCCTGTAATGTTTTTTACATCGGGAAGACAGAGAGAAAATTCAAACAATGAATTTATGAGCATTATTATGCCATAAATAGTAGAGATACTAACAACGCTTTAGCTAAGCATATTTTATATAACCCTGTTCATTCATTCAAATTTATGGTTTTACAACAGAGATGCACAGACATTCGAGGTGGTCCTTGGCATTTAAAACTTGAGTTGGATGAATTAAGATGGCAGATAATTACTAATGCTCATATGTTTCCTGGCCTAAATGAAGTCCTGTCTATTAAATGTGTATTAAAACTATTATCACTTAACAGATAAATAGTTTTAGTGGTCATTTGATGGCCTTTAGATATCAAATATTAAAATTAATCAATATAAAATGTTATTAACTAAATATTTTAGTATTTAATCTAGTTGTCGATATTTAGGATTATTATATTAATATATTGACTTAATGTGAATAGTTGATCCATATTTTCGTTGCTATTTTTGTACTTTCTATTTTAAATTTGTAATGTATTAATATTTCAAAGCTTATTTAATGCATTCCATTTTTTAAAAAAGTATTTTTAAAATATTTTTCATCTATTGATTTAGGTTACTTAATTCATTAAATATAATATAAAATTTGTTTATTTTTATGTTTGAGAGGGGGACTTATATGCATTCAATATCTTTTTAATGGGTTTTTATGTTTGGCACGTGTTTTTTATGTATCTGTCACGTATTTTTTATGCATTTGTCATGTATTTGTAATATCATATGAAATTTTGCTTTAAGGATTAATTGATGGTTAATTGAACGCCAATTACCCTATATTAAGGCTGATTGTTTCAGTTGTACTGTTTTGTCTGATGAAGGCTTGGAATTAACTGAGCCGAAAGCGCTTACAATACAATAAACAGTTTAAATTCTGCTTCCCGCTCTTATCGCTTCTAGTACCATAATTTTGTTTAAAAGTTTTTAGTGTTTGGAAGATCTAGTCTACTTAGCCAGATGTATAGAGTGCCCATGTTTCTATATTGGCAAAACCAATAGGACACTCAGAGAAAGGGTTAGAGAGCATATTTATGTGATCAATAAAGAAGACGAGGGAAATGCCATAGCTAGACATACACTTGAATATGGCACCAGACATAAGTTTAGCTTTATAGCTGTTGAAAGGACCACTAGAGGTGCTAGATTAGGAAATTATAAGAACTACACAGAGAAATGTGAGGTTAGATGGATAATTAGATTGCAGGCAAGTAGAGGATATGGCCTGAATGGATTAGTGTCCCTGAAATCTAACTTAGCTGAGAGGCCATTGAAACATTAAGAATGCTATTACTAGGGTATATCCAACTGTTTCACTAATAGTATTTTAGTTTTTTTTGTGATTTATTGCCAATATTATTTATTGATATTCATACCCCTAGTCATTTTAAAGGATAGGAAATTAAATGCTTGCTGTTCTTTGTTTTCTAGCCTGATGTGTGAGTATTAGGTGTTTACCTTAGGAATTTTGGAATATATTTCTGTATGGAGTATATGACTGCCATATTTTGATACACTCTAGTATTACAACTGTGAGAAAGTTGATGTCAGTACTTTTATATGTGAGAAAGTAAAACTCTTATGACTGGTGTTTGCTGCAGTCACCTCTCTGTATGGTTATATAGCTGTTGATAGTAGTGAAGTGAGAATTAATGTTTTAATTTAATTTTATTTTTATGTGTAGTTTCAGACTTTCTGTTTTGTATGTAAGGATTTTTTAAGCTAGTTGATATGTGAAGCCTTTGACTTCACATTACATTTGTTGACAATTGTCAGCAGGTGAATTTTAATTGCTGAAAATATATGATTGGTTGCTGTGAAGTAATGTGGGTGAGACAACCCTTTTAATGAGATTTTTGCAGTGTTTGTATTGCCTGAAGAAGTGCAAGGAGGCACGAAAGTGCTCACTAGTTTGTACATGAATAAAAGTTTTGTCGTTTATTTAATATCAAGAGAGCCGTGTTTGTTTACTCCCATTTTGGACTTTTGTTATTGCACTTTGCTTTTTTGGGAGAGCTTCATCCCCAGCTGCTCTGGGATTTGTGTTTTGTATATTTTGAAACTTCTTTTCTTGAGCGGTTTCATACTTAGCCAGCCTTTTCTTCATTTTGACCTATTTTTTGCAGTTTCTTACATTTTTCCAGTATTTTACTTGAATTGATATACTTCTTCAGTGTTTCATTTTTTCTAATTAGCTCTTAACACATTTAACATACTTTTCCCTCTAGGTTATTGGAAGCCATGGCTTACACCAAAGCTGGAGCTTGAACTGTTTTTTTTTTTTTTGCTGAATAGCCACAGATTCCTTCCTAGTCAGTGTTTTCTCTTCACCTTTTCCAGTTGATTTTCTTTCAGGCTCAATTAGTTTTTTTTTTTTTTGCTGGCATCCAAGCAGTGTACTTACTATCCAATAACTAAATCTAGTAAAAAATGACAGAGCTCGTGGCTCTTGTCTTTTAGTTTATTTTTTCACATCAGAAGAGCTGAAGTTAAGCTGTTGATCAGTGTTCAGCCATCTTGGAAAATGCAGAATTTGTATTTAACCCCCCCCCCCCGAACCTGCTGCTAAAGGAGAATTTAACTATCTGTACTGGAAGGCATGTTTACTAGTAGCCCAGATGTCTCAAACTCAAATGACAATGAGGTTCAGATTAATTTCTTTGTCTCTGTGGAACTGTTACAAAACTTTCTCCTTAGTTGCATACAGCAAACTGAGCTAGAGCAGTGGCTACCTCTTGGATAGTTTTCAGAAATGCTTTATTACAGAATATGTTTGTAGCAACTACATAGGTTTCACTGAATACTTTCATAGGACACACTAAACTGGATGTGATCTCTGAATCTAGGTTTTCCTTTGGAGCCACAGTACTCAAGGGATACCGTCCCATGGTGACCACCCAGAAAAGCAAACTTAGGCCTCTTTCCTACAGGTTCATGAGGCTGGACCCCCTCGTACCTTGTACAATAGTAAAATACATGTTATATAATGCCATAATGAGAGACCTTGGTCAGTGGAGTGGGGGTAGGTAGGAGCCAGTCACCAAGGTGTCTCATTATGCCATTTTATAACATGTATTTTACTACTGTATAATGCAGTGTAAAAATTATCATTGCTGTGGTTTATGCTTGTAGATATGAGGATGTGTGTGTGTGTGTGTGTGTGTGTGTGTGTGTGTGTGTGTGTGTGTGTGTGTTTGGAGAAGGGGATTAAAGTACTTATTTATATATCATAGCAACAAGTTGTTCATCATTTCCTTCACTTTTTGTCACAATTAAATAGCTACATTGGATGTAAGTGGCTACTTTGGTGGTCTAGGCTGCATGTGGTGGAAAGGAACACTGTGCTGGTACAGTGGCACAGTGGGTAGTATTTCCATCTCACACCACTTATCTCCTTGTCTGGGTTCTTGGCTGTAGTGCCATCTGTGTGAAGTCTGTATGTCCTCCCTGTCTTTGTCCCCCCCCCCCCCCGGGTACACTGGATTCCTCAAACACCCCAAATCTGTGCAATGGGCACATTAATGTTCTTTTCAGTTTGCTCATATAAAGCATGCCATGCATGTGTGTGTGTGTGGGGGGGGGTCTATCTTATGATAGCCCTTGTTTGTCATGGGCAATATGAATATATAGTTGTGTATGTGTGAAAAAATAACATTGGTGAATGCGTATATAAATCTTCTGAGTAGTTAAAAAAAAAGTAAAGCATAGAATGCATCCTAAAACATCCAGGCACTTAGAGCTTCTGGGTGCCATCACTTCTGGCTGTATAAGTGGCTTAGTGTGGTCCTCTGCTGTGGGTCTCACCTAGCCTAATACTGACCCCACTCAGACATAGTTTACAGAGATCACTATAGTTTGTGTGGGGACCAGGGATATTGTGGTCATTATTTCTTTAACTTTCCTCATTTTCAAAATTCAGAGGTATGCACAGAAGGTGTCTGTAGCTTACATGTCAGTTGGGGATAGACTGGTCTTAGATGTGAGCACAGGTGGTCGGTTTAGCTTGGGTTCAGTGTACTGTGTAGGGGCACTAAGTTGGAATGAATTACTGTGAGTGTTATTTTTTGCAATTTCTTCACAAATGAAATCAGATGTATATACAAGTGGTTGTCTTCTGGATGAAAGGGAAAGGAGGTATGCTGCATATGAACAGCTGGCAGCAATAGGTTGAAATATACTGTACTCTGTTTGTTCCTTCACTTTCATCCTAGTTTGACTTCAAAGGGGTGCAAAGAAGGTGTCTGCTTTCTTCTGAGGTTATGGTTGAGGCAGCATGCTGTGTAGATGTATGACAACAGTAACTTGAAATATACATCTATGGCCGTTTGTCCTCTCACTTCCATCCCAAGTTAATACCAGAGGGTTACACCAAAAGTGACTCTCTCTGTTTTGGGGTAGACAGGAAGGTAGTCTTCCCAGATATTATATATGTGCTCTCACAAGCATTTTCTTCACAGTTTGTGAGAAACTGCTACTCATTTTATTGGTAACTACTTTGTCGTCATCTTTGAACATAGCTTATTTCTTCATTGCAAGAAAAACATTTCCTAAATGATGATTCTTTGTTTAGGCCATCATTGGACCAAAGGTTGTGGAAAAAATCAGTAAAGTGCACCTCTAAACATTTAAAACCTTGTGACCCCCAGACCCCTAGCTTAGTTAACTTAAATTATTTTCTAAGTACTTGTTGCAGTACAATCCTGGTCATTTATGATGTGTTGAAAGGATGTTGGAAAAAGCTGATAAGTAAGACAAAGTTTGATAAAACAAAAAATATTATGGATAGCATGAGGAGCCAAGACTGGGATGAAAATAGGGGAATCCTGGGGTGTGCCAGGGTGACAATAAATAGCAGGGTTAGGGAGTGCCATAACACTTTGCCTAGGGCTCCATGTCATCTAAGTCTGCCCGTGCAGTCGGTGCATATGACATTAAAAAAATGGTGCCTCTGGGTTTGGCTTACTAAAAGGGGGTGTGTTTTCAACAGTAACCTCAAAGCAGGCTTTCTACCATGAGAATGGAGGACTGCAACAGTTATCCTTCTTTACAAGGGCAGACCATCAACCGACCCTGGAAACTATAGACCTATTAGTCTGACTAGTTAATATACAAAGCCATGGGAGGCATTATCATGGAAATGATCAACAAAGACATAGGCATCCTTCTGGCACTAGACCTAACCCATTATGGCTTTGTCAGGGGAAAGTCATGCCTATAAAACCTGGTGGACTTCTTTGAGAAAGTCACCACGGCATCGATAATGGGAAAATGGTGCACACAGCATAACTGGACCTGACTAAGGTGTTCAATATAATACCCCACTTGGGTATAGTTAAACTCATGGAACTGGGCATAAACTCCTACATAACTTGCTGGATTTCCAACTGGCTTATAGACAGGACCCAGGATGTCAGGATTGGTGATACCACCTCTACTAAGAGACCAGTCAGCAGCGGGGTACCTTAGTGCTCATGCTGAGGCTCCTCCTATTTGGCATCTACTTCTCAGAGGTAAAGACTAATGTTAAGGGCCTTCGGCTGGCCAAGTTCCAGGTGAATGCAAATTGAGAGCAGTCATAGATTCCCTCATGGAACAAACATGATACAAGAGGGTCTAACGCAGACAAATGACTGGTGCTAAAGTCACAGATTAAAACACAATGCAAAGAAATGCATTATACTGCCTTTTGGGAAAACTGCCACCCAGGCTAATTACTTCATTTATAAGAAACTTTCAAGAGTTGACCCGGTAGTCAGAGATCCAGGAACATAGGTAGACAGCAGTCTGGCCTTTGACCAACATGTGGCCAATGTAGTAAGAAAATCATTCTATGTCACCCAGCTTATAAGTTAGGGCTTGGCATCCAGGTCCAAGAAAGTCATATTGGGGTGGATAATTGTATGCAGTCTGTTCATTTTTCTGCTTCCATAACTTCCTAGAATAATCTCCACTGTGGAAGAGGGGGAAGCACTCCTTCAAAAGATCAAATTAATTTCCTTTGAAATGTCCTATGCCTGACACAGGCAGCTGAGATGCAGGGGATTCCCTAATATCCATTCTGCACTCCGAAATTTGTGAGGTATTGGAAATTATTCAGAAATTGGAGAATGACCCACAGATCTCCCCTCCTTATCTTCAGAAAGGATCAATGTGCAATTTTGTGTAGTCAGTCAGTCAGTATGAATGTAAGCTTGAATGGAGATGCATATGTGAGTGTGTTAGCAGTAACAAGTCAGTCAATAAGCTTATGAAGTTGGAAATATATGTTCCAGTTACAGCTCCTAAATGACTTGAATGCATTTCGTGCCTCAGTGACTCATTTGAATATACAAGACATATGAGATGGTGTCAGAATGGGATCCGAAGTTGAAGCAGCTAACAAACCATGAGGCATGCAGTTAAAAGTAGAGTAATATATAGAAATAAAATCACAAACAAGTCAGCAGTTATTTGAAGGTACTTAAATCTGTTTTAAATGATTTTCGGTCACCAGACATGTGGCATACAATTCGAAGTGTTCAAAATAATTTCTGAAATATCCAAAATAGTGACTTAGATTCATAGTATGAGGCTAATTGCCCTTGTGGGACATTTTAAACCTAGCCAATTATCCGATGTGAGAATCAAACCCTGGACCTTATGTCTGTAAGGTAAACATCTTCCATTATGCCAACCTCCGACCTAAAGATTAAACTGATTGAAATAATCTCCAAAGTGTTTGAAAGATTTCCAAAGTGTTTAAAATGTTTGAAAAGACAAAAATGAACAAATTTTTTCACAATGTTTGACTTTTTTGCAGTAACTAAGATTTTTCGAAGTGTCCAGAATGTTCAAGATATTTGCAGTATTAAAATAAAGCATTTTCAGAGAGATTGTTGTGCACTTGAGCGTAATTGCAAGTACCAGGTCTATACTTATATTTAAAAGCAATTTGTTGTTATGGTAGAGGGATTTTGCAGACCTAAACCACTGGTGTTTGATAATAATATTGCAGAGAACTGGTGAGTGTTTGAGCAAGAATATAATATTTTCATACAGGCTGCATTTTCTAATAAAGTCACATACAAGAGGATTTATACTTTTCAATATAGCTGACTTAGAAGCCATTGAGTGAAAACGTTCATTTGTATATGCCCGTGCTGTGTATGTAGGGGAGGGGGAGAACCTCCATATTGTGACACAGGCTGAAACGTGGGAAGACCCTGAGTGCTTAAAACGTAAATTTAGAGAAACATGTAACTCTCAAATGAATATTACAATGGAAAGGCACACATTTTAAACAATAAATAAAAAGCTCTGTGAAACTATTGCAGCATATATTACCAACTTAAGAAATAAAGCTAAAACATGCAGATTTGGTGAGCTACAAGATGAGTTGATAAAAGACCATCTTGTATGTGGTGTTGATATAGATGCAGTGAGAAAGATTTTGCTTTGAGATAGTGAATTAACATTAAGCAAAGCCATTGAAATTTGTCAAATACATGAGATTACAGAAAAGCATACAAATATGTTCACGAATGAGAAAAGCATGTTTGCAATATCTGCTAGTGTGAATGTTGATAGTGTGCAACAGAAAGTTAAGATGAAAAGAAATATAAACCGAAGGGCAGTGCCACTACCAACTTCATTGTTAACTGTCACAATTGTGGGAGCAGTCATGAACCCAGTCGGGAAAAGTATTTAGCTTTTGGTCAGCAATGTCACAAATGTAAAAAGTGGAATCATTTCAAAAGGCTATGCAAGTTTAAAGTGTCACATATTTATGTTAAAAGAGAGTATCCGAAGAAGCAAGTAGATCAGTTAGAGACTATAACAAACTCCGAGAGCTGTGAGCAAACTTTCTATGCCGATGGTGTCTATGTGATCGATGAAACACTTAATACAGTAGACTATCAGTTGTCAGCAAAGAGTGAAATATTTTGTACTGTACAAATTAATGGAAAATCTGTAGAGCTTAAAGTAGACACTAGATCTAAGTGCAATGTGATATCAGCACAAATGTTTGCTAAAGTAAAAGTTGGTGAGAAACTTGATTCAACAAAGTGTGCAAAACTAGTTGCTTATGGTGGTGAAGAGATTCAGACTGATGGTGCAATAGTTCTTTAATGCCATTCTGCTGGAAACAGCTATGACTTGCAGTTTTACTTAGTCAAAAGACACGTGCAGTCACTGTTAGGTTCATAGATTAGTACTAGGCTAAGTGCCCTTGAGGGCCATTTTAAGCCTAACCAATTACCCCATGTGAAAATCAAACCCTGCACCTTGTGCCCGTAAGGTAAACACCTTAACCATTATGCCAACCTCCCACCCAGGCATACCTCTCAACTGTCCCTGATTTTGACTCAAATTTTAACTCTGTCCCTCTTAATCCCTTGTAAAACTAGTGACTTTTGGAGGAAATGTGGTGAATTACACTTAATGAATAATGACAATAATTAAGAGTTATAAACTTCTTTTACTTCAGAAAATGTGTATTAATTCATATGCTCTGATTCTGTCAATGTTTCAAGTTAATAGCACTAATATTTTAAAAGTGTCCCTGATTGTCCCTGATTTATTTCTTGACTTGTCCCTGATTCTTTCGAAATTTGTCCCCAATTGGTTGAGAGGTCTGCACCCAGGCCTCAAAGTCTGAGAATGGGACTGATTTAATTTAATAAAGAGGTTAACCATATAAGTATGAATAACAATGACAGTTTTACACAGAGTATTTTTAGTGAATATGGTGACTTTTTCAGAGATGAGCTCGGTAAATTTCTAGTCACATATTCCATGAAGTTAAACTATGAAGTAAGTCCAGTTGTTAGACCAGCACGGAAGATTCCAGTAGCAATGCTGAACAAAGTAAAAGCAGAAATAGTTGAAATGGTGAATTTAGGTGTCCTTGCTCCAACAGAAGAACTAACTGAATGGGTATCCTCCATGGTCGTAGCTTCTAAGAAAAGTTCAGATGATATTCGAACATGTAGCTGCTCTCATTTCAAATTCTACTGTTTTCTCAATCTTAGATGCAAAAAGTCTTTTTGGCAAATTTCATTGGATTGCTAATCTTCATTGTTAACTACATTCAGTACACCATTTGGTAGGTACAGATTGTTGAGTGCTATTTGGGATCAATTCTGCCAGTGAAGTCTTTCAATGTGCCATGGAAAATTTTTTTAACTTACTCAATCTTAGAAATATTCCTCGAGACAACTTGCTTGGTTCATCTGCTCAGAGACTGATGTCCAGACAGACCAGAACAACTCTTCCAATCAGTAAACAATTATTAGTACCAAATGCAAAGAACAATAGAGTGGTGAAGGTTCAACTTTCAAGAAAAAATCTGTGACAAAAGTTGTACTATGATAAGACCAGTAAATCTCTTAGACCATTACTACAAGGAGAAGTTGTGAGAATACAAACATCTAAAAGATATGACTGACTGGGAATCATGAAGAACATTTGTGAAGAACTGAGGTCTTGCATCATACAATATGAAGGAATGGATGTCAGACGGAATTGAAGACGTGTTACCTGTCTCTGAACCAGTGACGGATCAGATTGCCTGTGCCAGTGACTCAAATTCCCAGAGTGACTCGTCAGCTGTTTGAATTCAAAAGGACAGTGTGCTTTCTTCAAACAATTTTGATGTTTCCTGATGTTCCAGTTTTGAAAGAATCCCCAGACTGTTCCTGTTGCTAAATCCAGTCAGAACTTCTATGTAACCAGATCAGGTAGAATTTTTGACCCATTCCTAAGTATACAGTGATTTGGGCTTGAACTCAGTTTTGTTTTGTTGAAATGTTGAAATAATGTTTAGCTCTTAAAAGGTCTTTGTTCTCCTATTTTGCAATGTCGAACAAAATTAGAGGGAGGATGTAGATCAGTGTGTATACTGAACCTAGTCAGCCATTGTAGTTGGAGAGCACGTGCATATAAGTTACTGAGCACTTGCGTGATCAGTGCCATTTTTTGTAGTCAGTCAGTATGAATGTAAGCTTGAATGGAGATGCATATGTGAGTGTGTTAGAAGTAACAAGCCAGTCAGTAAGCTTATGAAGTTCGAAATATATGTTCCAGTTACAGCTCCTGATGCGTTTATGTACAATAAATTACTTGAATGCATTCCATGCCTCAGTGTCTCATTTGAATACACAAGACATGTGAAAAGACCTTACAAGAGGCATTTCAATTCTGCCCTTTGGCCTTCTGGATGGTTCCACCCACTTACAGAATGGTTTTGCTTGTTACTGATGTGGCTTGTACAGATGTGGACATTGCAGCACCTCATTCTGTGAAACCAGACAAGATTTTCAAGCTGTATAACAACTGAAATAGCGCTGTGTAGAATGATGTCATTGAGTCTCTCACTGCAGAAGCCTTAAAGAAGGCCAGAACACCTCAGATCCCAGTGGTCTACCCCCAGAAAGCCAAAGCCCTTTGACACTTCTACATGAAGTTAAGAGTATACTGGTCGGTAAAAAGCTACATGGCTACTTAATCAGATGGATTGGCAATTGGTTAAATGGAGGAAAGTGTTGGGTAAAAACTGGAAATTCCATCTCAAATACTAAACCTGTCTACTTAGGAGTCCCCCCAAGGATCTGTACTGGGTCCTATAATTTTAATGAGCAAGTTTGTAGATGATTCAAAAATTGCGATTATAGCAAATAATGTTGTGGATCAGCACATAGTCAATCATTATTTAGATAATTTAGAAGTTTGGTCAACAATAAGCAATATGGATGTTAATATGAATAAAGCAAAGGTTATTCATTTTGGAAAAATCTAATTTTGTATATCCTTATTCAGTGAAAACACATTACAGGAGGAAGTAAGTTACTATAAGGGTTTTAGCAATTATAATAGAGTTTACCCAAAGGAGAAATCCTTATTTGATCTTAGACCTTAAAAACATTCTTAGAACTATAACTAGCAGGGATGCTAGAATATTGGTAACATATTATCTGTTAAAAATAAGACCAAAAATAAGTCACTCTTGTGGCATAGAGGGATAAAGCCCTGACCATGGTCCAGCCAACTCTGGTTCAATTAACATCTCAGGAAACTGACAGAACAGCAGGGAAGGGATGAGGGTGCCTCCCCGAGGTGGGCGGGTGTTCACTGATACACTCCTTAAGGAGAGGTATGGTCCAAAGAAGGGAGTAGCCCACAGATGAGATCTATGAGTGTGAGAGTGGAGAAAGGGAGTGCTAGGGCATAAATAAACAAATCCCCCTGGCTGGAAGCACAAATGAGTTGAGCCCTCAAGATGCCATTAGGATCCAAAAATGGCCCCAGAGATACTGGAGTTAGTCCAGGGGTAGGAGAGTAACTGGTAGACCTAGGATGGATAATGGGGCATTGGGGGTTGGCCAGTAATGGTGAGGTCCAAGGAGACCAAAAAAACTGCATGGTACTTGAAAAGGAGCATTCTGAATTCATCTAGCAGTCCCAATGTCATCCATCAGTGAGGGTAAAAGAAGTCACTTCTCCTGATGATACCAGCATTGTTTTTTGCTGTTTCTTTTGATATATATCTTCTCTATGGTCCTGCTTTTGTAGAAGTATTGAAGACATTAGAAGATAAAGGAGTAGTAATGGGAAACAGATGCTCTAATATCCAGGGTATTTGTTGATGGTCTAGGGTAGGTATTTTCTCCATTAGCTGGAATTCAAGATATTTTTTTCAGCGACCCCCTTATTTGGGGATTGTTAGACACTTGCTTGTTGCACTCCAATAGCATAACATGGCTGCATTAATGCTGTCATACCTGTAGCCCAGAATTTTTCTCTGCTGCTTACTTTCATTGGTGGAGTATTGCAGTCACATGCCTAAACTTCATATTAAGTATCCCTGAGGCAATCACATTATCATCCAAGACATTCTCAAAGATCACCTGTACTGTGAAATGAACACAGTGTTGATAAATTATGCAAGTATCACAGATTCAAGTTTGCTACTTATCCTGTAAGATGGAAAAACTTACTAATGTGTTTCTCAAAGGTAGAGATTAAAAGCTTTTAGTGTAGAGTCTGGTGGACAGGCCTTCCACACAGCCCCAAGAATATTTTTGGGCAACACAAAGACACTCAGCTGCCAAATTAAGGCCTCAGCACTCTCGAGGATTCTCCAATATCCAGCCAGCTATTAAGGCTTGACTGGTGTGGAAGCACTTCCTGCTTACATATCTAAACAAAGAAATCTTAACTTCTGAGTAGTACAACAAAAAATAAGAACTGATTTTCACTTTGTTAACCCCTGGCTTGTTGTAAGTAAATTATTTGTCTTTTTGTAAGTAAATAGTCTGTTTTTTAGATTAATCTTTGTTAAAAGTAGCTAATAGGCCTCAGGATCAAAGAGAGCTTCATTGTGAGTGAAGCTGTGCTTCCATGCTTAGTGTAGTTTAAACAAACCAAATGAGGCTTGCCACGGCACAATATAAAATGATTTATTAACTGCAGTAAAAAAGTAAGCGCTTTCATGTTTTTCAACGCTTCTTCAGACTTTAACAACTGCCAACAACTAATACACATTTAAATAGTGTTACACTACACTTATTGGCCAATCATTTAATTACATCATTCCAAAATCATTCTAGCCCATTAAACAGCAGCAATCATATAAGAAGAAAATATAAGAAAAAATAAAATCATTTTGTAATGTGCTTAGCGTATATTTACTCATCTACTTACTGATTGGATTACTGTTGGTTCCTTAAAGTTATATATCACTGGCCCTGGAATTCAGTGTGGCCATTAATGCTAGATTGGTGTGGGAGCACTTCCTGCTTACATATTTAAACAAAAAAAATATTGCTTCTGAATATCTCTATAGCAGAAAAGTAAGAACTGATTCTTCCAACTTTAATTATTCCCCAACCCTCCCATTTTCCTTTTGTGATTTCCAAAGGCTATGTCTCTGGCTTATACCCCTTATGGTAATCTGACTTCCAATGTCCCTTCCTCCTCTCTTCCATTGCTATTTTCTGTTGTGTAAGCTATTTAAGCACTTTTCCATAGTATCATAATACCCACTTAATAATGCCCATTTAGCGAATGAGTATTGCTCTTGCGTACACCTCCCTTAATATAAATTGTCTCCTGCTCATTTTCCAAGAACTCCCGTATGCTTGATGCCTTGTTAAACATAGCAGTTAGTACATCAAACAGCAATAATACCATATCTTACCACTCGTTAATATCTTGACAGTAACCATAAAAAAACACCCTTGTTAAAGCACAATCTTTAAACCGTAATAGTCCACCCTAATACAGGATTGGACAGTATGGATATGCAATTTCTAAATGTCTGTATGGCTATCTTGGTATATAAAGACATCCTGAGACAATGTAATAATTGTTTCATGTTCTCAGACAACCAGTTAATCCTTAAAGAAACTAGCCACAGTGTGCAAGAGATATAAATACACAACTTAACCTTGGGGGAGCAAAAATCTTGCTTACAAATGAGGTTGTCAAGTGCACACACATTTCATCCCTCATACATACAACTCACTATACACATATATTTTCTTATCTGTGGCACTTGAAAGACACCTTCCAAATCTCACAGACCTCCTATGCCATCTAATGCAACACCAAAAGCAAAACCAACCACCACACATAAGCCTACACTCAATTGTCCCCAAAGAATGAGATCCATAAAGCAAGCAAGTACATTATCTAATACTCGTGTCATTGGGGATTCCATTGTATGACACACACATGCTACACTCACCAGGTTAGGCAAGGAGAAAACAACTTAGTTTTCTATCTGGAGCCAGGATCTGCAATATCATGCACACACTCAAGTACCCCAGGTACCAGTATGATTCTATCATAGTCCATGTGGGTGTAAATGACCTGAGACATACCTCTCTGGACTATATGAAAAGAGTCATTATGGAGCTGTCTGAATATGTGGTGTTACAGACAGGTATGAGCCTTGCACTGAGCAGTAGTCTACCTTCACCAAGAATGATGCCACATTATGTACAAAAAATCATTGATTTTAATAGTTGTGTGACTTTCTGGTGTCACTCCTGGGGAATCTAATATCTGTCAGCATGGAAGGACATGGTTAACAGACAGCAATGCTTTGTCAAGGATGGTCGTCACATGTCCCCCTAGGCTTTTGGATATTGGCTAAAACATTATCCTTCCCCCTTAGAGCCTTTTTTAGACAATGCCAAAATGATAAAACTACCAACACAGAAGAAAGCTCAAAGCAGCTTTAAGGTTTTACTGCTTAATGCTACGAGCCTAAACACAAAACTCCAAACTGTACAAGCCTTCCTCTCTGGAGAATGTAGACATCTATGCCATTTCTGAGACCTTGTTTAAAGCTGTAGAATGTTCTCCAGCAGTGAAAGTTTACAGTGCCTTCCACACATTTAGACCAACAGGGACTAAAGGTGGAGGTGTCTTGCTTTATGTAGCAACAAATACACCTCCAGGTTGGTTAAACAGGATGATGCCATGGAGTCCATCCACATGCAAATCACCATAGGTAAAGTCACTTACTTTATCCTAGCTAGCTATAGGTCACCATCTATGCCCCAGAAGTCTCACAGCTCTTACCTAGACCTATTAGAGACAGTCACCATCCAGCCAAACACACTATTCACTATTCATAGGTGACTTTAACTATACTTCTATAGACTGGGAAACATATACTGCCTCAAACTCACATGCACAATACTTTCTGGACTTTATTAACATGAACGCACTCCAACCAGAGGATCAAACATATCAGATCTAGTACTCAGCAACATGGGAGAGAATTGCACTGCCCCCACCCCTGTGTCAAATGAGGTCAGAACACAATGCTGTCTCCGAAATAATAATCCTCTCAGAAAACCAAACTAAACCTGTAACAGGAACTATTTTAAGGTAAACTACATCCTATTACGTAACACTTTATCAAGATTCAAGACTTCTCCAACCCTGAGACCACAGCTACCTATGCAGAATTATTCACAGAAACACTGCACAAATGTTAATGGCTATATAGAGGCTGCCATACCTATCAGAAATAAGCCCAAAGCAAACACCAAAAACAAACCCCACCAAGGAATCCTCATCTAAACAGGGCATATCCGAAACGGGCAACTGGTGCTGGACTCATGGCCTTAAACTGAAGCCAAGAAATGTATAGTCATCCCCTTTGGGAAAAACAAAGTACCCACAAATTATCACATAGACAGTAACCCACTGAGTACCGAAAAAGTAATCAGAGACCTGGGACCCAAGTTGATAGTGACCTCTCATTTGACACCCACGTTGCCAAAGTGGTTAGAAAGACTTTCTACCTTGCCCACCTTATCATGAAGGGGTTCACATCCAGATCAAAGGAGGTCATCGTGCCCCTGTACTCCTCCCTTATCAGGCCCATGATTGAGTACAATGCCCCATTTGGTATGTACCTCACCCGGCACTTACAACAGCTGGAGAGACCCCAGAAGTACCTCACCAAGAGGATCAAGGGTCTCCAACATATGTCATATGCTGCCAGGCTAAAGAAACTCCAGCTCTATTCAGTAGCATACCACCTGCTCAGAGGTGATCTGTGCCTGACGTACAAGGCCATGTCCAACCAGGAATTGATGGACATGCTCCACCTCAAAAAATCAAAATCCATAAGAACCACGAGAGCCAAAGATTTAAACCTCAGTACAAACATGAATAGAACATGCTGGAGGGACAGATTCATAACTCAGAGGCTTCCCATACTCTGGAACAAAATCCCAGTCCATGTTAGGCAGAGCCCCTCACTGACTCTCTTCAAGAGAAATCTTGACAAGTGGATAGGAGATCGTAGGTTTACCCCGGGGGTCACCCCTGTGTCACTACTTAACAGAGGCACAGTAAACTAATTTTAATAAGTAAGGGGGTCTTCAATGTGTCACTACTAGACAAAGGCACAGTATTCTAAATTTAATCTGTACACCTTAGTACCACTACATGGGGTGGCGAAAGCCACATCTCTAGGGCTAGGCTTGCAAATGCCCCAGGGCAGATAGCCTAGTACTAAACTATGAAACTATATAACAAAAAAGAAAAGTCATGGCAAAAATCAGAGTAACTCCCATAATGAAAAGTCCACTCTGATTCAACTAAACAAGAAACTAAGAGGTCTAATTAGGTCCAACAAGGCCAACTACAAGATCAGGATAGCCTCTCAGACTAAGGACAAACACAAGGCCACCTTCAGCTGTAATCAGAAACTTAAAGGTAGCATGCAGCAGTCTGCTGAACAGGTGGTGAACAGCACACCTTCACTGATCAGGGAGACATACCGAATCTACTGGCTGATGAATTCAGCTCTAACGTCACCCTTCCCACTCCCCCCAGCTACCCACTGTGAAATCTGTTCTAGCATACTCCCCTTAGCCATGGTTGCCTTCTAAAAGGTCTAAAACATAACCTATCAGGACTACTTGAGGAACTCTTTAACTGCAGCCTCAAAACAGGTTACATACCAAGTCCAATGAAGGACCATAATGGTTATCCCTCTTCATAAGGGTGGACCATCTTCTGACCCCAGGAACTACAGACTCATCAGTCTGACCAGTTTAATATGCAAAGCCATGGGATGAATTATAATAGAAATGATCAGCAGGGACATTGGCAACCTACATATACTGGACCCATCCCAGTTTGGCTCTGTTAAGGGGAGGTCATTCAAGAGGGTCAACAAGGCAATGGATGAGGGTAAAACAATGCACATGGCATGCTTTGGCCTGGACAAGGCATTTGATACCATACCCCACTCAGGCATTGTTGACAAACTCTTCAAACTTGGCATAAATCCCTACATAACTCCCTGGATTGCCAGCTGATTCACAGACAGGACCCGAGAGGTCAGGATTGGTGAGTGACTCCACCTCCACCAAGAGACTGGCCACCAGTGCAGCACCCCAGGGCTCTGTGCTGGGCCCACTCCTGTTTATAGATTGATTGGTGTTTGCTAGGACAGCAACCACAAGGGACTTTTTAAGCCTAGCCATGCATCCCAAATCTCTGGCAAGTTCTGGTACCCTTGATAAGTGTAAGCAGGACTTGGGAGGTGAAACATTTACAGGCTGCCTGTGTTCATTACAGATATAGGTGCCTGCTGTTCATGTTAGTTATGACTGTTACCATATGTTTCTCATCTTTTTAATCTTACCAAATATCATCTGCCGGTTATGTATTAGACACTCCTAGGGTTTTAATACTGAAGTACAATAACATGCACTCCTAACTACTAAACACTGGATACCCATTTATTAGGGCTGCTATGGCCCTACTGGAACATTTCATTCTTCTATCCCCCTGTTCACAAGTGTCATCAACTACCCATGACATTCAGGATAACATTTTTATTTTATTTATTTATACTTTTTGACTTTGCTGGTCCGACTTGGCCAATTGTTCTCTTGACTGGAGACCTGAGGTGGTATTCATACTGACTTAGAGAAATTCGGCCAGTGTGCTAGGGATCTTCCCCTACTCTCTTCAGTAATTGCCATGGGATCTTTTACATCAACTTGAGCTACTTTGAATTCAAGCAGATGGGGACTTGGTTTAACAGCACGCTCCATCTGCTGCACTGTAGTATCAGTATTGGAAAATAAATCCAGCTACCTGGTGTGGTAAAAGAACCCACCGATTTCTGCACCAAAGGTGTGTGTCTGTTACCAGCTGAGCTACTAAACTGCTGAACTTCTACTTCTCAGAAAGTCCAGGGTAATGTCAAAGGCCTTTGGCTCACCAAGTTCACAGATGACTGTAAATTGGGAGCTATCATAGATTCCCTCCGTGACACCAACATCTTGCAAAAGGGTCTAACATAGGCAAATGACTAGTGCCAAAGCCATGGCTTAAAATTCAGTGCCAAGAACTTCATTATAATACCTTTTAGGAAATTGTCCACCAACTGAATTACTCCATCTGTAAAACAATTCTAAGAGCTGACCCAGTAGCCAGGGATCTGGGAACATATATAGACAGTAATCAGGCCTTCAACCAACACATAGCAAAGATACTAAGACAATCTTTCTGTGTCACCCGCCTTATAGGTAAGGGAACAGCATCCAAGTCCAAGAAAGTTATAGTACCCCTGTACTCAGCCCATATCTGACCCATCATTGAATACAATACCCCTTTGGCAAGTACCTAATCAGACACTTGCAATAGTTGCAAAACTCAAAAAGGTTCCTCAACAAGAGAATCCAGGCCATAAGTACCCTGTCTTGCACAGATCACCTAAAGGATGTATCTCTGTCCTCAGTCTCCTACAGGCTACTGAGAGATGATCTATGCCTGGCTTATAAGTCATCCTCAGTTCTAGTCCTGATGGATTTTTTGCGCATCTGCAAAACAAGCAGCACTAGAAAATTTAGATCAAAGGATTTGAACTTCTCTTGTGACATAAACAGAACATGCTGGAGAGACAGATGTCACTCAAAGGATCCTGGTGTTATGGGGCTCCACATCCATGTAAAGCAGAGTTCATTCCTGACCCTATTCAAATGAAACCGTGAGCAGTGAATCAGAAATCACAAATTCACCTCCGGTGTAGCTCCCATGTCTCTGACAGATAGAGGCCATCAGTAAGTAAAATATTCTCCAGTTATCACCCCCCCCCTATAAAACTCTTAGTTACCTCCTTACTAACATATTCCACTTCTAATAGATGCCCAAGGTACTCAGGGACAAAATTGGGTTGGGGCGCACAGTTAGGTTTATAAAGGCCCTACTGGTTGGTAATTGGGTAGCAATCTATGTAGCTTCATGCAGTGTACCCATCCTTGAGTATTGAGAGATGTACTCCAAATCAAACCTCAACCTTAGTTAAGGACCGGCGGGGGGGGGGGGCACACACACACCTGAATCTGCCACCTTGGGGTATATCTGAGGTTCTTGAGTAACTTGTTACATTTTTTTCATGATAGTAGCCAGTAAGTGTGTAGTTTGCCTTTTAAATGTGTCCGCTTTCTACATCTCATTCATTTGTGGCCTTCTCATTTTCTAGTTTCCCCTTTTCTACCTGTAATATGCCTTCATGAATGGTTTATAGATTACATCAACACTATCCATTCTGGAAGTTCATTCATTAGGACTAAAACCCACTCTGTAAAAAAAGTACTCTTAAATTGGATCATAGGAAGTTACTAGCCCATGTTCCAACAAGTCAGCACCATATGCCACTGTCCAGCAGACACACAGGTGGAATCCCAGGGATGTATTTTCTGTTCCCCTGCAGTTATTCAGGTTGCTCTTAAAAAGTGTTAAGGAGGTATTCTGCATGACGTGGAGAGGGAGTCTATTCCACAAAAGGGGGGAGTCTGTGGGACAAAAATCCCATTGATGTCACAGACCAGGTTGAGGTCGTGCATGCGGGTTACTCAAGTGAAGTTTGACTTGTGGAAATGCAGTCCCATCAAGGTGGGGTCTGTGTGGAATCAAGTGTTTGAAGGTTGCCAATGTCCTTGTTAATGAGGTCCATGATAATCCATTCCATGGCCTTGCAGATCAGGCTAGTTTGACAGATAGGTCTATAATTTCCTGGATCAATGGATGCTCCACCTTTGTGTAAAGGGATGACAGTGGCTGTCCGCCACTCAGCTGGGATGAAGCCAGTACCAGGGATGGCCTGTTTCTGTCTCTGCCTCTGCTTAGGTTTCGATTATTGGCAAAGACATTGTTCACCCCCTATAGTGCCTGTTTTAGGCAATGCCAATCTGATAAATCTTCCAACATAACGAAACAAGCAAAGGAAAATATGAAGGTGTTACTGATCAATGCTAGGAGCCTGAACAAGAAACTTCACTCCCTACGAACCATTCTCACTTTGGAAGACATTGATGTCTGTGCAATGACTGAGGCATGTTTTTAAATAGCAGAGAGCACTCCAGCTGTGCGCAGGAGGTGGAAAAAGTGCGGGTGTATCAATCTACATCCAGAAGAGACTCACAACAAGGCTGGTAAAGCAGCATGATGCACTACTACTTCATTTTGAAATAACCATCGGAAAGGTCCTGTACCATATATTAGCTAGCTATAGAACTCCCTTTATGACAAAAAACATCTATCTACAGGAACTAGAATCACTCAGTATTAAACCCAATACAGTTTTCGAAGGTGATCTAAATTATTCAGCTATAGACTAGGAAACCTACACCACCACTAGTATACGAGCACAAATATTCCTGGATTTTGTTAATACAAATGCCCTGGAACATTAGTCAGAGTACCCACTTCTGCTTCTTTCGGCTTTTCATATATATTGCTTTTGGGGTTCGATAGCTGTAAGAGTAGAAGGAGGTAAGGTTGCTGGGGAAGAATCACAGAAACCATCAACAAAGGTTCAGGAGATGACTGTCCATATCCTGTGCAGGCTGGCTGAAAAGTATATCCATTCAAAAGGTGGGGATTCAAGATCTTGTTCCTCAACTCCTTCAAGATAAAAGACGATCTCAGCTACTTCATCCTGTGTCACCATAAACCCATATCTGTGGCCCCAGCCAAACTGTTTGCACAATTCATAATTACAACAGGACACATGGTATCCGACATCATGGAGGCTCAGGATAGTGTTTCCTGAGATCCCTCCTTGAGTCAAGACTCAGAAACATGATCTAACTTATCCAGCACCTTCTTCACCAGGAATACCTGGAACTGTCCCACTATGTACCTCCAACACACTGACCTGTCCAACTGTCTGAACTCTTTGTTCAGCAGAAAGAGGACAGACTGTTACGGTATTTGAAACCTATGGCGGACTGACATGATTACAGAAGCCTAAGCATTAGAATCCTCAGTGAAATGACCTACTCAATCAGGTGCTGTCTTGTAAACAGCACTGCTTTTTTAAGGGTTGACGGGACAGAATCAGTGGGCTCATATCTACTCTGAAAGAATCCCTAATCCATGCTTTGAAGGAGGGAAAAAAGTGGCATACTTACATACTTATCAGAATGATAGATGTAGTTGGTCTGTGTACATAGTCTGTAATAGTGCCTCTGAGTGGCAATGAGTCTTTAACTGGAGCTCTTCCCCTTACCCATAATCATTTACTCTAGCTAGCTACTACAGATTGAATGGAGCCATCAAACATTAGCTAATGTATAGAGAATTTGACTACTGAAAATTAAAATAATTTAACACTTAAGATAACAAATTTAGCACTTAAGATAACAAATAGGCCTCTAATGTCATTCCATGTTCCTCCAGAAATGAAACTTTTAGAGGGATTAGTGGACAGGGTCTTTGCAGCATATGGACAGAAAAAAAGTACAGCTATTATTCTGGTAAGTTTATAATATACACATTTAATCTTGTTCTATCCATACACTATAAACAGATGGACAGAATCCCCAGCAAACCTTGGGTGGAATTATGACAAAATCCCTTTGAGGACTGAGGCCTCAGAGGAAGCTCTGGACCTGGAAAGAATATTTAAACTGCAATGTTTGGCAAAAGTATGTAAGAATGATGATGTATCTGCTGCACAAATTTTGTTTAGGAGAAGGATTCTGACAAAGGTGGCAGAGGGAGTCTGAGCACTGTCAGTAGGGTCTATATCATTACTTTGAACACACAAGTGTCCAAACGCTGAAACATTGAACTGGGAAGTTTGAAATGTAAAAATTGCAAAGCTGCAGAACACATTTTTTCCCAGGAAAAAAAATTCAACGGGCCGTTTCCGCGGCTTTGCTATTTCCTCCACTGCGGTGCAATCTCAGTGTTGATATATTTAAGTAGGGGGGTGTGGGGGGCACAGCTCCCCACATTACTAATAGTCTGAAGTGTTCGTGTGTTTTTACGTTGTGTATCGTAACAGCGATTTTTTTCCCTGGGAAAAAAATCGCTGTTCTGAGCGTTCGAAGTTCTTACATTTTGAACTTCCGGGTTCGATATTTATATAGTCAAACTTATGACTGTTTGACTATGTGATATAGACCCCTATCAGTATGTGCTTTGGGTTTACGTCATGATCATGTATGGATGACTGAGTAAAACAAAATAATACAGTTTGAGTGCAGTTTTGAAAGAGACAGCTTTAGTCACCTTTTCACCTTTCTTAGCTTTTGAAAAATATACTGGTAATCTTTCTGAACTCTTTAGTTCTTTCCAAATAAAATGTAAGCTGTGTACATCCAGTGTAATCAGTATTCTCCTTTGTGATATGTCTTAGAAAGAAGGCTGATGAGTTTTATAGACTGATTAAGGTTGGATCGGGATGCAACCTTTGGCGTAAATGAAGGATTAGGTCAGAGAGGAACTGTATACTTATAGAAAACAATATATAGAAATTTAGAAAAAAGGAGATCCATTCATCCATCCATTCAGAACACCTTTTTCCCATTTTTGCACATGGGATTGGTGTGTTACATAAATAGTGACAATCATCTAGAGCTAGAAGATGTAATAGCCACCAAAAATAGGGTCTTCCAAAACAAGAACTTGAGTTCAGTTGTGTAAGCAAGTTCATAGGGAGGTGAAATTAGCTTCTCTAGTAGAAAATTTGAAGTTCCAATGAGAAGATGGATGATAAAAGGGAGGTCTGGTGTGAAAAACTCATTTTAGGAAGGTTTTACACAGCTTGTGAGAAGCAAAAAGGATGATTCAAAACCCAGACAGAAGGATGAAATGGCAGCTAAATGAACTTCAATGGAAGACGAGCTGGGTCCTAAATGGAAGACATAAATAAAAAGGATAGAATGTTAGGAACTGGAGCTGAAAATGGGTTGACTCTGCTTGGTTGTCTATAATGAAAATTTCATTTATTTACTTTGATAAAACTTCCAGGTGCAAGGCTTTGAGAATTTGTGAAGAGTATCA
Organism: Protopterus annectens; assembly: GCF_019279795.1. NCBI lineage: Eukaryota > Metazoa > Chordata > Ceratodontiformes > Protopteridae > Protopterus > Protopterus annectens. The sequence goes on from NC_056743.1 coordinate 1,048,300,434, forward strand.
TCAAAGGAATTCAGTGTGCAAGGTTCCTGAGCAGAGAATGCAAGTAGTTGGATTGGATGCACAGGTCGGCCCAACTGGACAGGTGTGATAGCAGCTGTGGGTGTTGAGGCAGTAGGAGTGGTTTTCTTATGAAGTGAGGCCATAGAAGAGGAAAACAAATCTGGCAGGGCAGTATAAGGCTATGAGAATCACCTTAGCTTTGAACATCTTGGGGTTCTGTAGAAATATTGGTATGAGTGGAAATGTAGGAAGGCACAGAGGAGCCCAATGGGCCAATCTAAGAACAATGCATCCCTTGGAGAGTATCCATGATGAAGGATGATGGAAAAAAAATCTTCTGCATTTGATACTTAAGACTTAAGCAAAATGATTACAGCAAGGTTTCCCTATCTGTGACAAATCTTTATGGCTATAAATTTGTTGTTGTGAGACCATTCGTGTGGCAGTAGTATCTGCCTGCTCAACCAGTCTGCAGTAATGTTGGTTGTCCCTGGGATATGTGTTTCTACCAGAAAGCAATGTGGAGACATAGCCCATTCCCAAACCATTATAGCTTCTCAGCAGAGTGAATGAGATTGTTTTCTGTTCTGCTTGTTGATGTAACATACCACTGCTATATTGTCCAAGTGGAAAGATACTGTACCCTGGGGGAAGTGGTTTTGAAATATGCCTGTAACACTAAGAAAACCACTTTTATCTCCAGTGTGTTTATGTCCAGTTGGATTTCAGTCATTGCCCATGTCCATTTGACCATCCTAAGTAATGCTCCCTGTCCACCCCAGAGTAGATGCATCACTGAGTAAAGGGATATCCTGTTGTGAGTTTTTTCAGACGTGTCCACTAAGGTGTATTAAGCATGTCTTTGAGAGCCTTGTCTTTCTCATGGGTTCTACTGATTGACATCAATGGATATTTAGTCTCTTTGCTTCTACTGAAGTGTAATCATGTGGAATCTGCCATGTGAAATGGTTTGAATTGTGGTTGTTATCAAACTAAGAACCATGAGAACTGTGACTACATCTGCTTTTGAATTGTGGCACAGATTTTCCACTGCCTGTTGTATGGACGGTTGAATGGTGTTCAGCCAACACATGACGGAGGTCAGATTTTTGGAGGCTAGAAAGTATCCCATTGTTAGAATTTTTTTCCCTTTCAAGGTAGCAGTGATGGTCAATCATCTAAATAAGGAAAAAAAATATTCCTAGCAGTCACATATGGGCAGCATCTGGAGCCATGCACTTGATAAACACATGAAGGGTTGCAGTAAGACCAAATTAGGGCTCTGAACTGGAAATTACTGTGTTCCACCTAAATGTGCATGAATGTCATGGACACTTTGGCTGTCCTGATGTGAAGGTACTGTTAAGTGTCTTGGAAATTCAAACAGCACATCCACTCTTCTGCTTGCAAGCAAGGTAGGATGGATTGCATCATAACCATCCAGAAGGTTTCTTTTTTATGCACTGATTCAGATGGCTGAAGCCTTGAAACAGTTTGAGTTTCTGTGTCTTTTGGGAATCAAAAAGAATCTTGAGCAAAATCTGTATCCTCTTTGGTCTGGAGGGACCTGATGGATAGATCTTTTCAACAGAACTGTAATACAAACAATCTCAATTTATCTGGTAAAAAAATCTCTGCACACTTCTTGAGCTAGCTTCAGGTCCTACTGAAACATTGATGATGGCAACAAGATCTGAAGAAGCTGTGCTGGGAATGGTGGGCTTCAGTCTGAGCTCGGTTGTGCTATCTTGTACAACCAAACTGCACGATGTTCAAGTCTGAGCTGCAAGTGCCAGCACCAGATGAGCAGATGAACTCTCCGTACAGCTGATATATGCTTGACCTATGTAGGTATGGAGGCTGGTCCTAGGAGCAGTATCTCCAGTCTTGTGTACCCATACTCACAGAACTGTCTATGGGAGTTAACTACCCCATAGTACCTTTTTTTAGGCAATGCCCTGAGGTCAAAACTACCAACATGAAAAATTCATCAAAACATTAATTAAAGGTCATGCTGCTAAACACTAGGAGTCTAAACATGAAACTTCACTCATTGCAGGCATTCTTAATCCTGGAAAATGCTGATATTTGTGCAGTCACAGAAACCTGGTTCAAAGCTGCGGAGAGCACCCCCAGCCATAATAGGTTACTCATCCTGTCATTCATTCAGACCCCAAACCGTGGGCAGCAAACCAAAAGGAGGTGGAGTTGCAATATATATATATAAAAGACATACACACCTCCAGGCTGGTCAAACAGTAATGACGCACTTGACACTCCAGGTGCAGTTAACAATTGCCAAGACCCCTATTCAAATCATAGCTAGCTATAGGCCTCCAACTTTGACTCAAGATGCCCACTCCAACTATCTGGACCTATTTGAATTTATCAGGATTCTACCCTTTACCCTAATCCTGGGTGACTTTAACTATCGAATCACAGATTGGAAGAAATATTCATGCCAAAACACAAATCACCAGCTATCCCTTGATTTTGTCAATGCAAAAGCCTTGGACCAGTTGGTCGACACCCCCACAAGAGGTGAAAATATCTTGGACTTGGTATTAACCAACATGAGTAACCACTGCAGCATCTCTACAGTGTCATCATCCCTGGTAAGATCCAACTACAAAGTGGTCACTTTCGAAGTCAACCCCCCCCCAATTAAGGCAAACAAAAAAACTTCTCCAAAGCTGATTACAACCTCCTGAGGGAAGGTATAAATAGCTTCACAGCCCTCTCCCCTCCATAGGAACTGGCACATATGTACAAACCTACACCAAAGTACTATATGAGCATTTACATAGCTGCATGGAATCAGGAATACCTGTCAGGATGAATTCCTCCTCCTCAAGGAAGAGTAAACCTGTCTGGTGCACATCTGCAATAAATAAACTATAATAAAAGGAAAAAAAATTGCTGTCCAGAACCAAGAAGGAGCAGATGCCTAATTGTAAGCAATCACTCCTTAGCCTGAACAAGCAAAAAGAACACTAGTGAAATCCTCCAAAGCAAACTTCAAGTCCAAACTGGCCACATCTACTAAAGACAATCATAAGGCCTTCTTCACATATCTTTGCAGTCTCAAAGGCAGCACCCAGATCTGCTCAGAACTGGTGGTCAAAGACACCATATATACAAACACCATAAATATAGCCAACCTGCTGGCAGACAGGATCACTGTGAAAACTTCACCCTGCTGTCCCCCCATCAGTAATCAGGACATCCCTAGTTCCTGTCCCCTCCCCTTATCTCTACGGAGCAAGTCATCACTGTCCTCTCAAAGGCAAAAAAAATACAGCTGCCATGGGACCCAATAGCATCCCAGGCTGCATCCTACATGAACTTAGGCAGGAACTTGCAGCACCATTAGGCATGCTATTAAACCAAAGCCTGAATACTGGCTTCATCCCAGCCGAGTGGAGTACAGCCACTGTCATCCCTTTGCACAAAGGTGGAGCATCCACTGATCTAGGAAATTATACACCCATCAGCCTCACTAGCCTGATCTGCAAGGCCATGGAATGGATTATCATGGACCTCATTAACAAGGACATTGGTAACCTCCAAATACTCGCTCCCTCACAATCTGGTTTCATCAAGGGGAGATCATGCCTGTTAAATTTGGTTGATTTCTTTGAGGCAGTCACCAAAGCCATTGGATGAGGGGAAGACTGTGCACACCTCCTACTTTGACCTGGCCAAATCCTTTGACACTATTCCTCACTCAAGCATAATAGATAAACTCTCTCAACTAGGCATCAATCCATATGTTGCCAGATAGGTAGCAAACTGGCTCACTGATAGAACCCATATTGTCAAACTAGGGGAAGCCACCTCAAGCAGTAGACCCATAACAAGTGGCTTACCCCAGGGTTTGGTCTTGGAGCCTCTGTTATTTGGGATATACTTTTCTGAGGTGCAGGCCAAAACCAGTGAGCTATGGCTGACCAAGTATGCAGATGACTGCAAGCTGGGCGCTGTCATCAATTCCCCTAGTGAGGTGGACATCCTCCAAGAGGGTCTCACTCAGAGAAATGACTGGTGCCAGAAACATGGCCTCAAGCTGAATACCAAAAAAATGCATCATCATCCCCTTTGGGGAGAGTGACATCCCCACAAATTATCACATTAATAGCAATATCCTAAGTATGCAGTCATTTGTGAGGGATTTGGGCACTCAGGCTGACAGCAACCTGACTTTTGACCACCATGTTGCTTCCATTGTACGGAAAGCCTTCTACATGGCTCACCTCATAAGTAAAGGTAACTCATCCAGGGACAAGGAGGTCATAACATCCCTGTATTCTTCCCTTATAAGGTCCATTATTGAGTACAATGCCCCTTTCAGCGTGTACCTAACAAAGCACATGCAGCAGCTGGAGAGACAACAGAGGTTCCTTACCAGGAGAACCAAGGGCCTCAAACATCTACCATACACATATAGGCTAAAAGTCCTATCCCTCTACTCACTTTCATATAGACTCCTCAGAGGTGACCTGTGTCTGGCATACAGGGTGATCACGGACCCCACCTTGATGGGACTGCTGCATATCTGCAAGTCAAGCTCCACTCGAGTAACCCACATGCGTGGCCTTACCCTGGTCTGTGACATCAACAAGACTTGCTGGTGGGACAGATTTGTGTCCCAGAGACTCCCCATCTATGGAATAGACTCCCTCTCCACATCAAGCAGAGTACCTCTTTACTCCTTTTTAAGCGCAACCTGGATAACTGGATGGGAAACAGAAAATATTCCCCTGGGATTCCACCTGTGTCCGTGCTGGACAGGGGAATCAGGTGCTGATTTGTCTAAACATGGGCTAAACTCTTGGCTAGGCTTAAAAGGGCCTCAGGCCCAATAGCCTAGTAACCTCTTATGATGCTATGATCCTCCCTGGCTGACAAATATTGGATCCTCTTTAAATGACACCAAAAACTAAGCCAATTATTAAAGTCAGTTATTGTTTTGCTCATATCACGGCATCATCCTTGAAGAGGGTAGAATGCTGCTCCTTGCTAGGCTCATACCTGCCTTCATGTCTCTCTTCATATAATCCAGGGAAGAATACCTCATGTCACTGGCATGAGCTATGTTGTTCAAGGACTCAAGCGCATGAGAAATCCTGACACCAGACAAGAAACTAACTCACTCTCTCCTTTCTCAGCCTGGTTAAGAGACACTTCTGTATGTCTTATAATGGAGTCGCCTATAACAAGAATGTTTGGTTGCGCTGATGCCTGCCTTACAGGCTTAGCATCTGTGATTTAATTTCAGTACAAAACAACTAGCCTGGAAACCTTCTTCTGCCACCAGCAAGAATCAGGGGAAAGTAATTATTGAAAAAACGTACTAATTCGATACTAAAATCAGTGCAAGCAATAGCAGTAAATTCAGTACTAACTAATTTTAACAAAGGTCTTTTAGCCTGGTGAGTAGTTTAAGGGGAGAGACTTTGCAAAATTATACTTATGTGCTTAATGTCAACAGCCAATAAATGGTGAGAGGGAGGGAATTATACTGTCAAATTATCATAAAGGGCAGGTAACAACAGATACAATGAGTTTAAGAACACAACTACAACAGGGAGATGGGAGGGAAACCAATCAGACCTTTAGCTGTGAGCTGACTGGCCTGGCTGGAACTACCCCAGTGCAAAGACAAGTCCTAAACTGGCCTGACATACACTCAGTACACATGAATGAAACCAGGGCTTAAAACAATAATTAGACCATTTAAAACAGCACAAATGCAGTTTAACTATGTACTGGAATTAGTAATATAGGCCTAAAGACATTAGTTCAAGCCATACCTCTCAAGTGTACCTCATCATGAGGAACGTACATCATTTGTGGTCTTAAAAAGTTCATGTTCCTCGAAGTTCCACATTGAAAGGGTCTGTCACAAATTTAATGTTAGGAATTTTTTAACTGATATCCATGGTAAATAGAGAGGAATCATAATTCATTAAAATATATTTTTTATAAGTTGTTTGTCTTTTCAGCTTTTTCCTGGTAAGGGGTCGCCACAGCGGAACTCCGGTCTGCTAATGATTGGCAGTAGATTTTTATGAAACGCCGAGGTGCCAGCTCGACGCCCAACCTTCAACGAAGGCACGCCCATTTACGCACACATGTCTTTCGAATGCTACCCAACCGCGGGGAGGACATGCAGACTCCACACAGAAGGCACTCCCAAGCCACGCCGAGAATCGAACGGGAGAACCTCTTGCTGTGAGGTAACAAATGTAATATATTTTAACCACTCTGTGACCTTCCTAGTTGAAGATGTTAGAAAGCCATTAGTATGTGTTCCACATTTTGCCCATTTCTTCCACATTATGAGGCCTAGTTTTCCTAATTTTGGAGATGGAAGGTTGAGAGCTCTGGCTAAAGCAGATACAGACTGTTAAAATGAATTTAAAATCAGATCAACAAATTAAAACACTTATCTGTCTTTCTCTGTGTAGTTGTAATATAACTATTACAATGCAATAGCAATTTAAAAAATCACAGCAAACAGCAACTTTGGAATTCTGAGACCCTTAGCTCTGATGTGACTGGCCTGGAAAAATTCCAGTACAAAGACAAGTCCTAAACTACCTTGATATACACTCAATATACATGAATGAAACCAGGGCTTAATAACAACAGTTAGACCACTTACAACATAAAAAATGCAGTTCAGTTATGTACTGGAATCACTAATGTAGGCATAAAGGCCTTAGCTAAAGCAGATGCAGGCTGTTAAAATTAATTTAAAATAAGATCAAGAAAGGAAAACACTTATCTGTCTTTCTCTGTGTAGTAGCACTATTACAGATATGTAAATCTTCGAGGATGTTAGTGCTTTCCCTACTTTTAAGATACTGTTAAATAAAATCTTCCAGATCTTTATCACTATCTTCCCTCCTAAATTTCAAACTTCCACAAGAAAACCATCTTTACTGGAAAGACTCACCCAGACTCTGCTACAGTTTGTTGTGAGGGAAAGGTTAGTTTGCTTTTTATTTGTTGTATTCTGTACTACCTTTTTCAATTTTGTATACTGTGATTTGTTTTCTTTACACTGTGTTTTACTTGTATTTTACGTTTAACTGCATATTAAAACTTGAAAAGACACCACAGTGTTGCCTGCCCCTTATGTTAATTTGACCATATATCTCATTTCCTCTCTGCTTTTACTGGTTGGTGTGAGTAAGCACAACATTATCATTTTGTGAAATCACTCCCCTTCAGCTTTTTAAATTTATTGGCCATTCTACTGTATTCCATAGTACCAGAATAAAAAAGTGACCACTCCCTTTCAATCTATCTTGTTGTTTTAAAAATAGTGACTCTCCATTAAAACAACTTTTTAGACAGGTAAAATTAAGTTACCTACTTTCACGTCTAACTCCTCTAGTGCACACTGCAGTGTTCAGGATAAACCATTTTTTTCCATCTTACCTTTAAGCATCTATTGCAAGACCAACAGTTATTGGAGAGCCCACATTCTGCCTGTCAGTAGTCATCTTGGGATTAGTGCTTCTGTTTTCTCCTGGTGAGGGAAGGAGTGCAGTTACATTATTTCCTGGAGACTGCTGATCACCAGAAAGCTTAATAACTGCTTTATAGGTGACAGCTTGGAATCTGTGCATATATTCTGATCCTGGTGAGAGTAGAAGCAGCATGCATTGATTCCTGACTGTTTCTGGTTGGAGAGTGAGTGTCTGTGCTTAACGTACCTGATTTGTCTGGTTGCTGTATGAGGAGTCTACCAGAAAAAGGCTACAAGCCTGCAGACCCTTGCATCATCTGGGACAAGACTGTGGATCACCAAACAGGCTGTGACCTGCTTCTCTTCTTGAGATTGGTGCTAACATTTTGTTTCTGGTGAGAGAAGAAGCAAAGGAGTAATGTATCCCAACAGAGTGAAGCTGTGCTGAGACCAGCATTAGTAGTAGCCGGGCAGTAGCCATTCATGTGACTCCCCTCTTTTCATCATTCTTGACAAGCTAATTCTTTATTTTCAGTAAGTACTGCTTGATTTCTTCCTAACTTCAGAATATCTGCCAAAATACTTCATCCTTAAATTTTCAGGGTCTACGTATTGGTTTCCCCTCAAGTGTTTGGCAGTGTTCTGTACAGGCTCAGACACTTTGAGTGATGTTTTTCCTGTAAAAGGCTTCAGTACTTAATATATTGAGCTCATATCTAGGCATGTCTAAAGGTCAGTTCCCCGTGCTTTCTCCTGTCAACCTGGTGAACTTGAGCATCCTGAGGCAGTGTAGTAACTGCCTCATGTACACAGACAACCCTCTCCTCTTACCTCCCAACACTATGACTTGTGAGAGATGCACATATATAGCCAAACTGGAAGCCAAGCACTCTCCAGCCAAGACTGGATTAGCCAGTCAAGAGGAGAAGGATAACACCTGCACCACACCACATTCAACACATAGCCTTACAGAACATACACCAGCACAACCCTCACATAGTAACACAAAACACACACCTACTTTCACGGAGGCTCTCAGTAAAAAATCTGCCCAAACAACAGAGACCTCCGAGGCAGAAACGCAAACAACCACCACATCCCAGTACAAACCATGAGACACAGTTCGCGTAAACAGTGTGCCACTCAACTAAAATCCATAAGGCAAAACAACTTACCTGATACAATAGTCATAGGTGACTCAATAGTAAGACACATTGATATCCCACTCACTAGGGTGAATAAGGAGAAAGTTATGGTCAGCTTCCTGCCGGGTGCCAGGATCCGCCACATAATGCACGCACTTAGGTCACTCCACAACAAGTACAAATATAACTCTGTCATTGTCCATGTTGGTGTGAATGACCTGAGATGTACCTCCCTGAACTACATGAAAAGAGACATAGAGGAGCTTGCTGATCTTATAGCCCAGGTAGGTATGACCCTAGCTCTAAGTGGCATCCTACTGTCACCCAGAATGATACCACAGTACAAGCAGAAAATGATTGACTTCAACAATTGACTAAGTTTCTGTTGTCATTCTAAGGGGATCCAGTATCTGTCTGCCTGGGATGACATGATCGACAGACCTCGATGCTTCGCCAGAGATGGCCTGCACCTGTCACCCCAGGGATTCCGGATACTGGCCAAGGCTTGCTTACCCCTATAGTGTTTTTTTGGGCAATTCCCCAAAGACAAAATTACCACCATAACAGCTACAAGCAAATGAAATCTGAGGGTTATGCTACTCAATGCTAACAGTCTAAATCTCAAAATGCACTCGCTCAAAGCACTCCTTAAAATGGAGAACATTGACATCTGTGCAGTGGCCGAGACCTGGTTTAAGACTCCAGAGAGCACCCCAGCACTACCAGACCATATCATATCATACCATACCTTTCAGCCCCTAAACCTAGACCGAAGCACTAAAAGCGGTGGTGTCTCCATATTCATAAAGGATATGCACACCTCCAGACTAGTAGCCCAACATAACGCATCGGAGATACTTCAGGTACAACTAACACTGTGTAAAACTGCAATCCAGGTTATAGACTGCTATAGATCCCCCACCATGTCCCAAGACTCCCACTCTACATTCCTAAACACACTGGAAAATATTAGGGTACAACCCAATACCCTTGTACTGGGAGACTTTAACTACCCCTCCATTAACTGGGAAAATTACTCATGTGCCAACACACATGCTCAACATTTTCTGGAATTCATTAATTCTAATGCCCTGAACCAACTCATTCTAACCCCCACCAGGGGTAGAAACATCCTTGACCTGGTTATTACTAACATGGGTGAGTATTGCTCTATACCAGTAATCAACTCCTCCCTGATCAGATCTGACCACAAGCTAATCACCATGGATATCCACATCTCATCCTCACCCCCCCTAAAGAAAACCACTGTAAAAAAACTTCTCCAAAGCCAATTTTGGGCTTCTAAAAACAGAGGTGGCTAACTTCATGACACCCATGCATATGGAAAATAGGTGCATGACTGCTGAATCATACACCAATGCACTGTATGAGAATATACACAAGTGTATGGAACGGGCCATAACAAGCAGAACCAAAAAAAGGAAGCCAATCTGGTGGTCCCCCACCATAAACAAACTCTACAACAGAAGGAAAAAAACTGTTGCAGAAAAGGGTGAAGTCCCAAGACTGCAAAAACTACTTTGTGAGCCTCAGCAAAAAACTGAGATCCATCATTAAATCCTATAAAGCTCACTATGAAAACAAAATTGCTGCAGATTCTAAAGACAACCACAATGTATTCTATAGTTATGTCAAGAATCTACATGGCAATACTCAGATCTGCTTTCAGTTACAGCACAATGGCAATACATATACAGAATCAACTGATATTGCCAACATATTGGCTGACAGGTTCAGTACAAACTGTACCCCCTTTTCACTCCCTAAAGGGCCTATCACAATAACTGATCATGCCTGCTTAACCTGATAGACTTCTTTGAGTCTGTCACCAGAGCTGTGGATGAGGGCAAGGTAGTTCACACAGCTTACCTAGATCTTGCCAAGGCCTTTGACACCATCCCTCACTAAACTAGGCATAAACCCCTATGTAATAAGATGGGTTGCCAACTGGTTCACTGATAGAACCCACACTGTGAAATTTGCAGACTCTAAATCTGACTACCGACCAGTTACAAATGGTGTCCCACAGGGATTGGTCCTAGGTCCTCTCCTGTTTGGCATCTACTTCTCTGAAGTTCAAGCCAACGCAAAGGGACTTTGGCTGACCAAGTTCGCAGATGATTGCAAACTGGGAGCCATTATTGATTCTCCAACTGATGTAGACATTCTACAAAAAGGCCTCACTGACACCATTGACTGGTGCCAGAACCATGGCCTTAAGCTCAATGCCAGAAAGTGTATTGTCATTCCCTCTGGGAAAAATTCAGTGCCCATGAACTACCACATAGGCGGTAGTCCACTAAACACCGAATGATAACCACATTGCCACTGTAGTCACAAAGTCCTTCTATGTGGCACATCTCATGACAAAAGGTTTCTCATTCAGGAATAAAAGAGGTCATAATCCCTCTCTATTCGATGGTCATTAGACCTATTATAGAATACAACGCCCCATTTGGCATGTACCTCACTAGACACCTACAACAACTGGAAAGGCTGCAGAAATATCTCACGAAGAGTATCTTAGGCCTTAGACACATGCCCTATATGGGCAGACTTAAAAAATTCCAGCTATACTCTGTCTCTTATTGCCTACTTAGAGGCAATCTCTGTTTGACCTACAAAGCCATGTCTGACCCGGAGCTGCTAGATATGCTACACCTAAAGAAATCCCAATCCCTCCATGCCACACGCTCCAGGGACCTTAACCTCATTACCACAATAAACAGAACATGCTGGAGGGACAGGTTCCTAACCCAGAGACTTCCCATACTCTGAAACAAACTTCCCATTCAAGTCAAGCAGGGCACTTCACTGGCCCTCTTTAAGAAAAATCTTGACGAGTGGGTGAGCAATAGGAAGTTCACCCTGGGGACCACTTCAGTGGCCTTGCTTGACAGGGGCACTGGGAACTAACTTTGGGTGGCATGATGCCAGGGTATCTTCTTGGACTAGGCTTATATAGGCTCCAGGGCCGTTAACCTAGTACACACCTATGAACCTATCTGTTCCTGGGGACTTTCCTGAAGATTAATTATATATCACTGTTTTTATCTCATTTCTTCTTATCTTAATTGTTAGCCATTGTGCCTCATCTATCTCTAATCTTGGCATAATTAAATCTTCTATACATATTTCCATTTGTTCTCCTTCTTAATTTTCACGTCTCTGCTTTACACAAATTTTCATAAACTCTCCAAAATATATCTAATACCTCTACAGAATCTCTGGTTATTTTACTTGTTATATGCTACCTAAGTGTGGTGAAAAGCCCTTCTACTTTCTGTTGCCTAAGTCATTGTGCTAAAATGTTTTGTGTTTTGAAGTTATCATCATAAAATAATTGCTTAACAGCAAAGTTTCTAAATTCATGCATATTATCTATATAGGACCTTATTTTCTCTTCACCATTCTGCATTTGTGCCTGTTCTTATTCTGTGAGATTCTGCTTATTCTGCAATATATTTTAACCTTTGTCGGCTCCTGTAAGTAATTCCTATTACTTTTTAATCATGTATCTTTCTCTTTTATTTTACCTTTTTTATAAATTTAATTTGTAGTTTGTCCCAAAAACTAGCTATAATTTTGAAGGAATTTCTGTCTCCTCAATAACTCTGAAATACTTTCTACTACCCATTCCTTAAATTCATCTCTTTTTAACAGGAAGGTGGGAAAGTGCCAGTGTCTCATTTTATTTCATTTCCCTGCATTTTTATTTTAGTTTTTATTGGTGTATGATCTGAAATAGTTACTGGATGTGTGTTGAAGCTTTCAATGAAATGCACATGCTCCTGTGAAATATAGCTTCCATCTAGTCTAGCCCAGTTATTTACCTTAATGAATAATATGTAAATTCTATTGGAGTTCCTACTACTGAATTCACATCTTCCATACTATATATTTTTATAAATGTTTTGAGAAATCTACCCAATTTTCTTATGTTTTCCATTCTAGGTTCCCCTGATACATCTTTACGATTGCAAGTCAAGTTCCAGTCCTACCTATAAGTGATATTCTCTGCTGAAAGCTGATTATTTCTCACAAAATTTCCGTAAGCTGCATAATGGCAGTTTTTGGTGGAACATAATTACATACCTGCATAATCCTCATCCTCTGCCAATAATCCCTCACTGCCATAAATCTACAATTATTGTATATTTTCCCTCTTCTATCACTATTTGAATCCCTCTAACAATTAGTATAACAACTCTCCTTTTCATTTGTCCCTGATATTATGCTGAGTAGCCATCATGAAATTATTTCTTTGTGAATCTTACATGCACACTTCTTTCCAAATGTGCCACCTGCAGCATTGCTATTTGCACTCCATTTTTTTAATATAATTCAGTACTCTTTAATTTTTGTCTATACCCATAAGGCCATTCATATTTCAAGATACTAAGGATAGAGTAGCTATTATGATAAAAAGCTATTGTTTCCACTTATTACACGAGAGCTTTTTGCACATGCATTTTCACCTTGTATCTTACATATGTACACTAATGTTTGGTATACTGATCTTTTATGCAACTGTTTCTTCTCATCTCTGTTTGAACTTATTTCACATATTTCAAGACTTTTTATTTTAATGAAAATGTTCAAACAAAAAAACTAAATACATTTTCAGAATATCCCCATCCCCTTTTAATTTAGAGCACACATATGAAACTATGTAAATCTTAAAAAAAAAATTTTAACCCTCCAGATTGGAACAATTGCCACAAATTGACAGCTGCACCCACAGGCATTACCTAACCTAAAATTAAAGTTAGCCATGCTAAAGAGCATGTTACAGCATGTGTTCCCACTTACACGGATGTCTCTTTTTCTTATTTCTACTCCCTTCCTAGACGTGAAAACCAGCTTGTTTGCTTTCAGAAAATTTTAATGTTTACCCTTAAGGAAAAAAAAACTTTGGCTATCTTTCAATAAAACTAAATTATACACTGTTCTATTGGGAGGCTGATATATCTTATTAACTTCCCATAGTTTCAGTTTTATTTTTCACTAAACTGTTTTCCATTGCACATTTGTATTTCCCTCAACAAAGACTGCTCAGCTCTCTCAATATTAATTGCTTGCACCTGCAGATAGCTTGTCTCCATGTAAAAGTAGTCAGCAATGAGAAAAAAAGCAGCTAACATCTCTGCAGATGCATGAAGGAATCTTTGTACATTTCACTCAGAAAAGACTGTACATCTACCTTCAGCTGCAGAGTTCTTGACGCCCACTGAGAACATTTGCTAATAGTAAAACAAGCTAATATCTTTGCATATGCAAAGAACCTAGCATTTTTCATGGCTTACATTGTTTTGTCTTATTTTACAAGCCTACTTGCTTATAAAAAACAGTTGTTTGTAGCTTAAGCCAAGGTCATTAATGTAGACACCCACCTTTGTAAAAGGAAGATAAATTATCTGAGTTCTGAATAAACTATAATAAATGCAGTTTTACACCCCACTCCACTCCAGCTGCCCAAGATCATAGCTCATTAACTTACTGTTGCTTCTTTCTAGCCTTCCTTCTCTTGTTATACAGTAATGCCCATAAATGTTATTACTGAATTCATGAATTCTAAATATAGTTATAACTTTCTTCAGAAATCCACCCTCATTTGTTATATTTTTCAAAAACGTACTTGTTTACTTTAATATCTTTAATCCCTACAATACTCATTGAAAACAGCCCCCTATTTAAAATATCCCTGATATACACTTTACAGTACTGCTTTACTATACAGGATGCAGTTTTATAGAAATGCTAATAAAAACAAAAATGTTTTACTTACAGTTTTTTTCTTCCTTTTAGTGACCTTCTAAACATTAATGACACAAAGTCTGGTATATGCTTTATAGTCCACCCACAAGTTTAACAAAGTCAGCAAAAAGTTCAGTGTTTCTCAGCCACTTTTTCTTGCAAAGCATGTTTCACAAATGTGACTGATGCTTTATAGTGTCCCAGTTATTCACTAATTTCAGTGTTGCTGGTCTTCATCCCTTTCATCTCCAAATCTAAGACACTCCTCATTTTTCTGGTTAACTCCTATGCTTTTTCTGTCTCTCAAGCATTTTCTTTTGGAACATTGGAAAAGGTATTCCAGGTAAAGTGTGTCTATGAGTTTTATTGTCAGAAGCATGAGAAGCAGAGTCCCATTCTGTTTGCTGGCTAGATTTTTGTTGTATAAACCTTTTTATTTTATAAACATTTTTATTTCCCCCTTTAGCCTGTTTTACATCCAAAAATGTCTGATCCTCCAGGAAAAATATTCTGAAGACAGTTGGATACAATGGCTTGAATCTCATACCTACTTCTCTTCTGCCTTTTGTACAGTGAAGAACCATTTTCTACAAACACTCTGCTGTCTTCAAATTTTAATACGTTTCCTTTCTGCTACAGTTTTGTCAGGATCAACTCTTTCTTCTGGTACGACTGCATGTTTACTAACAAAGATCTTGACTGACTTCTCATGATCAGGTTTGGAGCAAACACCTAATGTGCCCTTTCAATTAACAAATCCCTTTGTGGAATACCAGTTCAGTTGCTTATTTTGTACTTTTATAAAATTAATACAGTCTGTTCCTTTCAATTTCTCTGATACAGCAAACAATCTCAGGTTTTCTCTGAATGCACTGTCTTCTAACTCTACCATTTTTTTGAAACAGCTCTTCTTGAAAAACTTTATTCTTATCCAGCTTTTTTTTTCATTTCATCTGCTAGTTTTTGCAGTTTTATCAGATTATCTAAATAGCTAGTTAATACTTCTTATATTTTTCCAGTCATTTGTTATCTGAGTTGATATTATTCCCTCAGTATTTCACTTATTATAATCACCTGTTAATACATTTGATTCATTGTTCCTTTAAATTACTTGAAGCCATCTCTTGCAACAAAGCTGAAGTTGAACTGCTTTTTGCTGAACATTTGTAGGATTCTTCCCAGCCAATGTTTTCTCTTTACCTTTTCTGACTGATTTTCTATCTGGTTCTCTAAATGCCTTCTTTGTTGGCATACAAACAGTGTACTTACTGTCTATTTTTTTACCCAGTATGGCAATTTCACTGTCTGTTATTTCTCATTTTCTGCTTCCACACTGGGAGAGCTGAAATTAAGCTTTTGATCAGTGTGCAGCCATCTAGGATGACTCCCAGCAATTTGTTATTAAGACATATAGCATTGAGCAAAACAGACTTGATGTGGTCTGGATTGGACTGCAAGCCTTTTTGTTAAGCTGGAATGTACAGAAATCAGATTTTATATAAAAAAAGGCAGTATGGGGACAGCAACTGTTCAAGGAAATCACTGGCTACAGTATGATTCCTTGTCCATGGGACTTGGCTTCAGGCAGATATCTATTTTCCAGTCTGACTTACAGAGCTTTACAACTGTCCCGAGAGCAGGGCATAACTCTTCCCTTATCCCCAGACTTCAGATGAGGCATGAATGAAATAGAGCACTCTGTGCTGCTTTCCATTTTTTTTTCCAGAAGACATAAACAGTCATTGGCCCTATCCATCTAACTCTCAGAGAGTGAATCTTACCAATTTGGGAAAGTTTTTCTGTTGACAGTTGAAATTAAATTGTCCCTAGATGTATGCTTATTTAAATTTTGACTTGTGTGGATTAGTGTTTTTTGGGTACCATCTTCAAAAAAGCTACTAAGAAGCGTGCCTGTGGGAGATAGATTTCCACTTAAGGATTACCATTCACATTGTTTTTTTGTTGTTGTTGTTGTCTTGGAGAGAGCCATGTCTCCACCCTTGACTACTGTAAGAATTTAATAAAAAGATGATTCAGTGGGCTGGAAATTTGAAAAATTATTTCTTGAACTCATAATGTAAGTGATGACAATGCAAAGGCTGTTCACCACTTCATGGTGGGGGAACACTCTGCTAATGTCCAAAAACTAGTATGTCATGTGAAGGAAAAATACAAAAAAATGGAGAAGCCTTAATAAAGTAGTATTGAAGGACTAGCAAACCAAGAGTGAGAGGACATGATAACCACTACCCCCCCCCCCCCGAGTCCCACAGGAGGTATGACGCTGCTGGCTGAGTTAAGGCACCTTTTCTATCTATAATCTCTAATGTATCACTACCTGTACTGGTCCTTTAAAGGCAAACAGTGGGATTTCATCTCTTATCGTTAGCAGCATCTCTAGTAAAGTAAGAGAAACATGCAGACCAGATACTGGTTTCTAGAAGCTTCATCAGACCTCCATACATTCACTTTCTGTCCAGCATATCCCAAGAGTTTTCATGCAAGAGTCTCTGGAAAGACCACAAACTATTCATCATTTTGGTCTATTTTCTTCTTGAGAGGAAGAGTCTCCTACTTTCTTTCAAGGAATGATATATGAAGGCTAGGCACCTGATCACCTAATGACTTACCCAGGCTCTGCTACCTTTAATTACTTACCATTTGCTGATGGTGTGGCTGCATGACACAATTATTACTCATACAGCACTCCCTTCTGTATCAGGGACAGCTCCCACAGGAAAGAGGAAGAGAGACTCCCCCTCCACTGAGTCCATGGACTCTGAATTGAATAAGAATGGTCTACTGTGCACACTGTAGATCTCTTCACCATTAGTGTATATCAGAATTGATGGGACAACTGTTTCACTGGGATGTTCTCCAGCAAATATATCTTGGAGTGATTCATCTTCCGAGTAAGTATTTTCAGTTGAGCTCTGAAATGATGGAAGAGACACATAAAATAACCTGAGCACTTATTGCAGAACCAAGAACTAAGTAGTGGGTTTTGAAAATGGTTTTGAATTGGGGTCCTTCGAACCTCTTTGTTAAGCCTTCTCAGCCCCCCAACAGGAGACTGGATAGATTTGTCATGCCCAGGACAGGTGTAAATATTAGCATAAGAACTGTATTGTTGATTCAGCCATGGTTTCCATGGATACTACAACAGGATCAGGACTCTTGCTATCTAATGACAAGGAAAGCAGAATACTAGGGAGATTATGTATATACACACACACACACACACACACATATATATATATATATATATATATATATATATATATATATATATATGTATACAGATCCAGCACTAGACAACCTAGGCAGTTGCCTAGGTCCCACTGGGGGAAGCGGGGAGGTTGAGGGCTGCCATAACATTTACTTTTTATTTAAACAATTAAAAAATTAACTTACATTTATTCTTTAAGGACATCTGTGTGTGTGCTTTCTTCTTTATGAATGCACTCTGTCTATGTGTGCATCTATAGTACTATGCCTGCACATCAATATGGATTTAAAGGTTGCTACTTCTTTTTATGTGTGGAATTTAAACATGCAAGACTTGCCATGAGATGAAGGAACCATTCCTTCCTTTGGTAAGTTGCTAGTTGCCACTGCCACAGGGCTGTGTGTGTGTGATCCTGAATCCTCTACACCAACTACCAGACTGCTCAAGAAATGTGATTTTCAGTACATTTTCAAGAAATTGTGAGTTTCACGGGAAGAGAAGTTTACTGTTGTTCATGCTGTTTTCAATGTGCAGTTGCTTTGTTTAGCAAATGGCCGTCGGTATTTGAGTTATAGAATTTGAAAGCAGTGTTAGTAGCACAACAGGTAGCATACTTGTCTTTGGTGAAGAAGGCTGCAAGTTTTACTCCAAAGCCATGTAGATGGATTGCTAATACTGCGGTGCACATTAAGGGGGGAAGGGGGTGCTACACTCCTGAGCATGTCTTCCATTGGATGAGATGCCTAGTAACTATGAATGTCATCTGTTGACAGTTTGCCAGCCAATCCGTATTGCAATATTACCAACTTAATATATATATATATATATATATATATATATATATATATTTTTTAATGTAACATAGGCAATTTATTCTTCAAGGGTGGCAAACACTGAATTTGCAGATGAAATACTGTAATGTAAAGTAGTTTGCCAGCAGCAACCTCTTCATTAGTTACAGATCTCTTTAATGTGGAATTAGTCAGATGATTTCCTTCCATAAAAATTCTGCATATTGACTGATATTGGTGGATTGTAATGACAGAAGTTTATGTGGCCTTTTGCAGTTGAAATGCTCTGAAATGGGTAATTTTGTCAATACTGGTTCATAAATTTTGTTTCATTGCTTACTGGAAAAATGCTGAAAACTACAAATTTAAAACACACACTAACAAGTGGTGCTGTATTATACAAGGAATATAATTTAATATAATCGGGAAGGTGAATCAAAGAACACATGCACATATGCATGGTCCTAAAATGTGTTCTAGGGGCCTGTGGTTTGAAAACAACCCGAAAGTAAACTTAATGTGTCACTGGCCAGATGCATTTTCTTTGATTATGGATTTCGGTCCCATTTCAATGAATGCAAAGAAGTTTACTATTCATGCTAAATCTGTTTTCATTGTGAGGCTGTATTGTTTAGTTTAGCAAATGGCTATCAGTGTTTGTGCTATAGAATTTGAAATACAAGTTTTAAATTAAATACAAATATCTGTAAAAATTGTAGAAGTAAATAAGAAAATGGTATGTACATTGATAGGTTTGAACAATATTTATGGTAACTGGGGAGAAATAGCCAAGGAATGGAACATTGGAATGGCTGCAGGGGGACTACTGGCAGGGGGGAGGCAATCAATTACCCTGTCTGTGGACCCACTTGACCATGTTCTGACTCTCTCTCTCTATATATATATAAATAATATCTGTGTGCGTGTGTGTGTATATATATATATATATATATATATATATATATATATATAATATGGGTCTACTTTGTTTGATAGAAAACACATTTCACTCAAACTAATTTCGTCAAAGTCCCATTTCACTGAAAATGAATTGCCTGAGTACAATTTACTGAAATCTCGCTTCACTGAAAACTCATTTGACTGAAACTCATTTGTTCTAAAAAGGTATATGCCCTGTTCTCCACTGTAGTGTGATCCCAGAGTTAGTATATATAGTAAGGGGGGGGCACAGCCCCCTCCACCTATTTTAAATGTTGTAAACCATGCACATGGATACTTACAAGTCGAATGAATAACTCATTCCAGAAGATAATATATACCCAAACTATGTGGGGGGCTACACTCCCCCCACACTGTGCCCCCCCACCCCCCTTTACTATATACATTAACTCGAGGATCACAGTACAGTGGGGAACAGGGCATATACCTTTTAGATGAAATGAGTTTCAGTCAAATGAGTTTTCAGTGAAGTGAGCTTTCAGTGAATTGTGCTCAGGCAATTCATTTTCAGTGAAATGAGACTTCGACGAAATGAGTTTCAGTGAAATGTGTTTTCCATCAAATAAAGTAGACCCATATATATGTGTGTGTGTGTGTGTGTGTGTGTGTGTGTGTGTGTGTGTGTGTGTGTATATATATATATATATATATATATATATATTTATTAATTATACACACTCTCACACAACGCAGACTTCCTTAAGTTTGTCAGATGGCATTAGTATTGAAGTGCATCGACATTACATTATGTACATTGACACACTACTACTCATGCAATGAGAATGAGTCTTGCTGCATGCAAAAACTGAAAAACAAAAAAACGAAAAGATGGTAAATTTAAAAGTGCTGTTTTAAGAAGTGATTGTATTTTTTTTTGCTACCTATATAATGATATTGTCATGAACATGGTTCATTGACTTAAATATCAGTTTTACAAAATAAATACGTCCTTGTTTGAATGAAGTTTTGGCATTTAAATGATTATCACTAGGGCATATGTACAAATTTAAGAGACTGAGCTGCTTGTGCTCATTTGGAGCAATATTTACAAGCTTGCAAAGTTCTTATTTCAACAAAGTGCTTCAAATAGTGACATGTTTTCCTGCAGTATCCATACAGAGACTGTCCTGTACTTAATTGACAGTTTGTGCATTTTTTAAGTTATGGCATTAGAAACTATAAACCGCCTGGCAGTTTGAATGATGTCATTAGCATTTGTTTTTTACTCAAGTTTTAAAATCAGCGCAAGAAGGTTATTAACACCGTTGATGAAAATCTCAACTGATAGGGTGAGTTGATAAAGGCCTGTGGCAATGTGCTTTAGTTTGACATAGATTAGATCTCTCTCTTCATCTCTAATTCTCTCTTTTCGCTTAAAGCTTACTTCTACCAACAGTTATTCTACCAACAGTTACCTTAAAGTTTAACTTAATATATAACTTAACAGTGGACCCTTTACTAAGAAAACACTATTGTTACATGTATTTAAGTGGCTACCTAGAAGAAAGGGACTCCTTGGTGGTATCCCCCCTGCTCGAGGTTCATTACACCCTTTACCACAATTACCCACCAATACACTTCCACACGACGACCAGATCCACCAGACCTCTGTCTAAGCCTCTATGTCACTTGGAGTTTAGTATGTTGTTTGGTGATTTCAAAATTGATTCTTTTTTTTCAGTTAACTTTTTTAACCAACTAATGGTTTGTTGTGGATGAATCACTCACTTACTCACTGTGCTTTCTTGCTTGATTGATAGTATTTTGTTTTGCTACTAACTAATGCTGTTTGTTAATGAAAATCAATCGAAAGTCCTATTCTCTTGTACAGTTGTGGATTCAGTGGCTCTGAGAAGCATTCACACAGTCTCTTTTGCTTAGAAGTGTTAAACAGAAAAAGTAATATGTGATTACAATTTAATATAACTTTTTTTTTACTCAGATAAATAATAGCATTACATGTCTTATCTGAACTGTTTAAAAATAGCGCTCTCAGCACTGCTGAATCTTTAACCACTCTGTATTTTATTTTCTCCTTTGTATAACTAACCTAGGTAAAACAATCTACCTTCCTTCACAGCATTTTACAGTAGTCAGTGTGTCAGGCACCAACGGAAAGATCTGGGACTTGATTAGTCTACCAAAGTTACCTCCTATCTGTTAAGTAAGCCTACTTACTATAACAGTGGACCCTTTACTAAGAAAAACAGACTGTTACAAGTGGCTAAAGTGGCTACCCTTTGAAGAAGCAAAAACTTGGCGGTGTCATTCTCGCCCGCCCTGCTCACGCCGCTTGCGCCCACCCCCCCCCCCCCCCCCACCTCTTCCCACACCTCTACCATTTATTTGCTCATTAGATCCATCCCCCTCTCCCCTCCCAATAACAGCTACAGTCTCTTGAATAACTTCAACCTACCCCAACAAGCCTCAAGTTATGTAAAACTACGCAGAACCCACCTGCAGACGCCTAGCCCAACCTCCCTATACTCCAAATGTCACCCCCCATAATTGTATTCTCATCTCTTTACCCAACTTAACAAAAAACTACCATCTGCACTCTCACCCTCTTACTCTACCCAAAATCATCCTCATCTAGAGATAATCTCAGACTAATAATTAAACTCCAAAGAATACTTGACCATTTAAAAGACGGTGACATCCACCCTATTAACTTTACTTTTTTTTTTCTCCCTTATTTCTCCACTAGAATTGGCAAAAGATCCCCTACAAAAGATAGTACCATAGACTAAACAAAGACACAACCAACTATTCAACTATTCCCTGGGACCCCCCCCTGACCCCAGTGACCACCACCTATTAACCATAATAAAACAAAAAAAACCCCCCCCCCCTACTCACCCTAACTAGAACAGCAAGAATTTCATCCATTTCATCCATGATCAATTTCTTTCTTGCTTAAAGCATGCAATGCAACTGGTCTATCCTAAAACTTAGAAGAAAGAAAGTGTATCCCATTTTAATGACACTTTCAAAAAATGGACTCCCATGCCCCCTAAAATGACCTATTAGAACTAGGATAGACGATCTTTGGCTATCTAATGACACACACAAAAATAAAATTAAACTCAGAAACTGGTATGGAACAAATGGAGAACCACTAAAACCCTAGACCGTAATAAATTCTTCAGCAGTCCTCGCCAGTCACACAACCACCCCCCAACATTCCTACCCCAAGGTTCTTCATCACCACCTCCCTCTCCCCCTATATCTTTCCTCTTCTAAAAAAATAAAACCAACAAACCAACCAAACTGACCCATTCCGCAAAAATACAAAATTAACAAGCATTGGGATAAGCTTACTACCCTGTATCTATCCTTATTAACCGCTCATCTGAAGCCTCGATCCCCCATATCTATCCTGAACTCCTTTATTATATTCCTTCCACAAAGAGGAGGTCCACTGATCCATCTAATTATCGACCACCCATTGCAATCCTGTCCCCTCTATCCAAAATTATGGGCATGCATTCAGCACTTATATCACCCACCTACCCAAACAAACTCTATCTAATTCCCAACACGGCGCTTTTCTCCACATCACAGCACCACCACTGCTCTTTCTTTTTTGTTGACTCATTAACTGCAACCGAAAACAACAAATTAATTTCTTGCGCGCTCTTCTTGACCTATCAAAAGCCTTTGATATGGTTAACCATAAACAACTTCTCCTCACACTTGAAACCTTCAAAAGTGCATGGGTTTAGTTGGGGCATGCCCAATCTGAATTTAGAGGAAGTGCCGAAAGAGACAAAACAAAAGGACATAGTTCTGGTTTCCTGAACTGATTAAGAGTTGGTTTTGTACCAAACAGATTAAAAAAAAAAAGAATGCATGAAGGTGATAAAGATTCTAGCTCTGTCATCAACATGCAAAAAGATGGTTCCAGTGGAATTAACCTGGATCAGAAGACTGGGAGTTGGCAATCTAACTTGATTTTCTAATTTTCTGATTGCTTCTACAGAAGAATTTGTTTTGGTGTAAGTCATTTGTGCACTGATGACCAGGCTGCCTCTGAAGTAGTAAAGGTAGCAGATTTCACTGATGCTGCTCCAGTCTCAGCATCTTCTGATGTAGATTAAAACTGTTTATATGACCAAATGTGACAATGTAAGCATTTGGCATATGAAGATGAGGCTGTGAATTGGAAAATTATGAATAGCAGTATTGACAGGCACTTATTTCATATGACTGTTGACAGAATTCAATTGATTTGCAACAAAATTAGATCTCTGAAGATTTTAGTAACACAGCCGAGTGAAATTAAAAAGAAGTTAGGTAGTTATACTGCCAAGGAAATGCAGCAGTGTAATAATATCCAAACCAAAAAGTCCTGAAGTAAATGGCCTTCATTTCCAACATTCCCAACTTCAGTAGCAAATTTTTACCATATAAAAATTTCAAGCCGAAATGCAAACTAGACTTAATGGTTTTGAAATGGAGCAAGAGGGAAACACTTGAACATTTTAGGTGTTCCTATGGCTTGTGATAATTTGTATGAGTTTGAAGAAAATGTAATAACTTAAGTTTTAGCTCCATTTAAGGATACATATTTAGAAGAAACTTAGATGAAACTTAAGACGGTAATACAGTTAGATTTTACTAGACAGCTCTAAGGAATCCTTTACATTATTCATTGCATCCAATATTATGTTCTTGTGGTGCTGCGATCAAGATGCTTTTTGCTGACCAGCATGGTCATCTCCCTCAGTTATCAGAAGTTCAGCCTTATTCCAGCTTGAAACAAAAATCTTCCTAGAAGTAGTCCTGCGCACAAAAGATGGAAAGGTGATCATCCCTTCTTACAGAGAGGACCTTCCTTCTGAGTTCAGATTTCTCTCAGATTTGTGTTCTTCAATACTGTAAGACATTGCATATACTACAGAAAACCAGGAGCTATCCTGTACTATGATGCACGTAGTTACAGTCAACAGCTTTTCAATGTGTGTTTCAAAACGGCATTGACTTGTATTGAGCAGGGCTGGGATGCACTACAGTATTTTTCGCACTTTTCCCCACTATTATATAACTGTAGAGCTTATCTATCTATCTATCTATCTATCTATCTATCTATCTATCTATCTATCTATCTATCTGTCTGTCTGTCTGTCTGTCTATCTATCTATCTATCTATCTATCTATCTATCTATCTATCTATCTGTCTGTCTGTCTGTCTGTCTGTCTAAGGAGACAGTATAGGTACAGAGGGATTAGCCCATGCAAAAACATTTTTATGTTTTATTGTATTCTTGATTTATGTTTCAGAGTTTAAAAAATAAGTATACTGTAGCTGATAGTTCAAAGATTTAGTTTAAAATAGTTAAATAAAAGCCAGGAAACCTGCTACCAGATGCTGCAGATCATTTCATTATAACAGTTGTAATGGACTATAGCACAGTTATATTTCTGTTATAAAAGTTAATGTAAGGGGAAAGAGTTACTATAATAAACTCTTCGTAGGACTAGAAGGGGCTCAGAGAACAGGACAGCTTCTAATAATACTTGGTATATATAAGTAATGATGGCAAAGGGTCCATGAAACACTGTTCAATAAAACCATTTTGTGTTTATAGGGATAGGATAATAGCTAATGAAAACTCTGGTCATGAAATAAGGGCATATAAGGTGAGTAAACTCAAATGTTACCCTAACATTAGAGGTCACTGTTCATAGTAAAGTGTTACTACCTTAAATACAGCTGCATTTTCTACAGACTCCTCGCTTTTCTTTCTTCCTATATTGATCATTCTGACTGAGAAAGCTACATCTATACTGACATTCATCAAACCAGTCACCAAAAAATTCTACAACTTGCATTATTTGGGTTTCTTATTTAAATAAATGCTCAAACTGCTTTTGACTTGCTGTTAAAATGTATTCGTTTTCATTACCTTTAGTCCTGCATTGAGAATGTGGGCTTGTAGTTGTAAGAAGAAACTCAAGTCTGCTGCTGAAATCAGCTGTGATTGCTGCTTGAACTCCAGCTTGAAATATACCAAAGCAGTTTTCAAAATGCTGGATTTCATCCAACCTTCCAGTGCAAGCTATGCAGTCAGAGTAGCCCACTCACTAACTTGTTCAGTCATTAGTGCCAATAACTAGTGTAGAGAAACCTGGGGATGTAACTACCCTCTAATGTTGTTTACCACTGTTTAAAAATAATTTTGTCTGCAATTATATCAATTTCATCATCTCTCTGCATGCAAAACTGGTTTCATGCAAAACCAGCAATGTCACAGCAGATTTGCTGTAAAACCACTCTCTCAAAGAAAGAATGATACTTATGGTAACCAAGAAAAAAATGCAAATAACAAAAAGATAAGCTTTATATCTTACACCTCATAAAAAAACTATACACAATATTTAACTGTCATGACATTACTAAAACATTGCACTATAAAATAAAACCCTACCATCATGTGTAATTATTGGAAACAAATTGCCTCATTCCAGGTGTTAAACAATACTTAAAATTTGCAAAACAATGCTGTGTGTAAACAAGTCTCCAACCCAAGTCAGCAAGTGAGACAGGTTTCAAGTCATACATTTCCACAGTGTTGCTCGGGTCTTCATGGCACATATATAAAAGTGTTATCATTATCGTCCAGTATTACATACTTTTTAGTGACAAGATGTTGCAACTCAGTTCTATTTCTCTCAGCTGCTTTTTGTCTCTTCTTTTCTGAAATATAGATTTGTTGAATATCCACTGTAATTTCTGGCTATACTCAGACCAGATTGTTATCACTCAAGTGTATATGCAGCAGAAAATAATTGAAATACCTTTCTGTCTGTCCAAGCAACAAAAAAATAATTATCTGCCAGGAAGCACAAACAGAATAGTTATCTTTTGTGGCAGTCAAAGTAATTTTTCTTCCTCAAAAGCTCTGGATTTTTTTCTGATAATATAATTCCATATCAGGAAGTCATTTGTCTCACAAAGACTCTGGCTTTGTGTTATGGTCATGTAGTCTGTTAACTAGTGCTTGTAATATTTATTTATTGCATTTCTTTACCGGGAAGGCCCACTAGGCCTAGGTGAGTCCATTTTCAGTAGAAGCCTGGGGAGAAAAGCTCCACATACAATTAGCAAGTAGATACAAGTACTAATACATACCAGAGTTAACAAAAATTATACAGTAACAAGCTTGGACATACACATAACAAGTCAGGTGCAAATTACAAATACATAACAGAGCTAATCAGTATTATACAATACGCTCGGACATGGTATGAGCAAAAGGTTCAGATTATATATACATATACTACCCAATTACATTATGCAAGTAATTAGCATTGTTAAAGGACATTATGCAAGATTATACCATGACTGAAAAACGCAACGCTGATTTTTGGCCAGCGCGCTCGCTTCGATCGTATACTACGGAAAAGGTCCGCCGCCCGGACTTTTTCCATTAGTATAATTGGGTTAGATGTCCGTTGCTTATTTTAGCTATGTTAAACTCATTTAACAGCGGAGATCTTGCTTTCTCCGTTGCTTTTGCTTACACAGTGATGTACCTGCGAGGCGGCGCAGTACATCAGAATGCCAGACATCTGCGGAAGGGCAGTAAACAGGATTTAAGAAAAGTAATAGTTTCTTTTCTTAAATAATGTCAATAACTCATGTGGGTAATGCTAATTCTTTTCATCGTTTAATTTGGCTTTGTTTGGGCCCGCCTCAGGTGCTATAGAATGTTATCTTATAGATTATAGGTTGCTGAGGGTATATACACGTGATGACAGTTTTTAGATATTAACTGTTACAGATTTGAGGTGTGAGTAGAGGAAGTTGTCAAGACAGAGTAAAGGCTCTGGTGGTTAGTAATGGAGGTGAGAGGTAGGCAGAAGAAAGTGAAAGATAGCCTGGAGCAAAGAAATGGGTGTGGCAAGTGGGGTTTGGCTGTAGAGAGAGTTAGCTGACACACCAGCAAGCCACAGAGAAGTGGGTTAAAGTAGGTGGAGCAGTGTTTTAGTATGAGTTGTTTTGGCATGAGCATAACCAGTCTGATGAGAGATGTTGTCTAAGGGGCTTCTTATAGAGAGCAGGATTACAGATGGAGGTGATTGTGTTCCAAAGTTTAGACACAGTAAAAGAATAGAGCATTTGACCAGCTGGGAGATTGGGTTTTTCCACTTTGAGCAGTGTTTTGTTTTCAGATCTGAGAGGTCTATTTGGGTGATACAAAGACAGCAGGGAGGGAGGAGAAGGGCAAGTTAATGATTTATATATAATTTTATGTGCAGTAGTTAACTGTACCTAGGTGAGATAATGTGGTAGTTCAAGCCAATTTAGTTGCCGTAAGGATGAACAGTTATGTGCTGAGAAGTTTGCATCTGTTGCAGATTTGGCAACTTTATTGTAAAATGAGTCAAGTTTGGTTTTCAGAGAAGACTGGATGTTGGTGAGGATAGGGGCTCCATATAGTAGGGATGGTAGTAGAAAGGATGAGGCTAGAGCTTTTTTTGCAGTGGGGTTGAGGACATGGTTATGTCTATACAGGGTACCCAGTTTCTGGTGTGTTTTTAATAAGGAGAGAGTAACAAACGTTAAGCATACTCACTGCTTGGTTGGTGGCCAGAGCATAACACTGAAGAGTATGGAATTTGTGGCACTTCAGACAGGCCACAAATATAAACACTCTCTCAATACTTACTCTCAACTGCTCCTGGCTAATTAAACACACAGAAGCTATGATTATTCTATAACCGACCTTCTAAACAACATTTTTTCATTGATTACTAAATTAAATTGAAATACACTATAGGATCTTACATATGCTACAATCTTATTCTCTTTCTGACTCTCTATATTACTCATACCTGCAGAACATTCTTCTAATGTACTATTGGAATGTATATTGCTTGTTGGCATAGCTCACTGTATCTACTGCTGTTCCATGTTCTTTATTGATTTGTGTTAACCACCTTTAAGTTAATATGTGCAACTACTGGTAATTGACCTTTGATGTCTTGTATTAATCCATTTATTAGTGTTTTTTCTTTTACTAGCTGGAGCTTTTCTCCCCAGGCCTCCGCTGAAAAAGGACATGCGTCCAGTCGGACTTGCCCGGTAAACAAATGTAAAATAAATAAAAATAAAATAAAATAATGGGGAAATATCTGAAATATCTATATGAAAAGTAAAAAAAAAATCTTTAATTCCAAGGACCAAGACAAAAATGTAAAAAATGAAGGAAATAATCCAAAAAAGGGGTAAAGGTGCATATGTGCAGAAGGATTCCTGAACCCTGGATTCTGGCGAGCATAAACCTTATACAAGTACTTCATAGGCAGGTGTATCCATCAAGGTAGCTCTTAAACAAAGAGATGTAAAGTCAGTCTGCAGAGAATATAAAGATCCTTTAGAAGCATTTGTGCTTCAGAAGTGTCTAATATAAAGAGGCATCTTCACTGGTATCCGTGTTGATGGCTGGCTCTGGTTGGGAGTTATTTGCCTTATAAGTTAAGGAGATACAAGATCCTGAAGGTTTTATAATGGAAGTATTTTAGAAGTCACTGCTACTCCTGCTTAGTTAGTCCATATTATCAGTTTCTAAAATTCATTTTCAGTGCAAATTCAGGATGTTTTCTAAATACTGGCAGACACTATGGAAAAGTTGAATTACAACAGTTGACAGGAGGTTCTGAAAGAATATGCACAGATTGTTACGTTTTCATATGATTCTACAGATGTTATACCCAGAGGTGCTATGACATTTACTAATTACAAGACATGACTGCATCAGATCCTGGATATTAACCAGCCTTCTGAGTTATGCAAATCTCTATAAGTATGGGGTAAAGTAGCACATTTTGTTAAAGTATACCATCCTGCAATCCCCTTCTTTTAAAGAAATTTTTCCATTATCTAAGGTACCTGCTAAGGAAGC
Organism: Protopterus annectens; assembly: GCF_019279795.1. Classification (NCBI taxonomy): domain Eukaryota; kingdom Metazoa; phylum Chordata; order Ceratodontiformes; family Protopteridae; genus Protopterus; species Protopterus annectens. The sequence continues at coordinate 1,048,329,728 of NC_056743.1, forward strand.
CACCTTCTGTCCGGCAAACTCATAAAAGCAAGTGTAGTACTGAAGAACATGATTCCTAAAAGTTATATCTACATTACACTGCAACCAGGTGAAAACAACTGGGTGTAACATCATCTGGATGAATTTCGCAGCAAAACTAATTGTTGCAGGAGGTATATGTATATACTAACTTCATGGTTCCATAATGACAAAGAGAAGTAAAAGGGAATGGTGAATCACAGCTGCTAGGGTAATATAAAGGGGGCTACAAGTACTACTCTCCTATTTCTTATTTTAGTCTGGCAGTTGGATTACAAGATTAAGGAACTGTTAACTCGCTGTTTCCTGTGGGCCAGTCATGCAAGATTTGATTCCCTTAGCTTCCATTGCCTAACTGTGTGACTGTGAGCAAGTCACTTAACTAGATAACGCTCGTAGGCTGGGTCTGAAAAGGGTCCATGGAGATCAGTGCCCTACCGCCAGAAAACAAACAAATAAATAAAGCAATTGATGAGTTGCAACTCATCAAACTGTGATCAGCTAGTTGTGACCTCATTCACTTCACACACTACCATTGCTGCAAAAGTCAGAAAAACAAGTCTTGTCTCCAACACACTGTACAAAAATTATAACTTACAGTTAAAGCAGTAAGCAGGCCTTTCCGTCACACTTTTCCTTAAAGTCTGGCAGTTTAGGAAGAGTTTATTTGTTGGATCATTTTTGTATTCTTGAAAGGTAATATCTTTTTAATGACTTGGAGTCCTCGATGGGTACTTCTTCAGGAAACATTGCTCTAGTAACTATTATAATCACAAGTTCTGCATTATGCAACAGAATGATACTGTTCGACACACAGTTATTTAACATATCAGAGATTATGAAGTTGAAGGTACATGACTTGTTTCCTAAAACAACATGAGTGACCGGTGTTCCACACCTGAAGTCAACTCGTTGGTGGTCCGATCTGACCATTAGCTAATCATCCTTGATATCCACATCCCGCCCCCACCCCCCATTAAGGAAACCACGGTAAAATATTTCTCCAAAGCCAACTTCATGCTTCTTAAGACAGAAGTGGTGAACTTCATGACACCCATGCAGATGAACAATACAGTTACAACTGCTGAATCCTACATAAATGCACTCTATAAGCACTTACATGAGTGCATTGATCGTGCTATCCCTAACAGAACCAAGAAGCTATCCTCCAAAAAAAGGAAGCCAATCTGGTGGTCCCCTGCCATAAACAAACTGTGCAACAGAAGGAAGAAACTGTTGCAAAAGAGAGTAAAATCCCATGAGTGGAGAAGCTCCCTGGTCAGCCTCAGTAAGAAGCTGAGATCCCTTATAAGATCCTCCAAAGCTAGCTACAAAAACAAAATCACCACAAATTCTAAGGACAACCACAAAGCATTCTATAGCTATGTCAAGAATCTCGATGGCAACACCCAGATCTGCTCTGACTTACAGCACAATGGCACGAAAATTACAGAAACAACTGATATTGCCAACATCCTGGCAGATAGGTTCAGTGCTAACTTTAATCCCCCCCCCCCATCCCCTAAAGGGCCCATATCTATACAGGAAGAATGCAGAGTCCCTGTAATCACAACTATGCAGGTAAAAGCTGCACTCTCTAAAGCCAAAAACACAGCATCCATTGGGACCGGACAATATCCCAGGCGCGTTTTACATGAACTTCAGAATGAACTGGCTCCCCACTTAAGCACCATGTTCAATAATAGCCTTGCATCAGGCTTTGTGCCCACTGAATGGCACACAGAAATAGTTATCTCACTCCACAAAGGGGGGGCCTCCACTGATCCCGGGAACTATCGACCTATTAGCCTGATGAGCCTGGTCTGCAAGGCCATGGAACGTATCATTATGGAACTCATAAAAAAAGACATTGGTAACCTCCAAACTCTGGATCCCATGCAGTTCGGGTTTGTGAAAGGCAGATCATGCCTCCTGAACCTGATCGACTTCTTTGAGGCAGTCAGCAAAGCCGTAGATGAGGGTACAGTGGTTCACACAGCCTATCTTGACCTCGCCAAGGCTTTCGACACCATCCCCCATTCTGGAATTATAGCTAAACTCACTAAACTAGGTATTAATCTCTACGTCACAAGATGGGTTGCCAACTGGCTCATTGACAGAACCCACACTGTAAAAGTTGCGGACTCCAAATCTGACCTCAAACCAGTGACAAGTGGAGTACCACAGGGTTCAGTCCTGGGACCTGTCCTGTTTGGTATCTACTTCTCTGAAGTACAGGCTAATACAGAAGGCCTCTGGCTAATGAAGTTCGCAGATGACTGCAAACTAGGAGCCATAATCAAGTCCCCAAATGATGTGAACATCCTCCAGAAGGGCCTCGCTGAGACAGATGCCTGGTGTCAGAGCCATGGCCTCAAGCTCAATGCCAAAAAGTGCAGTGTCATCCCCTTTGATAAAAACTCTGTACCCATGAACTACCACATAGGCAGCAATCTACTTAACATCGAATGTGTGATAAGAGACCTTGGGACCCAGGTGGACAGTAGTCTCTCCTTTGATAGTCACATCGCCACAGTAGTCAGGAAGTCCTTCTACATGGCACACCTCATCATAAAAGGGTTCTCATCCAGGAAAAAAGAGGTCATTGTACCCCTCTACTCGACACTCATTAGACCCATTAAAGAGTACAATGCCCCTTTTGGAACGTACCTCATAAGACATCTGTGGCAGCTTGAAAGGCCACAGAAGTACCTCACAAAGAGGATTACTGGCCTCAAACAAATGCCCTCCACTGACCGTCTCAGAAAACTCCAGCTTTATTCCGGAGCATATCGCCTACTCTGAGGTGATCTCTGCCTAACATATAAAGCTATGTCAAACCCAGAGCTGTTGGACATGCTACACCTAAAGAAATCCCAGTCTCTCCGAGCTACACACTCTAGGGACCTAAACCTTGTCACCACAATAAACAGGACATGCTGGAGGGATAGATTCCTGTCCCAGTGACTTCCCATACTCTGGAACAGGCTACCCATCTATGTCAAGCAAAGTTCTTCATTAGCACTCTTTAAGAAAAATCTTGATGAGTGGATGGGAAATAGGAAATACACCCCGGGGATCACTTCTGTGTCTCTGCTCGACAGTGGCACAGGAAAATAACTTTCTTGGGTGGCGTAAGCCAGGGAATCTTGTTGGCTAGGCTTATGTAGGCCTTTGGGTCAATAGCCTAGTACCTACCTATGAACCTATGTCACTTTTTATGACTACTGATTTGTTGATGTATGGTTATAAATCTGGTTTTCAGTTGTTTTGCTTATTTCCTTGGTATACTTAGCTAATTTTACTCATGGGTTTCACCACTATTCTTCACCCTTATCAAGGCTGTAAAGTATATATGTATTCTAACATTTTCACCAAAACACTTTTGTCTTCTGTTAAACTGTACTATGTTTCCAATATGTTAGGTATATTTTCTTAAAAATGAGAATCACATTTTAACTTACTGATTTATATCCAATAAGATATTAGAGTATTTCTTGTTTAAACTCCATTTAATGGTTACAACAACATAAAGGTAGCTTGAAGTGTATTCAGAAAATTACTCATGCTATAACCATCCCCTGCACAAGATATTACTATGTCTGAGTCACTGCAAATCATTCTTATTTTTATCCTGCTTATGCTGTATGTGGAAAGCATCCTATATTGGGTCTACTGTTTGAGCTAAAGACGCCATTTGCTTGGGTTTAATTGACTCACTGCCATTTACTGAGAAAAAGACATAATTTAAATTTAAGCAAACTGAGCAAAAGACAATTAAGCAGAATTTTTATAAGAGTGCATCCCCCTGCAGTTCTTCTATGTGGGGCTTTGCCCGCATATTCCTTTATACTACCTCCAAGATCACACTAACTCAGGGACTGGGCCTGTAGAGATAGGGATGTATATTCATATTTGCTTGAACTGAAATATATAAAAGAGAATTCTAGTGCAAGCAAATAGCATATGAGCAGCTGGAGGATAATCACTGCAAGCAGACTCTTAAACATTTCTTTATTGGATTTTTTTTCCAAAAAAATAAAGTTTTTAACAAGGCTTTACCATTGTTTAAATGAAACTCTACATGGGTATCTTTTCCTAAGCAGTATATCATTATATGTATTTAATGTGTGCATCCTAAAGCCATTTTTGTGTATTGGTCACTCTCCCTAACTTGTGTAAGTCTGGCACATGAATGGCTACTTGTGGAAGTGGGATTTATAGCCTACTCTCTCTATGATGCTCAGTATCAGATGACATATAAGAAAGGTATAGCGGTGCTTCAAAGAACTATTGGGTCAGAACACAGACACAGGAATAAATCATTTCACATATCTCATTTTTGTGGGATGCTTTCCTCTGGTGGTATAGTCAAACTCTTGTCAGTCCAAGTTTGCCATTTCTCCCACTGTAGCCAATTCAGAAATGTACAGCAGATTCCTCTGGTTTACTTGGGGCGATCAATGCCAAAAATGTGAGAGTACACGTGCTGTTGCATCTGGTTCAAATGTCCTTACATGTCAGTCACAGAGCTCTGTTATCTGTGCATCAAATTTGTTTTTAAGACAAGGATGCGGAGGAGGTACCACAGTGTAGCAGTACATCAACAAACTAGGGAGCACTCACTGTTAGCCTCTTTGCTGAAAGGGAATGCTACCTTGTTGTCTATATTAAATGTAGTCTTAATGCCATCTGTACTCCTTTGCAGGTCAGCATGTAAGTATTTGCCATGATATGAAACTGTCGGGTCTTCCAGAACTGGACTTGTCTGCATCCTATCTTAATTCCCAAGTACAGAAGTTTTGTTATAAGATTCCTTGTCTGCAGGCTTTCTTAACCAAATAATTCTCTGTCATTTCAGAATAGAGCTTTTTGTATGCATTCTCTACCTATCTTCTCATTTAGAAAGATCTGATGGTAGAAAAAGAGAAAAGGTGAGGGTAATTCTAGTGGCTTCAAGATGACCAAGACAATATTGGTGTGGTGTTCACATGTAAATGACAGTGGCTCTGCCAATGCAGTTACCTTAAAGCCAGTCTCTGTCTCTCCAAGAAGGCAAAACAGCACATCCCATCTTCAGTAACCTTCACCATATAGCTTGCATAGTCTCAGGTTAAGTAACTGACATCTAAAACTATGGAAAGAGGTAGTACTGGAAAGTAATATTTGGAGACATGCAAGAGACTTTCTCTATGGTCCTCAGTAAAGGGCATTCCACTCTCTGTATAATTTTTTAGCTTTTGCAGTACATTACATAGATATATCTGTCTCCCAGACACCTGATGTTGAAATGTCCAATGTACTACTACTACCTTTAGGGTACCTGACAAATCTTCGAAAGCTAAAAATTTCAAACGTTACATGGTCGAGAAAAAACATTCGAAATTTTAAGTGTTCAAAGATTGAATTTCAATGGCGCCATATGGTGCAAATAGGGAGAATTTCCCTTTCCTGCACTGAAGTGTGGTCTCGGAGTTGGTATATATAAGTAGGTAGGTGTGGGGGGCGTAGGGGGGGGGGGCTTGCCCCCCTGCCTACGCTGTTAAAGTGTTCTTTCCTTTTTTTAGTTTTTTTTTTAATTTGATGTTCGAACATCCAAATGTCGAACATTTGGTCTCGACCATGTAATGTTCGACATTTTGGATGTTCGAACATTTAACATAGACCCTACCTTTAGAACAGATTAATTATGAAATTCTCAGAAAGCACTGTGTTGGTGACCTTGTAGTGGTTTGTGGAGTCATACTTATCAGATTTTATTTATTTATTTTACATTTGTTTAAGGGGATAGTCCGACTGGATATATGTCCATTTTCAGTGGAGGCCTGGGGAGAAAAGCTCCAAAAGACAATATTACAAAGATTACACATCAAGTTAGTTACATAGAAAATATAAGATATAGAGTTATATACAGTGTTTTAGTTTTGTTCCCAAAGGGACAAACAGTTTACATGGTAAGACAGATTAAGGCAAAACTCGTCAGTCTGGTACAGCACATAGTTGTGTTAAAATATTGTTCAGATATGATTTCCTTTTATAGTTTAATCAGGGCTGGTACATGGACAAAGCCTGTTCACTTTGAAATACTGTTTGATGCTTTTTTTGAAGAGACTTATGGAGGATTGAAGGGTTATATGGTTAGGCAGAGTTCCAGGTTTTGCCAACAAAGTTTGCAAACAGGGATTCCCCAGCTGAGTTACTAGCTTTGTAGGTTTGAACCAATAGTTTGTTGGCAGATCATAGTGAGCTCAAGTTGTTGTAGGGCTTTATAATATTTATAAGTGAGGGGGTAACCTCAGGGTGGTAAAGTATTCTGTGGGCTATTAAGAGTTGAATTAGTTGAATTAAGCTGGGAAGTTCTAGCCAATCTAGTTGTCTCAGGTTCTGGCAGTGATGGGTTCTATAGGTGGGGCCAGTGGCGAATCTAGCAATATGGTTATAGCTGTGGGGGAGCTTATACAGTTCAGTTTTATTTAGATCTGAGAGTACAGGAAAGGCATAAGTAAGAGTAGAGAGTATGTGCGACCAGGCAATTCCAATTCTAGCCAGTGGGGTTAAAAATGACTTGTTTCTGTACAGAGATCCAAGCTTCTTATTGATGGTCTGTATGGTTTTTGTTGACCTGTAGGTCAAATTTAAGATTATTATCTATAATAACCCCTAGAAGCTTTGTATGGGTATCTGGGGAGATAGTGGTACCATTGTTGGATGTAACAGTGAATGAAAATGGGGTGGATCTACTAGTGGGGGCGAAGAGCAGAAGTTTAGTTTTATTGGGATTCAGCAATAGACATTGGTTGGAGAGCCTGTTTTCAATAGTGTTAAATGTGTTTTGGGTTAAGATTTGCAGGTCGGATGGGGAGGTGGCTGAGCAAATGAGAGTGGATTCATCTGCGTATTGAATGCACGTGGATTTAGGGAGAGCAGTGTGGAGGTTGTTGATGAAAATAGAGAAGAGTAGTGGTCCTAGTATGGAGCCTTAAGGGACGCCAAGAGTGAGAAGTAGCTGGCTGGATAATTTGCCCTGCCATAATACTGCCTGTTGTCTGCCAGTCAGGTATGTTTGGAACCACTGGATTGCATGTTGATTTAGAGAAATTGACTGTAGAGAGAGAATGAGGAGTTCATGGTTGACCATATCAAAGGCTTTTGATAGGTCAAGAAAGGGCAGTATAGATATGGGCTATGCAATGGCCTCTGCAGCTATTTGTAGGTACTCTGCAGGGAGGAGGTCGGCAGAGAGGATAGTAGGTTTTAGTTTTTTTAACAGTGTTCTCATAGAGGTGGTGGAGATGGGTTGAAATGTAAATTGGGGGTGGTTACAGGGCGGATTGGAGCTTTGATTAAAATTTGTGGGTGATAGTTGATTAGAAGGGATTGGATTGTTTCAGTGAAAAAGCTATTATAGGTGCTTGCTGTGGTCTCTGGAGAATTATGGCTGAGGTTAGCAGGGGTTAGGGTAGTAGACTGACCTGGATGAAGAAGCTGGTTTAAGCCTGCCCAGAACTTTTGAGGGTTGTTTTGATGTTTATTTAGGAGGCTTTGGTAGTAGCTTTTTTATCTAGAAGGATAGATTTTTTTGTTTCATTTCTGAGTTGGCGGTATTTTAAATGGGCAAGTGGGGCTTTAGTTGACCGCCAGCAGGCCCAGGCTCTGTTCCTAGTTTTGATTTTTGACTTGGTCTCCTTTGTGAGCCATGGTGCTGGGTTTGATTTAATTTTTATAGTACGTGCTGGAGCATGGGAATCAAGGATACTTAGGAATTTAGTGTTGAAATATGCTATGGCCTCTTCTAATGATAGATTTTTTTAGATTTGACCAGTCAACTGCCCTTAATTCATTTAAGAAAATAGTAGGGTTGAAGTTCTTCCTGTTTCTAAGTGTTTTGTATTTGGTCTGGTGGGGGGTGCCTGCCTTGTGTTTTATGACATAGTTAGTAGATGATCACTAAGGTCATCAGGGAGAGTCCCGGCTGTGTACAGTTGGGGTTAGTTATTGACTAAGATCCAGTCTAGGATACTTTCGCTATTGGTTGGTTTATTGATCCTAGTGGGAGAGGTTATAGTCTGTTTAACCCGGATAAATTTATAGGTGTGAGGGGGGGTTCAGAGGAGCAGGAGTGCCAATCGGTATTAAAGTCACCAAGAACTATGGTTTCTTGGGGATAGGTGGTGGATAGCAAATAGGGTAGTTATATTGTTACCTGGTGGAATGTAGGCACAGATGATGTACATACATTTGTTATGATTAATCTCTAGTTTGGTTATGAGGGGTTCTTTATTTCTGAATTGGGGTGGTTGTATGGTTTCTCTATTAACAGTCAGTGTATTTTTGTACAGGACTGCTATCCCCCCTCCTTTCTTTGTGGTGCGGCCTAGTCAGTGTATATTATAGCCTGGTGGTAATATCTCATTATCAGTAGTAGTTGGTTTAAGCCAGGTTTCCGTAAGACATAATGTCTGGGGAGTGGGGTGCTAGGAGGGTGTGGAGGTTGGGAATTTTATTTTTAATACTTCTAATATTTAGGTGAAATGCTAGAAGGGAGCTAGTGGGAGTAAATTGGGGTAGCTTGACTGTGGGGGTAGTGATAGGGGAATTCAAGGTTACTGGGTGTAGGTGGGCCAGGGTTGGGATGAATGTCCCCATGTATTATAAGGTTATGATGACAAGATACTCTAAGCTTTAGGATTTTGTTTGTTAGTTTTATATATTCTTTGTCTTTGGGATTACATTTTGAGGCTTTACATGGGTGATATATTTTTGGGGGTGGCGTACCGGGTTTGTGGAGGATGGTTAAGTGTGTAGTCTTGAGTGAAAAGTCATGGGAGGCTGTTTGAGCTTTTGGGTAATGGATATGTAGATACATTTTTTGCTCATAGGCAGTAAGGTGATAAAATAAAAATTGTAGAGGCAGTAGGGTAAGTAGTATTGTTTTGTTTGCTTGCATTATGCAAGGGGATTGACAGCTTTCAGGCATGGGTCTGCTAACAGGGTTAGTAGGATAGGAAGAGAGAGAATAGGATTGAGAAGGGAGGGTGTTTAGTGATGTGTGAGGCAGTGAGTGGTGATTAGCATAAGGGGAGTGGCTTAAAGTAATACAAATTTAGCACTACTGGGGGCGTGTGGGAATAGGCAGCAGGGTGGGGTGCTGACCAAGCTCGAGCGCAACGGGGCTAATACAGACACGAGTTACAAGCCTCTGAAAGATATTTATTTTATAACATTCACTTTATATCTTTTAAGTTAGATGCACCCACTAGTTTTCTGATATTTTGTTCAGTTCAGATGCACCACATAGCTGAATTCCGGGTTTTTGATATCATTTTTAGTTAAAATACACCAGATTCTCCTTAGTTTTGTACAGGTAAGCACCTTACTTTAATGAGCTTACATTGTTACTGTATCCTGTTAGGTAAGCCTCGTCCCACATTTGGTTACATAAAATGAAGTAATACTAGGGATTTCACTAGTATATTGTTAGGGACACCGCCAGTGCTGTAGACCTAGGGCTTTAATAAAAAAGATATGCTAACCAGTATTAACCTTATGTAAGTAGGTTGCTGGGGACAGGCCAATCAACTCTCCATATTACAGTTGCAGCAGGGAGATCCTTTCCTGTGTTGCAGGCCTTTCAGTTTGTGGGTAGTTGGGAGGGGTAAAGCACCTTGATATAGATGCAGCGTACTGGGTCAGGAGTGTACTGGTTATTTATAGCGTGCTTTTCGCATGATAACAATAAAGCCATGTTGGGTAACTGCAATCGGAAGGGGAACTTCACTGATGAGGATAATGCAGTTATCAGTGAATTAGGATGGAGCACTGCTTCCTGGAAGAGGTACAAACAGGAACACCACCAGGCAGAAATAATGGCCAGCTTGAATGCAGATGGTGGGTTCGTCCATCTCTGCATTACCAGCATGACAGAATCAGTAAGTTAGAATGCAAAGAATATATGACTGTGGGAATATTGTGGCTCTGTAACATCAGCTAGTCTGCTTATATAGCAGTATTGGTGGTACTGTTGTCTGAAGCATCCATCTCTGTTAGCAAGGGTAGTCTGCAGGTTGATGTTCTACAGAAGTCAGCTAAGCTTTCACTGATAAGACAATTTTTGTGTACAAGTCTGATATGTATTTCATTGTTAACCAGAGTGCTTGCATGTTTGTTGCTCTCACCAATATATGTATAAAGGCAGAGCAGTGCTACCGAAGACAGAGCAGTACATTATACAACATTTGGGCACACTGATATCATGCAGGACAAATGAGGCACACCAATCAGGTATGCCATTTTCCATCAACATTTACAGAGCCATCAGTCTGCCATAGTGAATTCCTTATTTCTTCTCACTGATGAGCACCTGTCATTTGCTGCAACCTCCTTTGCACATATTCCTCAAAGTAATGGTAATGAGGACACACATATCAACACATAGGCAATGTGCCAGCGGAATATGGAGGGGAGCCATGTAGCTTTGACAGTTTCTAAGGATGACACCGTGTACTTAGATTTATTTATGCATATAGTATTACTAGCATTTTCACATAATTCTAATTTTAATGTTAATTTTTATGTTAGTACCTATGAACTTGATAATTTGTAAGACTCAAATATTTATTATTTTTAATAGCATTACTAATTCACATCTGCTGTCACGCTGTTTACTGCTCATCTTCTGCAGAACTAGTTGTGGACTTTGCATTATGTTTTTTCAAGTCTACAGTGTTTTAAGGTGCACCAAATACCAAACTTTCGTTACAGTGTAATGTAATTGTGGTACTGAATCTGAAGTATTGAGTGCCAAGTATACATAGTTAAAATTTGAGAGAATGGTTTTAACTGACCTTGTAAGGCAAAAAGCTACTTTGTATGTTAAGCTGAATTTTTTTCTTTTATTGTGAGTTTCAGGTAATTGCTATCTATCCTGCTAGCAATCAGGAATGTAATATGTCTTTGACTGCTAGCAGGCATTAATGAGTTAATGTCATCACAGCCAGCTGCATAGCATACAGTGGTGAAGCCTTGACTATGACTCAGATATCCCAAGACTGATTAGTGACCCAAATACTAAAGGAGTAAACAAAAGGAGGAATGAGTGAGCACTTGATGCTGTTTCATTCATTTTAGGGAGAGAGCAGTTGCCTGATCTGCTGCTATACTGACCCCAAGTAGAGGCTAGGAAGTGAAGACAGATACAAAGGACCTGGACATGTGTATTGATCCACTAAACAGTGCACTAGCAATGCTATCAGATAAATTGCACGTGCAAGCAAGCACAAGTGTCACTGGGTCAGCATTGCAGGTCCAGCTTCAGTGACATGTATATTATGGCTTGATATCAGCCTGGATATCAATCTCACTGCTAAATCATCTTTCTCCAATAAATAAGAGACAGGTGTAAATGAGTGATCAAAGTGGAACTAGTTGATGGTAGGCTAGAGTGAATGGATATAAACATATGGGGTTTAAAGCATAATTGTAGCTGTGCAACTTCTTGAGAAGACCAAGCATGAACAACCTGCCCATGTAGGCCTTACTTTGATGCATGAGATGCTTTAAACTGCTCCACCATTTTTCTCATATGGGAGGGGACTAGACATAAAAACAAACAGCAATCAGTGTAAGTGGGAGCACAGGCTATAACATGTACTTTTACCTGGATAATCTTAATTTTAAATTAAGTAATGCCTGTGTGGGTGCAGCTTTCAATTGTTCCTATATAGAGAGTTAAACTTTATTTGTTGAAAATGTACATAGTTTTGTGTGTTTGTTCTAAGTTAATAGGGGCTGGGTTGTTCTGAAAAATATATATTTTTTTGTTTTCATTAAACTATCCACTCTCCCATCACAACTATAGAGCAAAGGACTGTAATGTGGTGAGAAACAGGGCACGGTCTCTATACCCCAGTTGTCAGATCATCTGTAACAGAGAAGCTCACAGAATGAGGAGTACTAGGACATCATAACTGTTATGCAGTCATTTTACTGTGTAGATGTGTTCCTGACACTACTCTGTGGCAGAACCTGCTGACACTAGATTGAACAGAGAGATAGAGAGTGAGAGAAAGAGAGAGATAGAGGGGAGCTACAGTTCCTGGCTCAATAATTCATATTCACAGCAATTGGGATAGTAATCCACACTGGAGTAAGTAGTACATGATACAGAGAATGTAGTACATGATACAGAGTTGTGTACTATGCACACTTGTTTGTGTTTCATGGACAAGCAAAGTCTTTCTTCCACAAGCTATCAGGTCAAATTGTAGTGCTGTTTGCAAGAAAACCAAACATAGTATGGAAAAGGCCTGTAAGCCTCAATGCTCAGTGTTTATGAATCTCAAGATTAGATCTTAACAGGACTTCCAAGATGGCTGCACACTGATCAACAGGTTAATTTCAGCTCTCACAGTGTGAAAACAGAAAATGAGAAGTAAGGGCCAGCAAAATTGTCAGCTTGGGAAAATCCGCTTACTGGTGTGTAAGTAAACTGCCTGGATGCCTGCAAAGAAGAAATTTGTAAAACTTTTAAGAAAATCAATCAGAAAATATGAAGAGAAACACTGCTGGGAAGAATCCTTCAGCTGTTCAGCAAAAGCTTTGGTACAAAAGATGGCTTCTAGTAATTTAGAGGAAAAATAAATCAAGTAAACTAAGAGGTGATTAAAATAAATGAAACACTGAAGGAATATATCAACTCACATAACAAAATGCTGGAAAAATAGAAGAAGCTTTAACTAGCTATTCAGATGAACTCATAAAACTACAAACTCAGAGTTGAAAATGAATAAAATGCTGTTTGAGTATGAAATTCTCAAGAAGAGCTGTGAATTTTAGGCAAATATTCCTACATGAAGTGTTAAACATAATTTGTTGAAAATGTACACAGCTACACCTGTTTGTTCTAAGTTAATAGAGGATAGAGAATTTCTGAAAATGCATTTAATTTTTCTTTTGTTTGAGAGTTTTCATTAAAGCAAAAAGTCTTAAAAAAATTGACACAGGTTTAAATAGAGGTGAGAAGAAATGACAGTGTAAAAGATCAGTCTGCCAAACATTAGTGTGTGTATGTAAGATAAAAGTTGAAATACACATTAAAAAATCTTTTATGTATAATAGGTAGAAAAAATAGCTTTTTATCATAATGGCTAATCTGTCCATTTTATCTTGGAATGTGAATGGGCTTACAGGTATAGACAAATAGGAAAGAGTATTGAATTATATTAAAAAATACAAAGTGCATATAGCAATGCTGCAGGAAACACATTTGGAAAGAAATAAAAATGTGAATTTGACAAAAAAAGGATATCAGGATGGATATTCAGCAGAAAATCAGGCACTAAAGAAAAGGAAAGTAAATAATACTGATGCTAGAGGGTATCCACAATGATGGAAGATGAAAAAGGCATTGATGATAGATTTGTGGTAGTGACAGGCAACTGGCATGTGAGGAGGATTACAATGTATGTATTTATATAGCAACAAAAACTAGAGTCTATATCACATAGTCGAAATTACGTAACTTCAAACACCTAATGGTCGAACCATTATGTTCGAAGTTACATAACTTCAACTACCTAAAAAAACCAGAATAAACTGTTGTAAGCAGGGGGGCAAGCCCCTCTGCACCCCCCCCGCTACTTAAATATACCAACTTCAAGATCACACCACATTGAACAGAATGGAAACCTCTGCCTATGAGGATTTCCTTTCACATACTCAAACTTTTACAGATTCTAACTTATGGTCTCGACCATATGTGGTTCGAACTTGTAAAAGTTCAATGACGTGATAGGAACCCCAAAAACTATTATTATAGAACTTAGGAACATTTTTGGAGAAATAATCAATTCTCAGCAGGGAATATCACTTATAGGTGAGGACTGGAACTTGATTTGTAATAGTGAGTATGTATTAGGGGATCAGGAATGGAAAATATAACAAAAGAGTGTAGATTTCTGTAGAAATTTATGAAGATATGTTGTATGCTACATGTAAATTCAGTAGTAAGAACTCAGACAGAATTACATATTATTCCCAAGGTACAGTAACTAGGCTAGACAGGATAGAAATTATATTTCACAGGAACATGTGCATTAAATTGAAAGCTTCAACACATATCCAGTAACTGTTTCAGGTCATGCACCAATAAAAACTGAGATAAAAATGCATGTTAATGAAGTAAAAATGAGACACTGGCATTTTTCTACCCACCTGTTAAAAAGTAGAATTTAAGAAATGGGTAGTGGAAATTATGCAACTGCTACTAGGGAAGAAAGAAATTTCTTCAGAAGGGAATGTTAGTATGTGGAATAAAACAAAAATGGAGTTAAAATGGGTAGAAATAAAAGAGAAAGAGATATTTAAAAAGTAATAGGTATTATTTAGAGAGGCTCACAAAGGTTAAAGTATTGCAGAATGAGGAGCATCTTACAGAACAAGAGTAGGAGCAACTGCAGAATGCTAAAGAGAAAATAAAGGATTACCTTGATAATATGCACAAGTTTAAAAAGATTGATGTTAAACAACTGTTTTTGATCACTCCAGAGCACAAAACTTTTAGCACAATGACTTGAGCAAAAGAAAGTAAAAAGAATTGTCACTAAACACGGATCCTATGACAACAAAAATAACCAGAGATCTTATAATATTTTGGAAATTTCATGAAAATTTGTATAAAGCAGAGAAATGAGGTAACCAAGAAAGAGCGCAGATGAACATATTTATGAAAGACTTAATTATGCCAAGGTCAGAGATAGATGAGGCTCAACAAGTAATATTTAAGATAGGAGGAGATAAGATAAAACAGTGATGCATAATCAGTCTTCAGTGAAGTCTCTGGGAACAGTTAGTATTCCTGTGGAAGTCTTCAAGTTAGCTGGAAAGACAGTGATAAAGATTTGGACGCTTTAGTTCAGTACTATTAGGAAGGAAGGGATGCGCCAACATCTTCAAAGAAAGTTGGGGTGGCGGTATTACCAAAAGAGGGTACAGTCCCAGCGTCATATAGACCCATTGCAATTTTAAACTATGATTATAAAGTGTTTATGTCTATACTTGCTAAAAGAATGGCAGAGGTGTTGCTAAAATTGATGGCTATGGACCAGTATTGTTTTGTGGCGGGAAGGCAAAAATTTGTTAAGATTAATAGAACAGTAATGATCCAGAGGGATGCAAAATGTAACAAAATGCCACTGTTCCTGTTTGGGTCGTGAAGCAGAGAAAGGATTTGACAGAATAAGCTGTGATTTTATGAGTAGGGCAATTGAAGCATTTGCTTTCCCTAATACAATAATAAGGTTAATTAGGATATATGAAAGATCACAGGCAAGAATTAAAGTGGGAGAGTTCCTCGCCAATAAGTTGTTTTTGAACAGAGGAACTAGACAGGGATGTTCACTTTTCTCTTTTGTTATTTGTTTTATATTTAGAGCAACTGGAAAAGAAAACAAGGGACTCAGAAATTCAAGGATATAATTGGTTGTTGTGTCTTTCGGCTTTTAGGGATCGCCACAGCGGAACTCCGAGTTGGCTTTAGTTGCAAATTATATTTTGTACTTGATAAAGCCAGAAAAGGGCATCTCAGTGTGTCTTTTCAAGATATAAATTAATGAAGATAAAACAAAAGGCTGTAGCCACAAATGATGTACCCACACATGTATTGGATCAGCAATAGCCATATTTATGGGGACACAATAAGATAAAGTATTTAGGAATATGGATTAAAAAGGCTTCCGTTATAGCAGCTAAAGATATATATGGGAAGAGACTGAACAAAAGATAATACAAAAACTGGGAAACTGGAAGCTGCTGTTTATGGATATGGAAAGTAAGGTACAAGCAGTGAAAATGTTTTTAATCCCTTTAGTTTTATATACAAATCAGGCATATTTCTATCAACCAGAGGAGATGATGTCAACAATAATTACTAAAGAGCTGAAGGAATTGATCTGGGAGGGGATGAGGGCAAGTGTTAAGTGGAATAAGATGATCATCCCAATAGGACAAGTTTATTTAGGATTACCTGATTTGAAAGGATATTTTAGAGACATAAAATTAAGGCCCCAACAGTATAGTTAGGGTGTGGTGAAAGGGGCAAATGCCTTGGCTGCAAGGTGTTAGGGGACATGATTGGCCATCTAATGCTGATAGCTCTTTAGTGCATAGCAGTTTTTAAAAGCTGTTATTGCAGCTGGTGTTAAACATGAGCAGTGCAGTTTGTGACAGATTAAAAGAAAAAAATATTTCTTTCTTTTTTTTTTTTTTTTTTTTTTTTTTTTTACTAAAAAGTAATGTGTAGCGCTCCATGTGGGATATAAACTGCAACAACTGCATTATACATTTTGCAGCAAGCAATTTAGAAATTTATAAAGAAAAAAAAGAGATTTGATTATTTTCTGAACTAAATTCTGAGGAAGGGGTCAGTGCTAGGGCACAGAAAGGGACCTCATTGGCTCCTGCATTTCAGAAGCCACAGGAACCTGATTCCAGACCTTTCTTTAATTAATTGTCCCTTAACTAAGAAGGGGCTAAGTTGGGATGCAGAAATAGGACCTGGTTGGCTCATGCATTTCAAAAGCATCAGCTACCAGATTACAAGCGGACGTTTTTTTTTTTTGCTCTTCCATTGAAGAGCTTGGCAGGAGGAAGTATGTGTGTATCTGGCTAATGTGAAGATCTGGGGATGTGGGATGCAGGAACATACATCAGCCCCAGGGGTTACAAAATTCAGCTATGCCTCTGTAAGGCTCAAATGTATAACACAAGGTGAAGGTTATAATTCAAAGTGGAAAAAGATGATGATGAAGTGATGGTAGGGGTGCTCTAGAAATAAGGAGAGAGTGGGATTTTGGATGCAGATCCTTAAGAAGAAGAATAACCATATAAAATATTATATTCATAAACTTGCCAAAAGTATTCTAATAACTAAGCCAACACTGGATTAGAGAAAGGAGATTTTGTCAATGAGGATGATTGTAAGTATGGGTACAGAAAATAGGCAAGAGGAGTTGGAATTTACTTGAGAAAACTGGCAAAGGAACCAAGATATTGGAAGCAAATCACTAGAGAGAGAGAGACAACGAGAAAGGTAACAGAGTGGGATGTGGCCAAGAGTAAGTTGTATGGCAGGTTAGAGACTGCCTTCCCTATCAGGGACCAGTTTTAGAGTAAAGGTAAAGAGAAAGGGATAGGGGGATGATATTAAAATGGGGTAATTAGTAGGGCATCTAAAATATTGCATGATAACTATAAGAATCAATCAGAAGTGGTTTGAAAAGATTTGGAGGAGAGGCTGGAAAAGCAATTTACAAGGGAACCATGGGAGGACATATGTATGGCTCTCAAGTATGCAACAAAGTCCAGAAGGCTTAGAATTTTTACTTGGAAGTATTTGCATATGTATTTTTATAATCCAAGCAGACTTCAAAGAGTTTTTCTTCAGATAGAAAGCAAATGATGGACATGTGATGGGGAAGAAAGAGGTTACAGGGAACATATTTTGGGAGTGTAATCAGTTGGCAGATTTAAAAAAAATTCCAAAGTACTCTGTCTGAAATATTGGGGGAGAAAATAGATGTAAGAAAGGAAATGATTCTTTTGAGCTGTGATACAGAATCTGAATGGTCCAGACATAGTAAGGAATTATAAAGTTTAATTCTGACAGCTGCCAAAAACAATTACTAGAAAATGGAAATCAAAGTCTAAACCAACTGTATTTGAAGTTTTGAAAATTGTAAAGGAAATAAAAGAACTGGAAGAGGGATATGTAGAAAAAGGAATGAGCAATTCACATAGAAATAAATGAAATTTGTAGGAATAATTCATGCAGAATAAAATTCAGGAGGAGGAGTGAAGTTTGAGGGAAGGCAATAATTGAATAATTTATGTAATGTTGGATTGATGCCAGTTATAAAGAAAGAAAACATGTAATGTATGTAAATGGAAAAATGTTAATATAGTTTTCTTTTCTGTTAATGTATGTGTGCCTATGTCTTAATTGATAATTTAATAAAGGTGTTTAAAAATAATTAGATCTTTTCATAGAGTGATAATTCTAGTTAAACATCATTTTGTGAGTACACACTTGTGTTCTGAATTTGACACCAGTTTTTCTTGTTTAATTTGATATGAAAGATTTGAACTTTTTATGATGAAGCTCTGAATATATATTTCTAACAGCTCTTCTAAAAAGGTCTTCTAGCCTTTATCAAAATATATTCACATTTGCTCTTGTGCTGATTTGTTATACTATGTTTATGTTGCAATGCAATCAAATGTGCCAGTTATCAACACAAATCTGTGTTAATGTCCATAATACTGCTCTCATTCTGAAAAATGTCTGCGTTTGTTGCCTGTGCAATTGCACATTTAACAATAAACAAACAAAATAAAAGAAATAAATGCAGGTCAGTGCATGCTACTAGTTCATCTGACATGCTTCTTAATTTGTAGCATTTATGTATTCACTCACTAGGTTGTGCTGTTACCCTGCCTAAGAGTCTGTATCCGGAGAAAGTTGCCAGTTTTATTCAAACAGATTATGTCAGGCTAATTTATCCAGTTTAAACAAGGGTCTGAATGAAACTTTATCCTTTCAGAACTGCGTGAAGAGCTTTTCTTACCTTTGTTCAGTACAGGTGTTAGCCAGTCTCTCTCCAACCAACACTCCATGACCATTACCTGTAAGCACACTCAAAGTCCGCAATAGAGTTTGAGTATAATGCACTATAATCAGGGACCTTTACCCTTGTCTGTGCCTCATAAACACATATCCTGTTAAGCTGACAGTACTTCCTCAATGTATCTTTCACTGTACAACATCTCTAGCTAGGGATAGTTTGTAGTTAACTTCCAGCCAGTGGTAATGCTCTGGACATTACCAAGTTATTAGTTCTTTAATTACACTCACCAAGTTATTAGTTCTTTATTAGAAATCTTTTCTTTCTCCTTTGTTTGTGTTTATTTGTCACTTGCACTGTGTACCAGGGAGATATCTAGAGTCCCTAACTTTGTTGATATTCTCCAATATCCATTTCTGAACAGAAAGCATTTTTTCCAACTGCTGAAAATAAGAACAAAGAGGCAAGCTTCCTTCCAAGAGCGATATTTGTGTCTGTACTATAAGAAGATAACTCTTAAGAGATGGATACATGACACCATCATTTGTTAAGGAGAAAAGGACTATTCACAGCCCATGCCTTAAAGATGAGAAGCTCGTGCCTCAACCTGACAGGTTGCCTGTTACAGGTGGAGTGTGTAGGTGCTCAGAATTCACTGGGTGAGTTTGGGCATCTATTATATCAAAGCAGTAAAAGTAGTTTCTGAAATTGTTTGCTTAAGATAATTTAATTTAGTGGTTCCTAATTAGCAAAAGCTTGCATAAGGACGTAGTGCAACTAAAAAGTTCCCCTTTGAGATTGTCAGATCTAAAATAACATTCTGCTATAGAGTTTGACCTTTTCACAGGCATTTTTGCAAATACACCTACTTGGAAGAACAAAACGCCTGATACGCTTGAGTAGAACATCGTCATCACAGTAATTTCAGCAGATTTCAGAGAATATAGGATCCTCTTAGATAAGGGATAGCAGCAGATCAGAAGCTTGTGTACACACCGCGAATTCTGGTTTCATCACTGCACTGCACTTTTACCACATTCAAATGTCTGCCTCAGACTATACTTTTGTCTTACTATACACATCTTCATTTTCCATATGCTTCTTTTCTGCACAGGCTTCATAATGGGCTTTTGTGCTTCCTTTCACTAAATATCTGTTATGTGACAGTACCTTCTGAGCAAATATTTTTTTCATCTCTGCTCAACTTTGGTTTCATAATGTTTTACTGACTTTCACACAGGTGAATCTGGTTGAATTATCTGTGCCATAGAGTTCAACTATGCTGTTATGACCAGTCGAGAGGCTCTGTGTTTATGTTCTTCAATATGTCTGTGTGTCTATTGGGGGTGAGGTGGATTGGGGGGTCATATTCATAAATGCTGTCAAAACGTTTTGAAGAGACCACCGCAATTAATGGCTACTTTTCTACCTCAACTCATAATTTACTTGGAATCATGTTTTCTGAATTCTTCCTAGATCACTCCCAAAGGCATTTTTCTAACAAAACAAGAAGTCTACAATTCCTTGCTGCAGTGTTGATTTCATTGAAGATAATAAGGTGTGTATGCATCCATTTTCCACATGTAGACCTTTGAAGTACCTCTAATAGGGAATACCATATTATTTCAAAACTTTGTGCAAGACAAGATGGATTACTATGTTACTTGTTGACAGGAGTAGCTTGGTCTGAAGGGCTATTCCACAATAATTTTCAGGCTAAACAAATGCGCCACTTGTATGGTATCAAATAGCAGACTGAGAAGTCAGGTTAAGTATGATATATAATTATGTTTCCACATGTAGGGAATTATAAGCATTGAATAAACAGGTACAATCAGCTTTAGTAAGTAACATAGTTAAGAAATGACATGAGTACAAATATAACAACAGAAAAGAAAAGAAAACTAACCAAAGGAACATTTTCCATTAATTTCATGCAGTATGCATATATTTTCTTTTAGCAATTTCCATTCACTCTGACATTACATAAATTGCTCCATTCCATCATCATCATCACATCCCTTTTGCCATGTGGAGTGTTGTGTCAGCTGTCGCCATCTGTCTCTATTCAATGCCACTCTCCTGCTGCCTGACTGTTGCAGATCTTCTCTCACACAGTCCATCCACCTCTTTGCTTTATGCCCTCATTTTCTCTTGCCTTCTTCCTGTCTGTCCAAAATCATCTTCACCAGATTGCCCTCTGTTTTCATGCAGAATTCCAGCCTTCCCATAAGCCTCTCTTCTCCATCTGAACATTATTCTGCATGTATTGTTCCTAAAAATGTGATTAATTTCTTTTTAGTTTGTTTCTTTCCCTTTTCTAGAGATCCTACCTTCAGCTCTTGTATCTCTTGCACAGTATTTAATACTTCAGTTACATTTCGTTTTCATTTCCATTTCATATTAATTGCTTTTCTTTTTAGTTCATATGTGTCTTTTCAGGAACACTATTTTTTTATATATGGCCAGTACACTTTGTTGCCGATTATCAAGTGATTTCTTAAAAAGGGCTAAACTGCTTGACATGCAGATATTGGCTGGAATATTATTTAATAATACAGTCATTTTATTTGTACTAAATTTATGCTTAAGTTTAGTTTTACATATTTGAATACTGAAATTCATGTTATTATGTCTCAGGCCCCTTTTGCTTGAAAGCATTTCCATAATAAAAGTGTTTTTTAAGATTGGGTCATAAATATTATTTGTAGCTATCAACCTTCCTTGAAAATATCTATAACAAGACAGAATATAACTTTAGATGCCTCCATTTCATTTCATAATCTAAATCCTTAACTGAAGCAATTATTTTGGTAAATTTTCTGTGCAAATCTAATATAGGTTCTTAAGTTCATAAGTGTTTACTAGGTTAATGACCACAAGGGCCTTTTTAAGCCTAGTCATGCATCCCAAATCTCTGACAAGTTCTGATACTTTTGATAAGTGTAAGCATGGGCCTGGGAGATGAACCATTTACAGATTACCTGTTTGCATTAGAGACATAGGTACCAAACCAGGGATAAATTTCTGGTTTCCCATCCAATTGTCCAAGTTGCACTTGAGCTGGGTTAAGGAGGAACTCTACTTCACATGGATGGGGACCATGTTCCATAGACAGGATAGTCTCTGGGATACATACCTATCTCTCCAACAGGTCCTACTTATATCAAAGGCAAGGCTTAAGTCTTTAGAATGGGTAATTCTTGTACTGTTTGTTTTTTGGATATACACGAGGTCCATCAGAGTGGAGTCTGACAATGCCCTGTATGCCAGGCAAAGATCTCCCCTCAAAAGCCTGTAGGAGACAAAATACAGAGATAAGGAATTAAGGCAGTCTGCATAGGACATATTACTTACACCCTGTATTCTTTTAGTGAGAAACCTCTGTGGACACTCCAGTTGTTGCATATGCTTTGTTAGGTACATACCAAAGGGGGTATTGTACTCAATGATAGGTCTGATGAATGCTGAATACAGTGGAACAATGACTTCTTTGGACTTAGTTTATAAGTTGTGCAACATAGACTGATTTCCTCACCACTGTAGACACGTGATGATCAAAGGCTAGATTACTATCTATGTGTGTCCCTAAGTCCCTAACTACTAGGTCAGCTCTAAGGGGTGTGTTGTCAATATGATAGTTACCATGGATGGGTGACTTCCCAAAGGATACGGTTATGCATTTCTTGGCATTTAGTTTTAGTCCGTGGCTCTGACACCAGTTTGTCTGTGTCAGCCCTTCCTGGAGAACATTTGTTTCAGTGTGAGATTCAATGACAGCTCCTAATTTGCAATCATCTGCAAATTTAGTCAGCCAAAGACCACTGAAATTGTCCTTGACTTCTGAGAAGTAAATGCCAAAAAGCAGTGGTCCAAGGACTGATCCCTGAGGGACTCCACTTGTGACTAGCCTCTTTGTAGAGGTGAACTCCCCAGTTCTGACTTCTTGGGTCCTGTCTGTGAGCCAGTTGGCTATCCACCGGGTGACATAAGGGTTTGTACCTAACCTCTTGAGTTTGTCAACAATGCCCGAGTGGGGTATTGGGTCAAATGCCTTGGTCAGATCAAGGTACGCAGTATGAACAATTTTGCCCTTGTCCATTGCTTTGTAGACCTTCTCAAAGACCAGGTTGAGTAGGCATGATCTGCCCTTGATGAAACCAATTGTGCTTGATTGTACATACAAGAGATGTTATTATATTCTAAGACTGGTCTTGTCTTGTATAAGACTTAACTGCTGTAACAAGGCAAGTCTCATCTCATGTTGTTAGTGACCTTGAAATATAACCCATTTTTCACATTGCTTTATTACAAACAGACTTTGCATGATTTTTAAATGAGAGATTTGAGGTGATTATAATTCTTCAGTTTTTGGCAGCCAATACATTAAACATAGTAAGAGCCTACTATATGTCTTTACAATTCAGATCTTGTATCCCAGCTCAAAAGAATTATTTCCTTACTTTTAATCATTTACTCACCCAACATGTCTGACAAAGCATTCTATAGGGAATTTTTTAAATCTGCCAACGTGTTACAGTGCCAAAAATGTGTTTCCACTTTTCTCTATTTTTACCACCACATCTCCAGCATTTGCTGTCTATTTGAGGAAAAAAAATCTCTGACGTCTACTTGAGGTATAAAATACCTATGTAAACACCTCCATACAGAAATTCTATGCCTTCTGAACGTTGTTGCATATTTGGGAGACATATATATGTCCTCCCATTATGTCTTTAAATTGCCTTTCCATTTTCTTTTCCAGTCTCTTCTAACCTCGTCTGGTTGATTCTTATATCGTACAATATTTTATATGTGCTACTAATTATTCCTTTTTAACAGCAGCTTCTGTTTTAGACTCTACTTAAAAAGCTACCAGTGCTGGCCGCTGGTCTTTTGCTCAAGACTCTGCTAGCCTTTTTCTTTTTGCCTCTATACTGTATCAGGGAAGGCACTCTCTAGCCTGTAGTCCAAAGGTCTGGTAAGCCTCATCCCACTCTTTTAGATTTCCCTAGTTATTTTTTCCCAATACCTTGGTTCCTTAGCTAATTTCTTCCAGTAAATCCCAGTCCCCTGTTGCCTATTTTCTGGACTCTTACTTGCAGTCACTCCTACTGGCAAAATCTCCTTTCTCCATTCGTAAGCTGGCTTAGTTCTTGGAATACTTTCTGCTACTTCATGTACATAATATTCTGTATGACTGTTGTTATTCTCTTTAAGGATTTGCATCCACAATCATGCAGTCTCCTTTTTTATTGAATTCCCTCCCCTGTTTCATCACCATGTTTTTCCACTTTGAAGTATAGCTTTCTGCTTGTGTTATGTATATGAGCCTTAAATGTGTAGCTGTAAAATTTCCCTTCAAATCAGGTTATTCCACATCACCTTGTTATATTTGAAGGATCGACTTATCCCACTTGATCCTTGTCTTCTTCCCCTCCCCACTAAATTTCTTCAGCTCTTTATTAATTATTGTCCACAACCACTCGTTTGGTTGATTAAAATATGCCTGACCAGTATATAAAACAAAATGGACTAAAAACATTTGTGCTGCTGGCATCTTGCCATCCATACTATGTTATATTTTGTTTAGTCTTCTCCCATACAAATTTAACTGCCATAACAGAAGCCTTTTTAATCCATACCCCAAAATGTTTCATTTAATGGTGTCACCATAAGTATGGCCATTTGCTGAACTAATTCATGTATGGGTACATAACTTACAGCTATAGCCTTTGTTTTATTTTCATTAATTTTATATCCCAAAAAGACTTGAAACTGTCTCAAAAGTTTCCACAACACTGAGATGTCCTTTTTTGCTTTTATCAGGTACAAAATAATATCATCTGCAAATAAAGCCAACTTTTTTGATCACCATACCAATTATATCCTTGAACTTCTGACTCCCTTATTTTCTTTGCCAATAGCTCTAAATGTAAAGCAAATAACAAATGGGAAAGATGACACCTCTGCTTGGTTCCTGTGTTCAGGCACAAGTTATCAGAGAGAAATCCTCCCACTTTAATTCTTGCCTCTAGTCTCCTCCTGATTAACCTTATTATATTAGGGAATGCAATTGCTTACATTGCCATACTCATTAAATCCCAGCTCACTCTGTTGAATCCTTTCAATGCATTAAGACTCACCAGCAGCACTGGTATTTTTTTTTTGCAAATGCTCTAGTCTTTACTTGGCCTAAAGACAGAAATGCCCCAAATGGACAAGCGAAAATAAATGGGGGCAGAAACGATCACAGAAATGACAGTTTGCATAATAATTCAAAAAGTAAAAATCGTTATAATCAGCATGTTAATGCAGGTCCATTTGACTTTGCTAGAGGAAACATAAGTAATAGTAATGGTGTTGGTGAAAGTGTTTCTATTGAAAATGTTAATGGTAACAATATTGTCACAACTGTAGCAGAGATACATTCCACAGAGTCTACACCTGTAGTTATTTTAGAAACAACAGATGATGATCATAGGGACACAATATTTGACAACAAAGGTAATCAATTGTGTGATTTTAATAAGGTTCCTGATACACATACAACCCCCAAAATTAGTACATATGGTGAAGTGGTTAGAAGAAAAACCAATATTAATACTAAAGGAAGTTCTGATAGCCCCCAAGAAATGGTCCCTTTCCCTATTTCCGAGAATCGGAAAGGGGGCGGGACCGCTCTATGAGCAGAGGGAGGCAAAAAAGAAGGTTAAACGAAGAGGAAAATACAGGCCTGAGAAAACAGTGGGAGAAAACAGTGAATCATAAATATGGAACATATCACACCGGGTTTTAACAAAGAACGAAATTTTATTATTGGAAAAAGGGCTTTCATTCATACCCTCAAATAAAAGTGAAATAACAAATTCTATTTTAGATTTAAAACTATTTGTTAGGAATATACAACTAAAACTAGATTTTAGTAGTACATCCACCACCCATGTTGTCCATCCATTTAGGAAACCAAGTACTTACATTCCTAATAACCATCCGTTAATAGAAGCTTTTTCTAAATTAGTTGAAGAGGATTTACACAAGGTATATAACAGTAACAGAGATAAGAAATGGTATGGCAATTTAAATCATGGGATGAGACTGGCTCTAAGGTACTTAAGAAATGATACCAGTATAGTAATCAGACCTGCCGACAAAGGAGGTTTAACTGTAATCTGTATATATTGAATATGAATGATATGTTGAGTGATACACAGTTTTATCAAAAAATTAGAAACAAGTAGATAAAATTATTAATGAAACATCTAAACTCCTACACGAATATCATGGAGAGGGCAGGATAGATGACTGTTTACTCAATTTTTGTATAGTAGATGAACCCCTGATACCATGTATACAGGGTGTTCCGAAAGTCCATAAGGATCCCAACTGTCCGCCCATGCGACCTATAGTGGCTGGGCGGGGTTGGGTTACTGAACCTATCTCATTGTATTTGGAATCGAAATTGCGACCTATAGTAGAAAAGTATGCATACATTTTAAGAGATACTAAACAATTCCTCATTATGTTATATGAGGTAATGATTATTAGTAATGATTTTTGGTTAGTTACTCTTGATGTACAATCTCTATTTACCACTATACCTAATTCACAAGGCATAGAAGGTATTCGTAGATGTATGTTAGCTCAACAAAACATGACAAATTATCAAGTTGATACCTTGTGTAAACTTATGGAAATTGTTTTGTATCATAATATCTTTACATTTGACAATCAGGTATACATTCAGAGGGATGGCGTGGCTATGGGCATCCCACTTTAACTGGATGTGAATTTTACTTGAACTGAATGTGAGCTTTACTCTGTATCTGGCTGTTTTAAACTCTGTTAGAATTGCTTGAACTCTTAGCACTATGCATAGTTTCATCAGTATTAGTTGTGTTTTACGCTTTATCTGGATGTGCATTTTACTCTTTACCTGGCTGTCTTTATAGTCTGTTACTATTTCTAGAGCCGATAGCGATGGCATGGTTAATTTATGACATATGTTAAACAGCAGCCTTTACCAGACTGCAATTATAAGTTAACTTACTTACTTACTAGGAATGCATATTGTGTAAGATATTAGATATTGACCAACAGGAGCAAACAGTGAGCTCCATATTCTAATTCCTCTTGCCTACACTAATTCCTTTCGGCGTTGTGCACGTGGGCCCTCCACATACAGGCGTGTATGTTGTAACATATGCTAAACTGCAGCCTTTATTAGACTGCCAGCATAATTTAACCTAATCACCTTCCAGTAATGTATAATGTGTACGGTATTTGTTTAGATCAATAGTAGCGAACAGTGTGCGCTTTATGGTATTCTCTTGCCCACGCTAATACCTATCGGCGTTTTGCACGTGGGCCATCCACTAATGAGCATTATAACTAGCCGGATTACTGGATTGCTAGAATGGATCATTCTCTCATTATTAGTAATTAGCTAAACCCGTCTGTTCTTTAACTTTTCTCAACTGCTAGCATTAAATAAAAAAGGCTGCGAGTATATCCTATTTTTTTGCTTTAGCAGAAAGGAAAACAACTTGCACTATTACTCCTGCTGCACTCGCATTTAACTGCCAGTGTCTAGCACAGGGGACCTAACAATTTGCGCTATCCTTAATAGTATCTTCCTTCTGTGCAGATGTGCTATCATTATTTGTTTGTCAAATACGTACACTATTGTTTTTCCTGCTGAGATTGGATATATTAGAATGTATATATAAGGTTTGCCTGTGTAGTCTAGCAATTGCATTGTTTCCCTCACTACCTGTTTCTCTCTCTCTCTATACACCAGCTCTGTGTTCCTGCACATCCCTTAGCCTGACTGCCTGATTCTGCCCGGCTTGACTCCCAAGGAAACACTCTCAGTGTACAGAAGTTTACCTACCAGCTCCCTGGAGACTTCCCAGGAACACTGAAAGAGAAAGTATGTCTGCTATTGTCAGTTGAAAGACTGTATCCATAATAAAACATTACTACACTGCTAATGTAGGCAAGTTTCCTGAGTCAGGTAAGGCAGCAGCCAATGGGGGGGGGACCCCCCCATAGCAGTCTGTTATATCCCCACTTCCAGCATCTCTCACACTCTACTTCCCAATATTTTCTCCTGAATTGCTCATATCTAAACTGCATCCTCTCCTACATCTCCTCATCTCCCTCAACCTGGCATTACCTCAGGTGCAGCATATTCTGTAATTACGGTGACTACCCACTAGATGGCGCCTCTTTACTCGCTGCCTACTATATATCTTTACATTTTTCTTTTACATCTTACTAGCTATACCTTCTGTTCTTTACTAAAGCTTCTCTTGTACTAGGCTACCCTTACTAAATTCCTAGCACTAGCTAAACTCTGTCTCTTCCTATCCTACTGTGCCCTAAAGTGTCTCTTATCTCTACTCACCCCTCTAAGCATCCTATATCTCCCACTGCCAAGCCTCTTCCTCCCTGCTACACTTTCTGCCTTTATACTTACCTGTTGCCTCTCTATTTCACTGATTGTCTTTCTTGACACAGAACTCCTTGTCTTATCCCGCTCTGTTTGCCCTGTGGGCTCACTCCGCTCCCCTACCCTGCCCCCAATTCCCACCTGCCCCCACTGATCCTACACCACACCCCCTCTAACACTGCACCAATACCACTGCTTACATCATTATCACACCATATTAGCCACGCCCACCTCCAACTTACTCTGTTGTTCACTCCCACCTCCATAGACACCACTACATTGACTTACCTACCACACGACTCATTCAACTCTCATCTATTAACTCCACAATGCCAACATCTCCCACCCAACTCCTAATTCAACAACTTCTCTTAATCACACTACTTCTTTCTCTTTTTGCTACCTATCTCTTAACCTCTTATGAACAACCACTTCACTCCTCCACCCCCTTTCCCTCTAAACATACTTTTACATTATCACTAGCCACTACTCCAAACTCCCTAAACATTACATCTACACCCAACTACATATTTCCCAAATATCATAGACTAGCACCCATTAAATATACCAATCCCAATAATAAAAAACTACCTAACTATTCTTACAAGTTACTTTACCATAAACACATCACATACCTTCACTCCCTACTAGATGGAGACATACACCCAAACCCTGGTCCTAACCATACCTCTACCACTGATAAATGTACTCTAATTACCAGTAGCTCCATAACCCCTTCCAAGCCAGCTAACTCTCTCTTTATAGCACAACTTAATATACGCAGCATTAATAATAAAATCCCACACCTACATGCCCTCCTAGATGTCCACCAATTTGATATCCTATGCCTATCTGAAACTTGGCTTAAACCTTCAGTCAAAGATAATGAAGTAACCCCTCCAGGTTATAATATCATCAGAAAAGACCGTACTACTAAAAAGGGAGGAGGGGTCACAGTCCTCTACAAAACCAAACTACAAATCAGCACCATTGACCTTAACCCACCTTTAGACAATAAAGCCGAAATACTCATCACTAAACTTCAGGTCAACCATAGTAAAGGTATTAATGTCATCTGTTTATACCTTCCACCAGGAAACAATATTAATACCCTTGAAAATATTCTGAATTTTCTTATTATCAACCTCCCACAAGAAACTATAATTTTAGGAGACGTCAATATTGATTGGCAGGCCTGTAATAGTATACACCCTTCCACCCATATTAACTTATATGGCTATACACAAACCATTAACTCCTCTACCAGAACTCACAAACCCAATAACAAAAAAACAACCTCGGACTAGATACTTACTAATAATCCTCTACAAACCTACAAAGTAGGGAACCTCCCAGATGATCTAAGTGACCATTCCTTACCCTACTTTATTAGATCTAAAACCAACCTCACTCTTCCCAGCACTGCCAGAACTGTTCGCTGCAAAAAACAATTTAACCATAATCTATTCCTGACAGAACTTAAACAATGTAATTGGTCACCACTAAAATATCTTCCACTTGATGAAGCTGTAGCCTATTTTAATACCACATTCTTAACCATCCTGAACCACCATGCACCATTACGCTCTATTAGATGCAAAGCTAAACCAGCACCCTGGCTCTCAAATACTGCAAGACATAAAATCCAGCTGAGAAACAAAGCCTGGGTCAAATGGCGTACTACTAAAAATCCATTAGATCACTTAATTTTCAAACAACTAAGAAATAATACTAAAAAAGCCATAGTGCTAGATAAAAAGAACTTTTACCTCCAAATACAGCAAACCCATCAAAATAAACCTCAAATGTTTTGGAACAGTATTAACAAACTTCTTCACCCAGGACAATCAACCACCCCTAACCCTCTAGGCTCCAACCCAGATAATCCCATTCACACTGCCAACTCCTTTAATTCCTTCTTTACCAATGCCATCCAATCTCTTGCTAGCCATCTTTCACCAGACACCACAACTCTGCTTAATTCATCTCTAAATCCTCCTCCATCCTTTCAAATGCAACCAGTGTCTACTTCTAGTATATGCTCTCTTGTACTAAAACTTAAACCTTCCACCCCTTCTGCTGACCAACTCCCAGGAGAATACCTCCAAATTGGAGCCAAATCCATTGCCTACCCTATATCTATCCTTATCAATATAACCATTAGTGAAGGAAATATCCCATCCATCTGGAAAATGTCTTATATTATTCCTTTACACAAAGGTGGGAACTCTAATCAATTCTATAACTTTCGTCCTATAGCCTTGCTATCTCCTCTGGCAAAAATTATGGAAAAATGTATCCAAAAGCAACTTCTAAACCACCTTATCCAAAATAAGCTACTGGCAAACTGTCAACATGGTTTCAGACCTCACCACAGTACCACCACTGCCCTGCTGTCATTTACAGATTGTATTAACAATAATCGTAACAACGGCTTTCTTTCCTCTGCAGTATTCGTTGATTTATCCAAAGCTTTCGACATGGTTCATCACCAGCTGCTCTTGCATATTATGAAATCTCTATCACTAGACCCATTAGCCATCAACTGGTTTAAATCTTACCTTGATAACAGAAAACAAGCGGTTCTCTGGCACAATAATCTTTCTAATCTCCTCCCCATCTCCCTTGGTGTCCCTCAGGGCTCCATATTAGGGCCGCTCCTATTTTCCATCTATATTAATGATCTTCAGTCAGCAATTCCACATTCTACCTGCATTCAGTATGCAAATGACTCCACTATTATCTGCTTAGCTACTTCTCAAATTGAACTGCAGACCATCACCCAGAAAGCATTTAATACTGTTGAACAATGGTTTACAAACCGCTGCCTCCTATTAAATCGAAAAAAAATAAACTGCTACTCTTCTCCCCAACCCGCAAGTCCACCCCTACACATTTTACACTCACATCTAACAATGGTACTATTATCTCTCCAGACCTATCTACTAAACTCCTAGGAATATCTCTAGACAACAACCTCAACTTTGACACACATATTAACAGTACTATAAAAACAGTCAACAAGAAACTTGGATCCCTCTATAGAATCAAACCCTTTCTTACTCCAGCAGCTAGGACTGCTATAGCCAGAACTTATCTCATCTCTACTCTACTCTATGCCTCACCCATTTATACAAACCTTTCTAAAACCAACATTAACAAGTTGACTGTATCCTATAATAATATTGCCAGATTTGCTGCTGCCACTCCTTTCCATACCCATCACTGTCTAAATCTTAAACAACTTGATTGGTTAGAGTTTCCACACCATCTGCACATTTCACAGCTTACTTTTGCCCACAAAACCCTGTATCAACCCTCCAATACTCCTATTCTTTCAAGCCTACTTACCCTTTACCACAATCTTAAAAACTTACGCTCTTCTAATAAACTTCTGTTTAACACTGTAGATCCAACAATTTAGCAGGTGACTCCCTCTTCTGTAATACCATTGGTAAGCTATGGAATCTACTACCCACTGAACTCACAACTCTCTCCTCTCATACACATTTCAAAAAGAAGCTCAAGCTTTATCTCATGACACACTGGCTATGTTCCTGTACTATCTCTGACTAACTGCTGTTTCTTCTCACTAATTACCACCTGCCTCAACTAGCCTTCCCTACGAGATCTGCTTATTATGTATCTTTGACTGAATTCTTCATATATACACCTATATCTCATCATTGATTACTGCTCTGGCCATGCTTATTGGTAGTATAGCAGTTACATTTCAAAAAAAAAAAGAAAAAACAAAAACTGTTTTCCCCTATTCTATTCAAATCAGCTCTAATCTATACTATTTTCTATATTGTCTTTATTATACAACTTATTGGTATTTCTTTCTTGACTGTATTTTGCAAATATTCTTCTGTATACTTTTTCAAGTCTGTACTTAATATCGGTTCTTATTGTATATTGTTTTATTGTATATTGCTTGTTGTGTTGCACATGGAGCTTTTCTCCCCGGGCCTCAACTGAAAATGGACATGTATCCAGCTAGACTAGCCTGGTCAACAAATGTAAAATAAAATAAAAATAAATAAATTGTTTAAATTAAAAAGTTACAAGTCACATGTCAAATTCTATGTTCGATTTGTGGATGATTTGTTTTTGATATGGAGCTCTGGATATCATGAGTTATGTGATTTCTTGCAGCATATGAATTCCCTCACCAATTATTTAAAATTTACCATGTCAGCTTCCAAAAATCTTATTTCATATTTGGATGTATTTATAGAAAGATTACCCAATGGATTATTAAACATGGGGGTACATAGGAAAACTTGTTATAGGAATGCCCTTTTGCACAGAACCAGTATGCATCCTAACTATATATTCAAAAATATAATCAAAGGACAAGCCATGAGTGCGTCCCGCATGAATCCTACTGAAGCTGGTTATAGGAAGGAAATTCAGAAACTTAGTGAACATCTGAAAGAGAGATCATATTATCTAGATGAAACTAAAGATAATATTTCATCTGTAGATCAACTTAGAGACAACAGAGCCTTGCCATATTATACTAGAAGAGAACAGGATCCACAGACATATAATGATAACAGACATGTGGCTTTTAGTGACCATAGAACCAAAGCCTGTATTTATTACACCCAGGATGTTAGTCAAATTAAGGATGTTTATTTTAAGTATTGGAATATTTTGAAGGTAGATTCAAACATATCTAAGGTGGTGGGTGATACACCTAATTTTATATACAAGAACAGAATGAATCTGTATAGAATGTTATGTAATTCTGGACGGTTTGAATCCACATCTCACATTAATTATAAGCATGAACTTAGTACCATGCCATGTAAGAAATGCAATTTATGTGATTTTATTGATACAAGTGCCAGCTTTATACATCCTGTTACACACTATTATTATAATTTTTCTTGTTCGGCTGATTGTAATTCACAACATGTAGTCTATCTGGCCACCTGCGGTTTTTGTCCTGCATATTATGTAGGCAAAACCGACAGGCGGCTAAGGGACAGAATTAGGGAGCATTTATATAATATAAGAATCAGATCTGTTAAGAATGCACTCTCGAAACAAGTACTTGATACTTCAACCGAACATCAGTTTAAATTTTTAGTTATTCAGGTTTATCATCCTACTATTGGTAGAGGTGATACATGGAATAAAACTGAACAGAACGAGGCCAAGTGGATTATCAGACTTAGAGCTGATTGTCCACCTGGCCTAAATGATAGGGTACCTATTAAACCTGCTGAACACAACCAAGTTGCGAGGAAGAACTGAAAGTTGAAATTAAATACTGTGCTATCTTCTCTCGAACTAATAGAGGAAACACAGTATTTGTACAACCACTAGAACGTTTATTGAAGCATATGAAAAAAATTGATACACATCCATATGAGTTAAGCGCTTTCACCTATTGCATTTAGGCTTCATCAGAACTCAAAAGTATAATACATTCGCCATTTTAAATAACCTTTTTGGCGCGAATTTAATCTAAAAACCTTCCTTCATTTAAAGTGCCACTACATAACAAATTAAACAATAAAAATACTTAAAATATGATATAACTTCCTCCACTAATCAATTGTAGCAGTTGGCATATACTATCTATACCTAACACCTTTTCTTTTTATACCGTGACTGATCGTAATTGTCACTTACTCACTTCTCCAACTGTTACCCTTTTCTTTTGTATCTGCCTCCTTAGAAAGCTACAAAATAAAATAAATGTAAATATAAATATAAAATAAGCTAATGTCTATATCTTAACCATTTATAAAAAATGGCTAATTCTAATTACTTGCTTATTGGTTTAAAAAATGGTAAGAATTTTTGACTGTATGAATTCTATTAATATTAATACTCTAATTTTTCATTCATTATAATGTTTACAGTGGGTGTTTGTAATGCTTGCTGGTATATATTTCATGAATTCTTAAACTTTTATTAAAAATTTTTATTAAAAATGTGCTATATTTGAAACTATGTTTATATTATTATTGATATTAAATCTACTTCTTTAAATTGTACTTTATGACCTCAATTACAATGGCTAATATTTGTAAAACATACTTCCAATTAATTAATATAATCCATAAATACAAATAAATTATTAATTATTAATCAGAGAAAAATTATATTTAATTTTTAATAAGACATGTTTTTGGTAATATATGGCATTAAGTATATTCAGATGTACAAATTAATTTTGTTAAAACAATTTTTTAAATTAAAGTTATTGTGGATTTTTTAGACAAATTTATATACATACATATTAAGTAGGCAAAATATGTTTTAACAAATATTTATATTAATTATTAGAATATTAATAAATTAATAATTTATTTGTATTTATGGATTATATTAATTAATTGGAAGTATGTTTTACAAATATTAGCCATTGTAATTGAGGTCATAAAGTACAATTTAAAGAAGTAGATTTAATATCAATAATAATATAAACATAGTTTCAAATATAGCACATTTTTAATAAAAATTTTTAATAAAAGTTTAAGAATTCATGAAATATATACCAGCAAGCATTACAAACACCCACTGTAAACATTATAATGAATGAAAAATTAGAGTATTAATATTAATAGAATTCATACAGTCAAAAATTCTTACCATTTTTTAAACCAATAAGCAAGTAATTAGAATTAGCCATTTTTTATAAATGGTTAAGATATAGACATTAGCTTATTTTTATATTTATATTTACATTTATTTTTATTTTTGTAGCTTTCTAAGGAGGCAGATACAAAAGAAAAGGGTAACAGTTGGAGAAGTGAGTAAGTGACAATTACGATCAGTCACGGTATAAAAAGAAAAGGTGTTAGGTATAGATAGTATATGCCAACTGCTACAATTGATTAGTGGAGGAAGTTATATCATATTTTAAGTATTTTTATTGTTTAATTTGTTATGTAGTGGCACTTTAAATGAAGGAAGGTTTTTAGATTAAATTCGCGCCAAAAAGGTTATTTAAAATGGCGAATGTATTATACTTTTGAGTTCTGATGAAGCCTAAATGCAATAGGTGAAAGCGCTTAACTCATATGGATGTGTATCAATTTTTTTCATATGCTTCAATAAACGTTCTAGTGGTTGTACAAATACTGTGTTTCCTCTATTAGTTCGAGAGAAGATAGCACAGTATTTAATTTCTACCTATTAAACCTATCTTAAAAGGGAAGAGACTCAGTAAGCCTATATAATAAATTAATGAATTAGTAGTTTTCTAATATTTATAATATAGGTGACTGTTCAAATTTTAAATTTTAATTTACACAATTGTATTTATAAGTCGTGAGACTTTATATTAGAAATGCATGGTGCATATTTATATGTATTAATTGAAAACAAAAGTTTTTAAAAGGATGTGATGTCATGACTAAAGCCTATAAGTACTGGTATTTTATTTGAATGTTAATGGCCTGAGGAAGCCTTCTAGGTGAAAGCGCTTGCCATCAGTCATCATGATGCTATCCAGTTGTGAAGTTTTTGTTCTGTTTTAATAAATACCTGTTTGGATTTTTATCATATTATCTGAGGATTATTTCGGATGTTTGGACTGAACACCTTGGTTTTATAACTGAATTGCATCCATTTTCAGCCTACAAATCTCCTTTGTATTTACATATTTCCAGTTATTGGAGGTATACGACCTTTACAGCTATTTAGTTCTTCATTTTACTTTATAATCATGGTTTAAAATTGAAATGGGTCTCTATGAAGCTGGGTCTGATGGGTCTTTACCATCTTTAGGTATTACAGC
This sequence comes from Protopterus annectens, assembly GCF_019279795.1. Taxonomy (NCBI): domain Eukaryota; kingdom Metazoa; phylum Chordata; order Ceratodontiformes; family Protopteridae; genus Protopterus; species Protopterus annectens. Next base: position 1,048,365,582 of record NC_056743.1, read on the forward strand.
CACCACAGCTTTTTTCCAGGATGTTGGTGCTTTCCCTCCTTTTAAAATACTGTTAAACAAAACCTTCCAGATCTTTATCACTTTCTTCCCTCCTAGCTTCCAAACTTCTACCAGAATATCATCTGTTCCTCGAAACTTTCCTGCAGATTGATTATACATCACAGTTTTTGCCTCATCTCCTATTTTAACTAAGTGTTGAGCCTCATCTACTTCTAACCATGGCATACTTAATGTGCTCTTTATTTCCATATTTCTCTGCCTTATACAAATTTTCATAAAATGTATTAAATATCTCTAATAACTCTACAGGATTTCTGTTTTTTCTTGTCATAGGCTCTTTGAGTTTGGCAACAACCTTTTCTGCTTTCTGTTGCCTAAGTCATTGTGATAAAAGTTTTTGTACTCTGGAGTTATTATCAAAACACAGTTGCTTAACAGCAATCTTTTAAAAATCATGCACATTATCCAGATATTCCCTTATATTCTCTTTAACACTCTGTGGTTGTGCCTCTTCTTGTTCTGTGAGATTCCCCTTATTATGCAGTACTTTGTCAGCCCATCTAAATAATTCTCGTTACTTCTTAATAACATTTCTCTTTCTTTTAATTGTACCCTATTTTTAAAATCCACTTTCATTTTTATCCCACTCACTAGCTATAACTTCTGAAAAATAATTCTATCTTTCTTAATAACTCTTGAATAATTTCCACTATCCATTCCTTAAATTCCTCTCTTTTTAATTGGTAGGTGGGAAAGAGACAATGTCTCATTTTTACTTCATTACCCTGCATTTTTATCTTAATTTTCATTGGCCCATGATCTGAAATTGTTATTGGATATGTGTTAAAGCTTCCAATTAAATGCACATTTTCCTGTGAAATATAATTTCTGTCTAGTGTAGTCCAGTTATTGTACCTTGGGGAATAATATGTAAATTATCTCAATTCGGTAATCCATCTTATGATCCAGGCTCTTTAATATCGCATAGTGTATATCATATATTTATCTGCTGGTTACAGTGAAGCTGTACATTTATTCAAGTTCCATGCCATGTACTATACAGCCTGAAGCTATAACTACACACCCTCTTTTGAGTGTTTTTCTCTGTCATGATTCTTCATATTTAATAGACTCGGTACACTTGTACTGGTAGTGCACATAATGCGACCAAGCTTTCCATAGAAACACTAGCAACCCAGTGTCTTCTGTCACCTATAAGTGAACCATGGGCAGCTATATAACAGCCTGCATTTAAATTGGAACCTGTCTGCTGAGAGACAGCCTTACAAGACTATATGCAAATATATAGAGCTGAGTATATTTTTCTGTATTATTCTGTATTATAGAGCTAAATTGTTGCTTAGATATCTGTTGTCTTACTGTTCTGAAAATATACAGAGATCAGTATATATTTTTTTGGTTTTATAATTTGCACTGTGATTCCTCACATCTCTGTTGAAACTGTCTTCCCCACCCCCCTCCCTGTTCTTGGTTGTAGTTTAAATTTGGTGGCTTTTGCAGTGCCCGCCCCACTGTAGATTTGATCTAGGACACTCCCTCAGTCCCATCTCTTTACCACATTCTACCTAATAAACCCTTTCTGCACTTGCTTATAGTCCTTTTTAATTTAATTACATTTTTTTCAAACTGTATGTGGACTAATATTACTACATACTCAACTGTGCCAGCTTGCACTGCATGTGAATTTTTACTACTTTTCTGAAAAAAAAAACAATTTGTAAGCCTGTTTCCTACCTTTCCTGTAATTAGTGCTCTTTACCGCATTCTACCTAATAAACCCTTTCTGCACTTGCTTTTAGTCCTTTTTAATTTAATTACATTTTTTTCAAACTGTGTGTGGACTAATATTGCTACATACTCAAGTGTGCCAGCTTGCACTGCATGTGAATTGTTTTTACTACTGTTTTTGCTACTTTTCTGAAAAAAAAAAAAAAAAATTTGTAAGCCTGTTTCCTACCTTTCCTGTAATTAGTGTTCCAGATACAGATTTGCTGTATCCAGGACTGTTTGTAAGCTTTTGAGCCCCCCAAGCCTTTCTGTGTTGGAGGGAAGCCTTCTAGCTTATCAGTGGGAGTGGTAAGCATTAGGTAACCTGTCTACCACATAAGGAGTGGTTCTGGCCCAGAATTTGTAGTTATTGGCCATTTGGGCGGCCTTCCATATCTCTCAACTTTCTGATTTGAAGGCCTGCATTTGCACTTGGTTCTGTCCTGTAACTCCTGGGTCCATCTCATTTGCTCACTAAAAAAAAAAAAAAAAAAAATGTATCTGCTTTTACTGTATTTGTGTTTTTTCCTACTTTATTTTGCTTTTGCATCATTTTAAAAGTACTCAGTTGTATTTATTACTGCTTGGTGTAACTCATTCTAAGCCTTTTAGTTTAAGCACTTGGGCTTCAGACCAGTTGTTTTACATGAAGAAGGTTTGTGGTCTGCATTGTAGTGGCAGAACAGGTAGCTTACATCCTTCTAAGTTGGGAACTGCTGATTGAGGGCTCAGTTTCTGTTATTCTAAAAGTGTATTAATTCTGGTTTAAGCACTTGGGCTTCAGGCCAGTTATTTTACATTAAGAGGGTTTGTGGTCTGCACTCTTGTGGGAGGAGAGGCTGGACTCTGCCCTTCTGAGCTGGGAATTTCTGGTTAAAGGCTTATAGTGCCTGCATATTTGAACTGCTTCTTACTGAAATTGGTACACCTTGTTTGCTGTAGCATAGACTAGATCCAGGCCTGCTGAATCTAGCTTTGTTTGTATAACTTGAGCACTAATCCAGGCATTCTTTAAAGTATTCAATTGTATTTATTACTGCTTGGTAGTAACTTGATTAAAGTGTAGCTATCATTCTAAGTCTTTTGGATTAAGCACTTGGGCTTCAGACCAGTTGTTTTACATTAGGAAGGTTTATGGCCTGCACTGTGGTGGCAGGAAGGCAGCTTACATCCTTCTAAGTTGGGAACTGCTGATTGAGGGCTCAGTGTCTGTTATTCTAAAAGTGTATTAGTTCTGGTTTAAGCACTTGGGCTTCAGGCCAATTATTTTACATTAAGAAGGTTCGTGGTCTGCACTCTTGTGGGAGGATAGGCTGGACTCTGCGCTTCTGAGCTGGAATTTCTGGTTAAAGGCTTATAGTGCCTGCATATTTGAACTGTTTCTTACTGAAATTGGCACACCTTGTTTGCTGTAGCATAGACTAGATCCAGGCCTGCTGAATCTAGCTTTGTTTGTATGCTTGTTGTTTGTTTGCTTGTTATTTCCCTGAAACGCTAATTCCACCTAAAACGCTGCTTTTCAGCGCTTCTGTGGATCCCTAGTGATATCTGCATTGCTTACTGTACTTATTTCCTTGTTTCACTTGAAAGAAAGTTACTGTTTGTCGTTTTTGCATTTAAGTTACCTGTAACACATTGCATTTAAGTTACCTGGCACTTGCTCACTAAAGCAATTATATAAGTCAGCACTAAAAAATTAAAAGCACTACACCCTCACAAACTCCCCTTGAGTACCTTGTTCCCCATTGGCCCTTTTTTTCAATAATAAAGGAATTCCCAATACTATTCTAGCATGTCCAAAGGTCAGTTGTCAATCTCCTCTCCGGTCCAGCTGGTGAATCTGGGAATCTTGAGGCAATGTTACAACTGCCTCATGTACACAGACTCTCCTCCTCCCAACAAATTTCAACACATGTGAGAGATGCAACCATACAGCCAAACTGGAGGCTAAGCTCTCTCAACTCAGTACTGGCGTAACCAGTCAGGAGGAGAAGGAAACCACACTCACTACAATTCCAGTCTCACATAAACCTACCATGACAGCAAACCAAACACATAAACACACAAAAACATACTCGGAGGCTCTAAATAAAAATCTTCCTAAGCAGCAGAGACCTCCAAAGCAGACTCCCAAGCAACCGCTACCCTAAAACAAAACACATGCAACACATAGCTCACAAAGCCAGTGTGCCGAGCAGTCACAGCCCTTAAGGCTAAACAACACACCTGATACACTTGTAATAGGTGACTCTATCATCAGGCACACTGACGTCCCGCTCACCAGGCTGAACAAGGAGAAGGTCACGGTGAGCTGCCTGATGGGAGCTAGGATCCGCCACATAACACAAGCACTCAGGTCACTCCAAGGCAAGTACAAATATGATTCAGTTATTGTCCATGCTGGTGTGAATGACCTGAGACGTACCTCCCTGGACTACATGAAAAGAGACATAGAGGAGCTCTCTGAGCATGTAGCCCAGGCCGGTATGACCCTGACCTTGAGTAGCATCTTACCCTCACCAAGAATGATGCCACAATATCAAGACAACATGATCAATTTCAACAATTTGCTTAAGAATTGGTGTCATTCAAAGGGGATCCAATGCCTGTCAGCCTGGGATGAGATGCTCGACAAGCCACGATGCTTCGCTAGGGACGGCTTGCACCTGTCACCCCTGGGCTTTCGGATATTGGCAAAGGCTCTTGCTACCCCCATAATGCCTTTTTTAGTAAAGGCTCAAAAGACAAACCCATCTCCATAGGTATCACAAGGGATAAGAAACTAAGAGTAATGCTACTCAACGCCAGAAGTCTAAACCTCAAGATGCACGCACTCGAAACTCTCCTTAGCATGGAGAACATTGACATCTGTGCAGTAACAGAAACCTGGTTCAAGGCTCCCGAGAGCACCCCAGCACTACCAGGTTATACCTCATACCATGCTTTTCGGCCCCAAAAATTGGACCGAACCACAAAAGGAGGGGGGAGTATCAATATTCGTCAAAGATACCCACACCTCCAGGTTGGTGGCACAGCACGAAGCATCAGAGACTATCCCTGTGTAACTAACAGTGGGTAAAACTGCCTTCCAGTTTATAGCCTGCTACAGACCACCCTCCCAAACCCAGGAACCCCACTCGGCCTGCCTGAGAACACTGGAAAATATGAAGGTCTCTCCAAACACCATTATATTGGGCGACTTCAACTACCCAAACATAGACTGTGAGCATTACTCTAGCTCCAACACCCTAACCCAAAGGTTCCTAGAATTTATAAACTCAAATGCTATGGAACAACTTGTTACCACTCCCACAAGAGAGGAAAACATACTGGACCTGATCATCACCAACATGGGGGCTCTGTGCTCCAGACCAGAAGTGTATCCCTCACTGGTAAGATCAGACCATAAACTAATCTCACTGGATATTCACATCCTGACCCCACCCCCTGCCCAGAAAACCACAGTGAAAAACTTCTCTAAAGCAAATTTCACACTCCTCAAAACCGAGGTGGAGTCCTTCAAAGCCCCCGGGCCTGTGGAAAATACGGCCCAGACCGCAGAATCCTTTATAAATGCATTCTATGAACACCTTCAGGAATGCATGGATCATGCAATCCCAGATAAAACCAAGACCCAATCCTCCAAAGGCAGACGTCCTGTCTGGTGGACCCCAGCCATAAACAAACTGTACAACAGAAGGAGGAAGCTACTACATGATAGAGCAAAATCCCAAAAATGGAAGGCATCTCTGATCAATATTAGCAAAAAACTACGGGCACTCATAACATCGTCTAAGGCCAGCTTCGAGAGAAAAATTGCACAGAACACTAAGGATAATCACAAGGCTTTCTTTAGTTATGTTAGGAACCTGGGTGGGAATTCCCAGATATGCTCAGAATTAGTCCAAAATGACAAAAAATACACTGAACCCACAGACATTGCCAACATCCTAGCTGACAGGTTCAGCACAAACTTCTCCCCCCCCCCCCACCAAAAGGGCAAATATCTATCCCAGCAGAGTGCTGCTCCCCTGACATCTCAGATGCTCAGGTAAGAGCCGCCCTCTCCAAAGTAAAAAACACAGCATCAATGGGACTAGACGCTGTCCCGGGCTGCGTCCTACATGAACTCCAAGAAGAGCTAAACCCAAACATAAAACTACTGTTCAATCTCAGCCTTACTACAGGATATGTACCCAAAGAGTGGCGTACAGCAACAGTGGTCCCTCTCCACAAAGATGGTGCCTCAACGGATCCTGGAAACTATTGCCCCATAAGCCTGACTAGCTTGGTCTGCAAAGCTATGGAAAGGATCATCATGGACCTCATAAATAAAGTATTTTACACAGCATTTTATGCAATGAAGTTATTGGCCACTAGAGGGAACTATGATGCAGTTAATTTTACAATATTATAGTTATATTTAAAATGTATTATTTATGAAGTTTTAAAGTGAAAGTTTTATCAACTGATTTATTTTAAGTTATTTTTTAGAATAAGGAATGATTAATTTACCAGAATTGGAAAATATAATATTGATTTGAAATTGAGTATGTTTTCAAACAGCACATAAAAAAAGTAAGCATGGATAAGCTGTGATTAATTAATTATGAGCAGTTGAGGTTTTTAATTAAAGATGATTAATTTAAATTATTTAATTAGTAAGTATATATATATAGTTGAAATGTACTTGCATTTAGTATTCATTCACATCTGAGGAAGTGAGTTAAACGAAAACGCAAGTGTGGAGACATAGCGTTAATGTGCTTGGTGTTCATGTGCTTTTGAAGTTCAACTTTTTGGGACTTTGATGTGCTGGAGTGTATTGCTGTGATTTCGTCAATAAATTGGATAAAAAGGAAAGAAGCTGAGATTCCTTTTCTCCTCTGGTACTTCATTTACCTCATAAATAAAGATATTGGGGACCTACAGACACTGGATCCTACCAAGTTCGGCTTTGTTAAGGGCAGATCCTGTCTCTTAAACCTGGTCGATTTCTTTGACACAGTCACCAAGGCCATTGACGACGGGAAGGTGGTCCACACAGTCTACCTGGACCTCGCAAAAGCCTTCGATACAATACCCCACTCGGGCATTATAGATAAGCTCACCAGCTTAAATATAAACCCCTATGTCACTAGATGGATTGCAAACTGGCTCAAGGACAGAACCCACATGGTTAGAATTGCTGGAGCCATGTCAGACTCCAAACCAGTTACAAGTGGCATCCCACAAGGCTCAGTCCTGGGACCTCTCTTGTTCGTTATATATTTCTCGGAGGTACAGGCCAACACGGAAGGACTGTGGCTGACCAAGTTCGCAGATGACTGTAAACTGGGCGCCATAATCGACTCTCCAGCCGACACAACCATCCTCCAAAAGGGCCTCATAGAAACAGACAACTGGTGCCAGAGCCATGGCCTCAAGCTAAACGCCAAAAAGTGTATAGTCATCCCGTTTGGCAAAAACAAAGTGCCCACAAATTACCACATAGGTGGTAATCCATTAAGTACAGAAGAAGTAATTAGGGACCTGGGGACACAAGTTGATAGCAATCTCTCATTTGACAACCACATGGCCAAAGTGGTTAGAAAAACATTTTATATAGCCCACCTAATCATGAAGGGATTCACATCTAGATCAGGGGAGGTCATTGTGTCTCTTTACTTATCCCTCATCAGGCCCATAATTGAGTACAATGCCCCTTTTGGGATGTACCTTACCAGACACCTGCAGCAACTGGAAAGACCCCAAAAGTACCTCACCAAGAGGATCAAAGGGCTCAAACAGATGCCATATGCTGCCCGATTAAAGAAACTCCAGCTCTACTCAGTGGCATACCGCCTGCTCAGAAGCGATCTGTGCCTGACGTATAAAGCCATGTCCAACCCGGAATTAATGGACATGCTGCACCTCAGAAAATCCAAATCCCATCGAGCTACGTGCTCGAGAGACTTGAACCTCAGCACGGAAATAAATAGGACATGCTGGAGTGACAGATTCATAACCCAGAGGCTCCCTTCACTCTGGAATAAAATCCCAGTCCAGGTTAGGCAGAGTCTCTCACTGACTCTCTTCAAGAGGAATCTTGATGAGTGGATGGGAGATCGTAGGTTTACCCCGGGTATCACTTCTGTGTCACTGTTAGACAGAGGCACAGTATACTAACCTCGAAAAAGGGCATAGCAAAATTAATTTAAAATGGGTGGCAAAAGCCAAACACACTCTGGCTAGGCTTATAAATGCCCTAGGGCAGATAGCCTAGTATGAACCTATGAATCTATGAACCTATATGCCTGCTGTAAGGCTGCAAATAATGTTGACTGTTCATCTTTCTGCTGCTCTCAGTACACATACTATTGGGAGAAAAATTACACTAACACACATTAGTGATTCATGACTGATACAGATACATAATGTATGGAGCTTAGCTGCCTACTGCTGCCGGAATGCATAATATTGGTATCTCACCCACCTAATGGTGGCAGTACATTTATCATGGGTAGACAAGTTGTAGTAATAAGAGTAGGTCATTCATGCTGATATTAGTGATTCAAATTTATAAATTTATTTTTAAGTAAATGGTTCGCACCAAACAGCCTATTTTTAGCCATGACCTATTTACATTAAAACTCAAAAAAAAAAAGTTTATAACAATTCAAATAAAAAAAAAAAAAAAAAAAAAGCAAATACAGTTTATTGTACTACTATGAAGTGCAACATACACAAACAGGTAACGATGAAGTAAGGAAAATTCACATCATAAAAATGTAAATACCTGTAATAAAATTGTTATAAATGCACCTAGACAAATGAGATTTAATTTTATAAGTACCATAAATATATTAAGAGTGGGTAAACATATAATACTAGAGTGAGATAAAATGCAAGCCTTAGGTCCCACAATGTTAAGGGGAAAAGACAACCCTGAGACTCATTTTTGTATCTTTGTATTCTGAGCTTTTTAACTGCACCAAAATCACTCTTAGGCAGAGTTAGATTCAGCGCAAGGTGAACAAGGCAGTTGCTTAGGGCCCTGTGCTGTCTGGGGATCCAACCTGGTCATAAAATAAATAAATAAAAAAGAGACACTCTTTCCATTAGAACTGGCCATAAAAAAAGAAATAAATAAAATAAATAAACAAACGTGTATACCTGGGCCTAGAGGTGGTGACATCAGAACTCGAACAGAGTGCATTGAAATTAAATGGATGCACATTCTACAAGCAACAAGTGGGAAAGGGCTGAATTATTAAACCAGTACTCATGTGACGTGACCGGAAGCTTTAGCATATATAATGATGTTGTAAAATTCTTTTACTAGGATCTGATAAAGTACCTGAATGGTATGAAAGCACTCATCCTGTTGTTTTATTTTTGGTTTGTTTAGTGTATTTTATTAAAAACAGCTTTGGTTTTACTGTCCTCTGCCTACTGGTTTCTTTTTACTTAATGTTCTCATTTTGCTTTATACTGGTTGCTCTTTTTGTCTGAATGCTTCAGAAATTGCTTGCTAATACAGCGATTTTTATTCTAGCAACTTTTTAAGTATATAAAAGGAACATTTAACATCTTTTCCTGATTGTTGGGTCTTTGTCTCTAATATGAGCTAAGAAGTTGAGAGGGCAGAGGGGGTTCGCTATACATTCCACTGTATCATTTTGACAGCAGTAAACTGCTGTGAATTTCTTCCCTATTACTCATGGACGTCATTGTTGGTTGTGTGTGTGTATAAATACTTAGTTCCTACAACTCATAGTAATAACGGTGTAAAGGCAGGAACTATTTGTAGTAAACAGGAACATCATATTATGAGCCACGCTCATGGGTACAACCCTTAGTTTCCTTGTTTTCTTGAATGCTGATAGTATATTTTATCTGTGAATAAACTGAACAGCACAAAGTCTATGAGTTTAATGTTAATATTTTAACTGTGAATGGATTTTTAATTAATCTTGTTTTTGTAGGCACTTCTGCTTCTTCTTCTTTCGGCTGTTCCCGTTATGGGTCACCACAGCGGATCATCTCTTTCCATTTCTTCCTGTCCTCTGCATCTTGCTCTGTCACACCAACCACCTGCATGTCCTCTCTCACCAGATCCATAAATCTTATCTTAGGCCTTCCTCTTTTTCTCTTACCTGGCAGCTCCATCCTTAGCATCCTTTTCCCAATATACATAGCATCCCTCCTCAGCACATGTCCAAACCAATGCAATCTCGCCTCTCTGGCTCTGTCTCTAAACCGTCCAACCTGAGCTGACCCTCTAATATACTGATTCCTAATCCTGTCCATCCTCATCACACCCAATGCAAATCTTAACATCTTTTAACTCTGCCACCTCCAGCTCTGACTCCTGTCTTTTCATCAGTGCCACTGTTTCCAACTCATATGACATAGCTGGTCTCACTCCCCTCTTGTAGACCTTCCCTTTCACTCTTACAGGTACTCGTCTGCCACAAATCACTCCTGACACATTTCTCTACCCACTGCACCCTGCCTGTACTCTTCACATGCCTTCCACACTCACCATTAGTCTGAACTGTTGATCCTAAGTATTTAAACTCATCCACCTTCACCAACTCTATTCCCTGCATCCTCACCATTCCTCTCTCCTCCCCCTCATTCACACCCATATATTCTGTCTTAGTCCTGCTGATCTTCATTCTTCTGCTCTCTAGAGCATATCTATCCTCTCCAGGGTCTCTTCAACCTGTTCCCCTCACTACAGATCACAATGTCATCCGCAAACATCATAGTCCACGGGGACTCCTTTCTGATCTCGTCTGCCAACCTGCCTATCACCACTGCAAATAAGAAAGGCCTCAGAGCTGATCCTTGATGTAATCCCACCTCCACTTTGAATGCATCTGCCACTCCTACTGCCGATCTCACCACTGTCACACTGCCCTCATACATATCCTGTACCACTCTTACATACCCTTACACACGTCTTTGCCACTCCCGACTTCCTCATACAATACCACAACTCCTCTCTAGGCACCCTGTCACATGCTTTCTCTAAGTCCAAAAAGACACAATGCAACTCCTTCTGACCTTCTCTGTACTTCTCCATCAACACCCTCAGAGCAAACATCTCATCGGTTGTGCTCTTTCTCAGTTTAAACCATACTGCTGCTCACTAATCATCACCTCCCTTCTTAACCTAACTTCCACTACCCTTTCCCGTAACTTCTTGCTGTGATCAATTTTATCCCTCTGTAGTTACTACAGCTCTGCACATCACCCTTATTTTTAAACATTGGTACCAAAACACTTCACTCCTCAGTCATCCTCTGACCTGCCAAGATTCCATTAAATAATCTGGTTAAAAACTACACTACCATCTTTTCTTAACACCTCTATGCTTCCAGAGGTATGTCATCTGGACCAACAGGCTTTCAATTCTTCATTCTCTTCATAGCTGTCCCTACTTCCTCCTTGCTAATCCACTGCACTTCCTGATTCACTATCCCCACATCATCCAACCTTCTCTCTCTCTCATTCTCTTCATTCATCAGCCCCTCAGAGTACTCTTTCCATCTGCTCAACACACTCTCCTCACTTGTGAGTACATTTCCCTTATTATCCTTTATCACCCTTACCTGTTGTACATCTTTCCCAGTTCAGTCCCTCTGTCCAGCCAATCAGTACAGGTCACAGGCATGAAATCCACCGTGCTGGGCTACAGCAGTCTGGGTAAGACTTTGAGCTGCATTTGTAGTGCAGAGTTTAATTCCCTCTGCCTTCACTTGTCTGTTATATGACTCTGACCAAGTCACTTCACCAGACAATGTTCCTAGGCTGCCCCTGAAAAAGGAAACTTACATTCAGTAAGCTGTCCTAAGCTCTTAGTAAATGTACTACACATTTGTATTATAGCATGTCTTGTAGTTTAATGGATTGCCAGATACATGTTCAATAAGATATATATATATATATATATATATATATATATATATATATATATATATATATATATATATATGTATATGTGTATGTATATCTCATACATATATGTATATGTGTATGTATATCTCATACATATATATATATTATATATATATATATATATATATGTATGTATTGGTATGGCTGCAGGAGGGACCCAGGCTATTGCCCTGGCTAGGGCCCCATTTGACCATAATCTGGCTCTGCTCATAGGCATTCCCAAGTGAACTCTCCCTTTGTTCATTTCATTGCTCATAGGTAAGTACTATGCTAGCTGCCTTGGGGGCCATTTTAGGCCTAGCTAATTTCTGTCAAAGAGGAGAATCAACCTCTGTACATTGTGTCTCTGCAGTAACACCTTAACCAATATGCCAACCTTCAACCCCCTCTAAGTGCTTGTTGTTATATTTTAATATGTTTAACACATATTGGACAAACAAACCTAGTTAACAAGTAATAAATAAATAAAATGTTCAGGTAAGATGATTCGCCTTATGTTTACCACAAAATGGTTATCACGTGTCTTTCTTATTTTACTGCTTGGAAGACATGCTCCCAGATACCATTTCCCAAATCCCATGCATATGAGTTACAATGAAATCAGGAAATGAGTTTTATTTATTTACATTTTTAACAACCACACAAATAGTATGTCAGTAGTGTTGAGTCACAAGCATTTTACACAGTTTCTGGAACCTGCTTACGTTTCTCTTTGTGCCTGAATTAGCCTGAGTTGTTTTGTTCTCAGAGCTCCTTTATGCTGTGGTTGTAACACCACAATAAAATAAAGTTGCTGAACTTCAGGCTTTTCTAACCCTGAATATATACTCCTTCAAGTACTGACAGACCCACACTCAATTTTTCCAGAGGTATCCAACCTATCCCTATAAAGCTAGAGCTGTTAGCAGACTGCTCTTGGTTCGAATAATTTTAGCAGTTATGCAAACTACTTCTCCTATTCACAAGTATCTGCAGTGGGAGGATATGAGTTTTTTGTCTTGGAGGTCAGAGAACTGTACTATAATTTCTTCAAAAGTGCTGCACTTTTATCATTTTTGCCATGTTGTCTCATTCGTTACAATGCATAACACTACAAAATAGGTATAACGTTTTGTTTTTGAATTGATAAAAGTAAGGTATTATATCAAATAGGCAAAATAATGATTCTGTTATGGTATCTTTCTTTTTTTTACAGAAGCACAAATATCTTTTTGCATTATTTTATTTATTGACATTTGATAACTGGGAAAGTCCAATTGAGTAGAAACCCATGTTCAGCAAAGGCCTGGGTAGAAAAGCTCCATTTTAAGAACAACACTTTTACAATCTTTAAAAATAGAGCAAAACATTTGCAATTGAAATAATTATAACAAATTAGACATACTATATAAGCTTTGGTTAAGAATCAATAAAAGTTATATGAGAATCATTTAATATTTAGAGAAATTTTAGACAGTTTGTAGAGAAATTAAAGGTAAGTTAGTCTAATACAAACAGGAATTGCAATATGAAGTGAGGGAAGAACTGGCTTATGTTATATTTAAAGAGCAAGTCAGGGAAGATAATTTGATAGAAGTAAGGAGGTAAGTGGAGAAGGGAGAGTAAAGTGGTATTAAGAATGAAAGGGTACTTGCTCACATTTAGGGATATAGTTTATCCTGGTTTTGAGCAAGAAGAGCAACAGATTTTAGCTAGGAAGTCTTTCAGGGTGGTTTTGAAAGATGGGAGAGAGTGCATTGACCCGATGGCTACAGGTAAGGAGCTCCAGGCCTTAGCAACCTTGTACGAGTATAGACAGTGCCCAGCAGATATGATAGGTTTGTAGACAGACAGGAGTTTTTGGTCACTGGATCACAATGACAGACTGGGAACACAGTTGTGTAGAATGTATTTTAATGCTGGACAGGTATATGGATGTTGAGTAATTGTATAGGTGGTAAGAAGCTGTGTATATGTTAGTTAATGTGGTAGTTTTAACCAGTTTAGGCTTTTTAGTGCTATATAATGTGAGTTCTGAAAGGGATATTTGTTGCAAATTTAGCAACTTTGTTGTAGCATTGTTCATGTTTTAATTTTTGTGAAGCCTAGAGGTTAGTAAGGATGGGAGCACCATAAAGAAGTGTGGGGAGGGAGATAAGTAGGGGCAAATATATTTTTAATTGCATTGGTGAGAAATTTTGTGGATCTGTAAAGCATCCCTAGATTTTAATGAGTATTTTCCATGCATGTTTTATGTCATATTGCTATTCAGTTTGTTGTATTGTAGCATATTAACACATCATCCAAACCATAATCGTCAAACATGACAAATTAGTAATGCTTTCTCTGTGTTGTACATATGACTTAAACATTGTTTGTTTGTGTCTTTCTCTGCAAATACTTTGCAATTACAGAAAATAATACCTCTAAAAAGTTGATATTGCTTTATTTTTGTCTCTAACAAAGGCAGAGAAGAAAAGTTTCACTACACTGTGCACGTTTCTACAACAGTTGCTGGGATCAGACTTTTAACAGAAGTGCACACAATCTTTGTAGAGGGACTGCCTTTGTAAGATTATGGACAGTACCTGCTGATAAAACCTACAGATTTCTGTCTCTGGTATGTCATATAAGAGATTAAAACCAAAAAGGGACCAGCACACACAGCAGCAGAAATAAAATTAAAATATTTAATTAATCCAAAGGTAGCTGACAAGCAACCTTCCTTACAATTACACAGACCGGTTTCGGCTAGTGTAGCCTTTCTCAATGTGATTTTTAAATTTCACCAAACAATTACTAAGCAAAACACCTTTACATCCTGGTACTATTATTATACCCTTCAATTAAAGTGGTATACTCCTAAACTTATTTAGTGGATAATATAGCAATTACAAGTTGGAACATATATAGAAATTCATAAATACATTCATGTTTACAAACATACAACTAAGATCCTAACAATTTAAACTTAACTGTGTGTAAATACCAGATATTTAGATAGTAATAAAAATTACTTGTTTGACAATATTGTACACAGCAAAATTTTCATGATTCCATGGGCTCAATTACCAAAGTGACTTATGAAATAAATAATGCCTGGTAGGACTAAGATATAGTCAGAGACTAAGACCATAACTATTTATGTTATACAACAGTCTATTGGTAAAACTAATATCTGTTACCCATCTACCAGTGGCACACCCTACTGTGGCTTACCACCAGTTTTAGCATTATTTTTTGGAAGTACCATCATGTACTTCGTATTCATTTAATCCTGGCTTAAAGAAAGCCCCAAGATTGGTAATCTACTTATTTTCCATACCACTTTGGATTAATTAAATATCTGAATTTTATTTCTGCTGCTGTGTGTGCTGGTCCCTTTTTGGTTTTCGCATTGTTGGTTTGGACCGAGCACCACAGTCCACCGTGCGTGCCTTGCTTTTCCTATATAAGAGATTAAGCCTATTATATTTTCACCTCCTCTTGATCTGCTACTGGCAAGTACCAGAGTACCATCCTCCATCGCAGGGCTACCTGACGCAGGTGGTGCAGGTAGAGTGAAGGCAACTCTGACAGGCTGAGACCCAGATGTGCTGGGTGTTTCTGGTGGTGGTAATGGAGATGGGGGTGCTGTTGCCACCTGTGAGAGGGAGACAGTTCATACCAAAGTGGTCAGCCCAGATCACTGTTGCTGCATATAATAGTAATAGAATGAAATAAAAAAATAGAAAAAAATTAAGGCTAGGGACAAATAGGATGAGGGAAGAGTCGTACAAAAATAATGAAAGTGCATTTTTTTTTAATTTTTTTGGTACTCTCGGACCTCATTTTTAGTTACCCATCCACCAGTGCCCCACGTCCATGCCGGGTTTACTAGCTATCTTTAAACGGCACTTAATGGTATGAAACACAGCTGTGTTTCATGCATTGAAAAAATGGTCAGCAATGACTCCATCATGAGATGGTTAAAGATAGCATGACCATTAGTCTCAACCTTCCACATATACACTGTGGTACACCATCTCCCATCATTTTTAACAAACATGGAGAACACTTACTAACAGCTAACAAAGAACTGTAATTTTTAAGATCATATTTTTCAGGGTAATTCACCGTGGTTATCATTTCAAAAAACGGCTAAGACTTGAATTTGTGTCAGACCCTTTGAATGGGAAAAAGCGGGAGAAGCTTAAATTGAGGAATATTACTCATACTGAGGTACACTTGAGAGTTATCAACATGACAATTTCCCAGTTCTGGTCATCTCAGCTTCTTGTGCATGTGCAGAGCTCACCACACATGCTCAGGCATGTGGTCTGTACTGTGTAGAACTCAGCACAATATTTATCAGGTTTACTTGTCACTCAAATTGAGTGATTCAGAGACAATCGTGAGATGAGCCATAATTAGAATACTCACTGCACCCTGAGGAGATAATCTACACAATATAAGTGCAACCTGAACCACAGCTCATAATTGCACTGTGGTAGACAAAAACTTTTGTTGGAATGTAGTGGTGTCCTGTTGCAAGTACTTTTTACAACATAATACAACTACAAAAGGGTTCGCATCTAGAACAAGAGAGGTTATTGTGCCCCTCTACTCATCACTCATCAGACCCATCATAGAGTACAATGCCCCATTTGGGATGTACCTTACAAGACACCTGCAACAGCTGGAAAGACCACAGAAGTACCTCACCAAGAGGATTACTGGCCTCAAACATATGCCCTATGCAGCCCGACTGAAGAAACTCCAGCTGTACTCGGTTGCATACCGCTTACTCAGAGGTGATCTCTGCCTGACATACAAGGCCATGTCCAACCCAGAACTGATGGACATGCTCCACCTAAAAAAAACAAATCCCTAAGAGCCACATGCTCTAGGGATCTAAACCTCACCACAACGATAAATAGGAAGTGGAGGGATAGATTCCTGTCCCAGAGACTCCCCATACTTTGGAACAGGATTCCAATCTACATTAGGCAGAGCCCCTCACTAACACTCTTCAAGAGAAACTTTGACGATTGGATGGGAAACCCATTCTGGCTAGGCTTATAGATGCCCTCAGGCATATAGCCTAGTACTTACCTATGAACCTATATCCTTCAGTAAGGTATGCTGCTCTTTTTATTGCTACTTATATATAGAAGTAAATATGCTTATGTGCTATTAACTGTAAGCCATAGAAGTGAGGTTCAGTATTTCTCAGTGTATCTACATGTAGTAACCAAAGCTCTCTGATGTGGTACTTTGCAAGTGTACTAGCTGTAAAAGAGTACAGTCAGTCACACTACTGAGGGGTGCATCAATGTTAAGAATGTGTCAAACACATACCTCTCAACTATCCAGATTTCCACACTGTCCAGAATTTTGCCTCATATTTTTGGTCAGTACCTTGCAAAATTTGTGGTTTTCTGGCAGATCACCGAGGACTGAAGTCAATAAATAATGACACGCATTTGAGTTTCAGATTTCATATCTTTCAGAAAATGCATGCTAACATAAATCCTTTTAATTCAACAACTTTCTAAGTTTATAAGAGCAATATTTACTATGTGCCCATAACATTGGGTCTTTGTCCCCTCATTATTTAGGCTTTGTCCAGATTTCTTGTGCTAAGAGGTTGCGAAGCATTGTCATACAGCATTGATGTTGTATACCTTACATATATATGATTGCAGTTTAACTTATTCCTTCCAATGGAGCTCTGGAAGTTTGCACTATTGCTTCCAATGGGCAGAGCTTAAGCTTTTTGATAGAATGAAATTATGCCCTCATAGTTCAAACAAATGCCCATTTCTCTGGAACTGTAGGGGCTGCTAAATACATGTAAATGGCAAACTCTTCAGCACAAACTAGTTTTATAGTGGTAGTATTCTTTAGGTTCTGGGTCTTAAACTGGATTTTATAAGTCTCAGTCAACACATTTGCTATAAAATGTCTAATATTTTGTAAAACGCTTATAATATATCAGCAACCACTGGAGTTATACACATACTGTCAGCAGCATTTTGTTTACCCAGCTGAAGGCTTTCATAAGAGGCTATCTATGCTACTTGGTTATCGTGATATGTAGAAAAACATGACATTTATGAGAGTATAAATAAATATTATATGAACAATTAATATCGCTTTACCTGCACTAAACAGAGGTCAAATATAAGTACAGTTGTGTTTATCATTGCATAAGCTTTAAGATGAAGTATTTCAATACTATGTACGTTGCATGGTTTTGGAATTATTATTGCAAATATGAACAAGCAATATTTGATGCCTAGAGGCATCAGTAGGATGTAACAGCAGAACCAACTGAAGGTGTCACTCAGCTGTAACGAGTTCAGATATTTTTATCAAGCTTGTGGCAAATGATCATTATGTTTATTAATTTGAATGCTTCTTAACTTGCAGTTGTGCTGGTATTTTTGTGGTGGAGGAAGGAGGGAGATTGTACTTAGGACACAATTGATATGTATTTACTAGGTGAACAACATGTGCGTTTATTAGGCAGAATATATGTATTCGTTAAGTTGTTGAGTGTGCACTGCTTATACTTTTATGTATATTTTTTATATATATTTTTATGTTTATATCTATGCACATAAGTAGTTACTAAATGCGGAACACGAGTATATGTATTTATTTATTGACTTTTTATGTATTTTATTTATATTTATCCACATGTCCTTGTCTTTACATTTTGTGTATGTGGTTTTTAAACAGTGTTTTTCTGACTTCAGCAATTAACTAAGGGCAAAATGTAACCATAGTAATTAATTGATTGCTGAGTGCTGAATTAACTTTGAGTGGTAGGATTGGTTGTTCTAGTAATGAAGTAAAGTATTTAAGTGCTGTTGCTGTTTGAATGAACTGTCTGATGAAGCAATGGTTACCATTGTGAAAGTGCTCACCATTTTGTATTAAAAAAGAAGATTTTACTTTGGCATGGTTCAGCCTCTTTATTCCAGCTGCCTTCCTACTGGGCACCTGTGTTTCAACATTTTCAACTTCTGGGATGGTTTGGATTTATTATTATAGAATGTCTGTTGAGGTTTGTAACACCCATATTAGGCTACAGCTGTTAATTATAGCATGTTTTTCATACCAGCAGAGATATGCTGAAGAAACTGGCACAGAAAGCCACATCCAACTGCAAGCTCAAGTTTACAGAGGCAGAAAGTGAAGTGACCCTAGAGGCCCACCACCCCCATGGTAGATGGCTCTTTATTTCTATCTCTTTAAACTGACATTTCCATGACCATGCCTGGTGTGAAGTTATCACCAGTGTAAGTGTTGTGGGTGGTCAGGATCAAAATCATGATATGGTCCACCACTGAAGAACCAGTGTGATCTGTGTTGCCATCTACAGTACACAGGACACTGTATAGAAACAGAGGGTGACAAGTTGTGGGCCATCTTTGAAACTATCTCTACAGAGATGGATCAGTTCTTTGCCTTACTTAATAGCAGTAACACCTCCATAGAGTTGTACATGGTAGTGCTTTATACTGGGGAACAGATGGATAGGTCCAAAAGAATTTCCACTGATAATATCCAAGATATATAGTCCTTCTATTACTATCTGGACCTATTTTTCCCTGTTAATCACATTACAGTGTATAAAGTACCTGTCTCACTTGTGTCATATAGATGCATCTGGCATACACATGCAATATCCGTCTGCACAAGGTATGGGCATTATGTACCTAAATTTCATATATGCCTGTAGTTGTACTTATATTAGTTGCATGTGTTGTTTTGGTGCTGGGTCATACTAACACTGGCTATGTTTTCTTTTGGTGTATTCCCATGTGAAACTGGCCCCAGCACTGTGGAACTACCTCTATCTGACATTGGAGGATCATTAGACCTGTTGATGGTGGAGATGAGCTCACACAGTTAGAGCATGTAGAGTGCTTGTTGGACACAGTGAGTGTGACTCCCATATCCCCTAATTATTTATATAGTGCTTATGACTGCACATACCCACACATTTACTATCTGAAAATGGACAGGCTAATGGTGACACTGTGGATCACAGAAGTGTTTTGGCCCCCAGTAGAGATATAGCTGAGTATGCCTCTAGCAGTCCTTGGGTGATTGGGTCTATACTGGTACTGGTGCTTATTGGAAGTATGGTTATTGCCACCCTCCTGAGTTTGGTATGTCAATAGTTGCCACCCAACTTGTGCAGGGCCATTGTGGAAATACAGGTGAATTCCTCCTAATACAGGTGAATTCCTCCTAAAGCCTTAGCAGGGTTTGTGACAGTGATCCAGGCAGTGCATGCTAACATACAGGAGTGATTCATTGGATAGCATGAATCACACTCATTGAAATGTGCAGTGTGTACTCTGGGGCATCTGACAGGGGCAATGGGCCATCCTCTTAGCTGGTCATCTATGACATCCTTGAATGTTAATGGAAGTGGAGGAAGGTCCTGCTCCAGCAATGCTACTACATCCACTAAAACATCATTTAAGGATGTGTCTACACCCAGGAGATGATATCTCTGTTGTAGTGGTCATCACCAGAATGGCACATCCCTCTGTAGGCACTGGTCACAGTCAAGTTGCACACTGGCATCTAGTGATGGTTGTGGGTCAGCCAGTGCATTTCCTGTTACAGCTGGATCTGATGGTTGGGGTCATGCAATAGAAGTTGAATCCTCTCCCTAGCATGTCCTGAATCTGTCTAGTAAGCCACATGCAGTGCTGCACCATGTGCTAAGGCTGTGTCCCTGCAGATAGACAGACACACACATGCTCACACACATGCATACACCATCACAACCCCCATCACATGCCACACTACCACTGATCCTCTCCCTTCCCAACATTAAGCCTCTCATACCATTTCTGATGCTTCCCCTGCAATCACTTTTTTTATTTTTATGCATCTCTGTGTTCTGACTCACACACCTCCATATGAAAGCCATGCACACCTGTATTCCCTTCTCCACCTGTGCAAATGATGATAAATGTGCCCTGCCCATTGTTACCTGGATTGCCTTTGTCTGTTGCACAGCAAAGACAGCCTGAGTTTGGTTAAGAACAGTCTGGTGTTTGTGTCTACATAATTGTTACTGTGGTATTTCTGCTTACTCCCTTCTCCACCTGTACAGATTATGATAACTGTATCCTGCCTTTTGTAAACTGCCATTTGGTTTGTCTGTGTCTGATGTACAGCATGGCCAGCCTATGCATGGATGAACACAGTCTGGTGTTTTTGTATGCATTATGTTTACTTTGTATGTATCTGCGTGGCCGCTGTATACTTATTTTGCAAAGCTTATCTTGTATAGTTATGTTGTAGAGCCTCTTGCAGATACGCAACTCCTAACATTGTTCACTACTTTCCACTGCTTGAGCATGACAATGTGACGTGCAAGCAGCATCTCTGCTTGACATTGAAACATTTCTGAATCATTCCATCATGTTTCTTTTTGCCTCATTAATGTAACCATCACTTCATTTTATAGTCACTGGCATATAGCATAGCTAGCCATGTTACTTCAGCTAACAAGATTGTGTATCTGTGTTTTCTAATCTCACATAAACCTTGCATGTAGCCTCTTACCATGCAAATTCAGCATTAAGAGGTAAATGTCTATGAATTCTGCCTTATGTTTCAAAGATTGTTTTATATCTTGATTTATAAGTGTTATATTAGTTTTACTGTGGTTGAATTTTAATTTAGAAATATTTTCAAAGTAAAGTAAAGATTTATGTAAAACAGAACAGATTATAATCCCCAATCATTCGTAATATGTCATCTGTAAACCACTGAAATTTACAAAAACAATTTTAATTAATTTTAAAGCTGTCATTTTTTTTTCTCTTAAAATATGCTAATGGTTCAATAGCTATAGCATATTCCAATGGAGAGCAGAGGCATCTTTGTTTAGTGCATTCCATAACTTTCTTAGGTTGGGACATATAACCTCCAGTTTTAACAAATGTTATTTAAATATAATTGTTTTAAGAAATTAATAAATCTGTCAGGAAAACCAAACTGATCTAAAGCTTTAAAAAGCTTTTACAACCAATTAGTTTATTTAAATGCCCTTTCAACATCTAAACTAGTAACAGCTGTTTTTGTTTACTGTTAGAAAAATCACTTAGCATTATAATTATTTTTATTTTGTCATTAGTTTACCTATTAATTACAAAATCATTTTTATCTCATTCAGTTGTGAAATATAGTGTATATTTCGGTCTGTCTAACATGATAGATATGAATATTTTGCTATCTATACCAACTGGTGAAATGGATCTAGATGAAAAGCATATTTTGGTTCTTTGTCCTTTTTTAAAAATCTATGTATTTAAGGAGTATTTCCATGAGACAGGTTCATAGGTTCATAGGTGTGTACTAGGCTAATGGCCCTGGAGCCTTTACAAGCCTAGCTAATAGAAGTGCCCTGGCATCATGCCCCCCGACGTTAGTTCCCAATGCCTCTATCAAGTAGAGCCACTGGAGTGATCCCTGGGGTGAATTTTCTATTTCCCATCCACTCATCAAGATTTCTCTTGAAGAGGGACAGTGAGGTGCTCTGCTTGACATGTATGGGAAGTCTATTCCAGAGCATGGGCAGTCTCTGGGTGAGGAACCTGTCCCTCCAGCATGTTCTGTTGATTGTGGTAATGAGGTTGAGGTCTCTGGAGCGTGTGGTGTGGCAGGATTGGGATTTCTTTAGATGTAGCATTTCTAACAGAGCTGGGTCAGACATGGCTTTGTAAGTCAAGCAGAGATTGCCTGTACATAGGCGATATGAGACAGAGAATAGCTGGCATCTTTTGAGTCTATCCATGTAGGACATGTGTTTAAAGCCTAAGATCCTCTTTGTGAGGTACTTCTGTGGCCTCTCCAGCTGTTGCAGGTGTCTAGTGAGGTACATGTCAAATGGGGCATTATACTCGATGATTGGTCTAATGAGGGAAGAGTAGAGAGAGATGATGACCTCTTACTTCCTGGATGCAAAACCCTTGGTAATGAGATGTGCCACACAGAAGGACTTTCTGATCATAGTGGCAATGTGGTGGTTGGAGATGTTGCTGTCAACCCGCATCCCCAGATCTCTTATAATGCCTTCAGTGTTCAGTGGGCTCCCATTGATGTGGTAATTAGTGGGAACTGTGTTTTTACCAAAGGGGATAATGACACATTTTTTGGCGTTAAGCTTAAGGCCATGGTTTTAACACCAATCATTGGTCTCAGTGAGGTCTTTCTGTAGGATGTGTGCATCACTTGGGAAGTTAATAATGACAACCAGCTTGCAGTCATCTGTGAACTTGGTCAGCCAGAGTCCCCCCATGTTGGCCTGGACTTCTGAGAAGTAGATTCCAAACAGGAGATGACCCGGGACCAGTTCCTGTGGGACTCCAATTGTGACTGGCTGGCAGTCTGACTTGGAGTCTGCTACTTTCACACTGTGTGTTCTATCTGTGATCCAATTTGCAACCCACCTAGTGATATAGGGGTTGATGCCTAGTTTGATGAGTTTATCAATAATTCCTGAGTGAGGAATGGTATCTAAGGCCTTGGCCGGATCAGGGTAGGCTGTATGCACTGCCTTACTTTCATCTACAGCCCTGGTGACTGACTCAAAGAAATCAACCAGGTTGAAAAGGCATGATCTCACTTTCACAAAGCCAAATTGCATGGGGTCTAGAGTTTGGAGATTTACTATATCTTTGTTAATCAGGTCCATGATGATGCACTCCATAGCTTTACATATCAGACTCATCAGGCTAATGGGGTGATAATTTCTAGGGTCTGTAGTCACTCCCCCCTTTATGGAGAGGGATGACTGTAGCAGTGCACCATTCGGTAGGGACAAAGCCTGAGGTGAGGCTGTGACTAAACAGGGCACACAGATGTGGTGCCAGTTTGCTTTGTAGTTTAAGTAGAACAAAGCCAGGGGTATTATTGGCTCCCATGGAAGCTATATTCTTGGCCTTGGACAATGCAGCTTTAACCTGTGCTGCTGTAATGCTGGTGCCTGGCATTCTTCTGGTATTGTGTTTGGTCCTTTAGGGGAGAGAGAGGGGTAAAGTTGGCACTGAATCTGTCAGCCAGTATGTTGGCAATATCTGTTGGCTCAGTATAGGATGTACCATTTTGCAGTAACTCAGAGCAAATCAGGGTATTGCCATGGAGGTTCTTGATATAACTATAGAAGGCTTTGTGATTATTTTTAGTGTCTGCTGCAATTCTGCCTTCATAGCTGGCTTTAGAAGATTTGATGAAGGATATTAACTTTTTGTTGAGGCTAATAAGGGAGGTTTTCCAGTCTTGGGACTTCACCTTTTTCTGCAACATTTTCTTCCTTCTGTTGTAGAGTTTATTAATAACAGGGGACCACCAGATTGGCTTCCTTTTTTTGGAGGAGAGTGTCTTGGTTCTGTTGGGTGTGGCTAGTTCCATGCATTTATGTACATGTTAGTACAGTGCATTGGTGTATGATTCGGCAGTCATGGAATTATTTTCCATTGGTATGGGTGCCGTGAAGTTAGCCACCTCTGTTTTTAGGAGTCCAAAGTCAGCTTTGGAGAAGTTTTTCAAGGTGGTTACCTTTGCGGGGGATGTGAGTGAGATGTAGATTTCCATGGTGATTAATTTATGGTCGGATCTGACCAGGGAGGGATTGACTACTGGTGTAGAGCAACAATTGCCAATGTTAGTAACAACCAGGTCAAGGATGTTGCTTCCTCTAGTGGGGGTCAGAATGAGCTGGTCCAGGGCATTGGAACTGATGAATTCCAGGAAGCGTTTGGCCAGTGTATTGGTGCTTGAGTAGTTTTCCCAGTTGATGGAGGAGTAGTTGAATGTTGGGTTGGACCTTGATAGATTCCAGGGTGCTTAGGAACGTGGCGTGAGAGTCTAAGGACATGGTTGTGGACCTAAAGCAGGCTATGACCTGGATCGCAGTCTTACCCAATGTTAGTTGTACTTGAAGTATCTCAGATGCATTATGCTGGGCTACTAGTTTGCAGGTGTACATATCCTTTATGAATATGGAGACACCACTGCCCTGGGAGCATTGGTCTATGTTTTGGGGCCGAAAGGTGTGGAATGAGTTATAGCCTGGTAGTGCAGGGGTGCTTTCTGCTGCTTTAAACCAGGTCTCCGTTACATCACAAATGTGAATGTTTTCCATTTTGAGGAGTGCTTTCACTGAGTGCATCTTGAAATTTAGATTTCTAGCATTGAGCAACATGACCCTCAGATTGCATTTATTTATAGCTGTTATGGTGGTAATTTGGTCTTTGGAACACCACCTAAAAAAGACACTACAGGGTTGGCAAGAGTCTTAGCCAGTACCCAGAAACCCAGGGGTGACAGATGCAGGCTATCTCTGGCAAAGCATTGAGGTCTGTCAATCATGTCATCCCAAGGAGACAGATACTGGATCCCCTTAGAATGATACCAGAAACTTAGCCAATTGTTAAAGTCAATCATTTTTTGTTTGTACTGTGGTATCATTCTGGGTGATGGTAGGATACTGCTCAGGGCTAGGGTCATACCTGCCTGGGCCACGTAATCCAAGAGCTTCACCATGTCTGTTTTCCTGTAGTCCAGGGAGGTGCATCTCAGCTCATTCACACCCACATGGACAATGACAGAGTCATACTTGTATTTGTTGTGGAGTGACCTGAGTGCGTGTGTTATGTGTCAGCTTCTGGTACCTGAGACAGTTGACTGTTCTCCTTATTCAACCTAGTGAGTGGCACATCTGTGTGCCTCACTATTGAGTCACTTATGATTAGTGTATTGGGCAAGGTGTTTAGCCTTAGGGGCTTAGGTTGAGGGGCACACTGAGGAAGTGAGGTATGTGTCCTGTGGTTTGTGCTGTGTTGTGGTGGTCAAGTGTGTTTCTGTCTTGGAGGTCTCTGCTGTTTGGGTAAATTTCTATTGAGAGCCTCCACAAAGGTGGGTGTGGGGTTTGTGTTTTTATGTGAGAGCTGTGATAATTGGCATTCTGGAGGGCTATGTGTTCCACGTGGTGTGGTGCAGGAGTTGACCTTCTCCTCTTGACCAGCTAGTCTGGTCTTGGCGGGAGAGTGCATACCTTCCAGTTTAGTGATATAAGTGCATCTCTCACAAGTCTGAGTGTTGGGCAGTAAGAGAAGCATGAAGCAGTTGCTACACTGCCTCAGAATGCCCAAGTGTACCAGGTTGATAGGAGAAAGCACAGGGAACTGACCTTTAATCGTGCCAGGAGGGGTGGTCATAACGAGTAAGTACTGGAGCTATTTCCATGAAGAATGACTTAGTGCTGATGGCACTTTAGTGTGCTACAATAATTGCTACAAAAACCTGTTGAAATGCAAAGCAATTAGGCTATTTGAAGTGCAAGAGAAAAAGAACTAGCAAGATCTAAGGGAAAAACTGAAGACCAGACTTTCTGGCACCAGTAATAGTTTACCTCAGCTTGGCACCTCTGCACAGAGCTTAATCAAGTGCAAACCCATGCAAACGTGGGATTTTAAACCAGAAAGTTGAAAAGGATGGAAAAACTTCCCAAATGGCCAATAAACTACAATTTCTGGGCCAGAAACCACTCCTCTTGTGGTAGATAGGCTAACTACTGCTTACCACTCCCAATGATAAGCTAGAAGGCTTCCCTCCAACACAGAAAGGCTTGGGGGGGGGGGGCTCAGAAGTTTACAAACAGTCCTGAGTACAGCAAATCTGTATCTGGAGTACACTAGTTACAGGAAAGGCAGGAAACAATCTTAGAACTTTTTTTTTTACAGAAAAGCAGCTAAAACAGCAGTAAAAATAATTCAAATGCAATGCAAGCTAGCACACTTGAGTGTGTAACAATATTAAAGCAAATACAGTTTGCATTATTTTCTTAAACTGATTATAATGTGAAGTACTTCCTGAGGAAATGCTTTATGGAGTACATTAATAATATCATGCAATCTGGGTTCTTTATTTCCCTATTGTTTCTTTATTTGATCTTATATTTCTACTGATATTATTTTTAATAATGTTCGAACTTTAACATGTGATAATCTATGTTTTATATTGCCATCTAAAAAGGAGTCTAAATGTTTTTTTTTAATCAGGTGAGTCAATATCCTGCTAATTTATTTTCTTCTGTATTATTAAAGGCAAACTATTTTTTTCATACTACGCAACTTCCTGTTGCTATTTGTTGAACAAATATATTTAACTTGATTGACTTTTGACATAGATTTACATCTATTTGTTAATCTAAGCAATCCTTTAGGACTAATGGAATACAATTCTAGTACATCTTAAATGGGATACTTAAACTGATAGCTGTTAACTATAAGAAATATTTCATGCAATTGAAAGGTAAATGAAAAACATTTTATAAATTATACAGTAAGGTTGAACAAAGTGAAGAAATAACTTTGAAGAAAAATGTTTCAGTCAGATCAAATAGATAAATTATTAACTTCTCAATGTCACGCAGCCAGAAATTTAATTTTGCAAATGCAAGATGCAGAGGGGAATATAACAGAGCACCCACATGTAACAGAGCATATAATACATCACTGTTTTAAGATAATTTATCATTGTAAATGGATTAAGGAGAATACTGTGAGTGATAGAGCAGTAGTTATGGAAGACTCCAAAATATAACTGGAAATTTTAAAATCAGAAATAACTCTCTTGGTAATATCAAACAAGTTATTAAAAAGCTAAAGCAAATAAAGCCCCAGGACTAGACAGTTATATAGCAGAATTTTATTAGGTCCTTACAGATACTTTAGCACCATATATGTATAATCTGACACATTTAATGACTATTCCCAAACGGGGCAGTCTGTGAATTTAGCAGAAATTGTCTTACTTATAAAGGAAGGAAAAGATGGCTTAAAAGTAGAACATTGTACACCCATTTCCTTGTTAGATACCAAGTACAAGTTTATTGCCCAAGTTATAAATGCACAATCAATCAAGTATTTGATTAAAGTTCTCCACGATATGCAGTTTGGCTTTTGTCCAAACAGGACTATGGCAGAAGCAAGTAATCTACTTCAATCTTGGATATGGCAAGCAGCTAACTTATCTAAGAATATTGGCATTTTAGAGTTAATTAAATAAGATGTGACCAGAACTAATAATTATATTACTAGAGATTATATATATATAGTTTTAGAATGTTATGAAGTGCCAAATTCTCTGATTAGTGTGATATAAAACATTCATGTACATACTGAAGCTATAATTAAATTAAATAAAAAAATGTTGCCCAAGTTTGAATTAATAGCAAGTATGAGTCAAGGATGCTTCCTATTGACAATTCTTTTTGTGTTAGCAATTAATCCATTGTTGTATAGGTTAAGTAGATAAACACTTTTCCAGAAATAAATATGAAAGAAATTGTATTACTGGCATATGCTGATGTCCCAGTGACTGTGTCATCTGATTTTAAGATGAAAAAACAATTTTAGTTTGTGTAGGGGATGTCCTCAACCTAATTGGGTACATAGTAATGTACGATAAACAAAAAGATTAAAACTGGTTAGAATAGAAGAGATCAAGATAAAAGTACAAGAATTTCTTTGGTGATGGAGCCAAATTTTTAGGAATTTTTGTTAGTGCAGAAATTGATAGAATGGTACAGAAAACTTATACCTTGTATCTAGGGAAAGTTGAAATTTCATTAAAAACACACACAGTATTTTTTTTTCATTATTTGGATGAATTAACATAATGAAGATGATTGTTTACATCTAAATTTATTTCCATTACAGAACATACTGGTTTCCCCCAAGAAGAAATTAATTTCACAAGTTAATAGACTGATAGTAATTTTTTTTGTCGGGGGAGAAGGTTCAACAAGAATTCCATGCCAAGTGCTAACAGTGCCAAGAGTTTATGGGGTTCTAGCAATGCCACACATTAAGACATATACAGTTGCCTGTACATTTGTGTATTTAATGAAATCAGAGTATGCTGGAAAGGAGTTCATGATTTAGTGAGGGATAAAATTACAAAAACAAAGTGTCTGATTATTATATTTAAAATCTTATGATTTTGAATTGTTTGATTATTATAGTGAATATAAGACAGAAATATTGACTTCATTGCAAGCAGTATATGTACCATGAAAAAATCATCAGATTACAACATGTTATCCCATGATCCAGTACATATAACTAGCATATTCACATTATACTTGGGAACTTTTCAAGCCGCAGGAGCAAGGTATCCCACAATTTGGTAACTTTTATTTATTTATTTATTTATTTATTTATTTTATTTATTTATTTGCAGTTTGCTTACTAGGGTGGTCCACTGGGCCTTGGGGAGCCCATTTTCAATGGTGTCCTGGGGAGAAATGCTCCAAGTTACAACTAGTTAAAGTAACAGTATTACAAATACAAATACAATTAAAGCAAAGTAACTAGACTATAGAATGAACTGGTAGATTTGTACAGTGGTATCCTGGTAGTTCCAGGGAAACCTAACTTACTGCAGGTTAAAAAACAAATAACATTAGAATATAAATTGCAGTGGAATAATTTTTGAATTGTAAATTATCTGTGCAAAAAGAAATGGGAAAATTTTCTAAATACATCTTTTAATGAAGAAAAATGTTTGAAATCCTTAATCAGGATGTATAAAAACATAAGCCATTAAGGAATATAGCTATTCAGCACTGTTTAATTGAATCAGCCATTTATGTCACTGTTGGTCGACTTGTAAAAAAGGTACACCAATATTGGATAAAGATGTATGAGATAATACAATCTTTAATTCAGGTAAGATTTTCATTTTCCCCCCGAGATTGTACTTTTAGATATGTTGGCAGAAATCACAGAGAATCTAGTTTCAAAGGTTGCAATCTTCACAGTGATAATAAAGAGGATGACATCTGAGTCATGGAAAGCTTCACCATTTTATAAAATGTCATTAGCTAGGTGGATGAAACTTTTTAGTCAATGCTTGTATTATCAAAGAAGGAAAAGAAATGACAAACTGAACTTTTTCTGGTTTGATAACATATTATGTGTTTTAATAATTAATTTCCTTTTTTTCCTTTTCCTACCTTTTTTTTACTTAATTATCTGTGCTTTACTATATATGTTGCAAACATAATAAACATTTAAAAGTTGAAAAAAAGTAGCATAGAGGGATAAAGCCCTAACTACTGTCCAGCTAATGTAGCTTTGATTAGCATCTCAGGTGACTGATGGAGCAAAAAGGAGGGATGGGTGTGGCATCTTGGGGTGAAGGTTCTCACTGATGATGGTCCCTAAGAGGTGGCATGGTTCAAAAAGAGGAGTTGTCCTTAGACACAGCCATTGAGTGTGGAGGTGGGGAAAAGGAAATGTGGGAACAGCATATGAAATAAAAAAAAATGCATGACAGAAGCACAGACAGCGGAGCCCCCAGGATACCCTTAAGATATGTGAACAGGCCCCAGCAACACCAGAGCAAATCCAGGGGAGGATTGAAAGAAGATGACAGATGTGGCATGGATGTGGGGCATTGGGGGTCAGTCTGGTATAAATGATGACTAAGGAGACCAAAAAAAGATTGTAGTGCATCTTTTTTTTTTCTAGTTATACTGATGGTTTTTTATTTAAAGTCAGTTGGTATAGCTTAAGTGATTTGACTAAATCTATGAAGATTTTTTCTTCCATTTAAACTTTCAGTTTCACTATCTCTAACAAGTACTTATCCCATTCCTTTAGCATATTACAATAATAGATAGTTGTATTTCCATACAAATTTGCTTTCAGTGACCCCCAAACATAGCAGTACTTATATCTTTGTTGTTATTTATTGATATGTATTCTTGGATTTCTTAATTAACTACCTCTGAAAATCTTTAAGTTTAGTCATATATGCAGTAATTCAATTTCATAATTACAGATTTTCTTTGCTAAACTAATAATTTAAAACATGTATTGTGGACAGATAATGGGCATGGCGTTACTTTTATATTTTCAGATTTTTTGCTTAAATCATTAAAAACATACTCTGTCTTGACTGAGTACTAAATACATATGAATAATAAGTAACACATGGATAATTACACTCAGTAATTTCATTTATATCTTTAAGATTAAGAGCTTCAATTTTTAAGAGCTTTTGTTAAAGCTGAAATTATAGACTGTTAGCAGTAGTACTCAAAGTGTAATTAGGGTCCCCACCAGGAATAAAACTATGCTTCATATTGTTTAATAAACTATCTTAAGAATTTCTTAGCAAATTTAGCTTAAGCCCTGATATTCAATAATATTCAGTTAATATAGAAACAGATCTTGTGTTGTCATTATAAGTGTATAATATTCTCTGTATAATAGCTGCCTCTCACCACAGTATAGCAGTATCTCTCTTCTCTTTAAATAGATTGATCACTAAAACATATTCACAGATATTTAGTCTTTTATATCACATTGTAGTAAGTGGTTTTCTTGTTAAAAAATAAACAAATAACACCTTGCTTTAAGTATGAGATATTTAAACAAACCTCCTTGTTTGTAGCCACTATTGAAACCATTAATGTTTAATGACAACAAATTCAAAATCAATCAAGCACTAGTAACTGATGTTTTTACTTCTACTCCATGTTGCTCTTGCAAATCTGCTTCTAATAAAGACTGTATACATTTGTGACTATAAGAAAAACAGTAATAGTTGGGCTATTCATCTTTGCAAGCAAGCTACAATGAAAAGATATTTTATATCTTAAAGATACTGAATAATTTTGTAACCTTAACATGGAAAACATTTTTTCTAATTTGACTAGGAAAACCTAGGCAACCAGCCACTAGCAGCACCTATACAGCCTAAGAGCTAATTCACTTTGATTTGTGCCTTAACTACTTTAACATCCCAGGTGCTAAGGTGCTAAATATCCTTACAGTAACTATGAACTTCTATTTGAAATTCTACAGCCACTGCATCAATAAACTATAATTGTTTTAAAAAAGAAGCCTCAAGTTACTTTAAACTACTACCCAAAATGTTTCAAACTGTTAAAGATGATGGAGAGAGAAGAAAGCAGAAAGAAAATGGATCCTTAAATCGTGTTTTCCTAATCTGCTAATAGGGATAATAAAAAGTATACTTGACCACCTAAATAAAATATTATTAATCAACTAGACGTGTACATTAATGCTTACTCCAAAAGACATAAACATTTGTCCAGAACTAATACAACTAAAAACAACACTGATCATTCATGTATCACTTCTCAAAATTCTCTGTATTACTTCTTACTTTCTTTTATTTTCTGAGGATAAAACTTATTGTATTGCAACAATAATTTTTGCTTATGTCCTTTATGGGAAAATCATCTTTTTCATCTAATCTGTATGAAATCAGGAGCTAACTGTATTGCTTTTCACTCCACATTGATTTTTGAATTTTAATAATACCCATTTCATTATTATTTATTTTTCCCTGTACAAAACATTAATAAGGGAAGATGTCATTATACCTAGAATTATGTTGGTGTTTTGTATGCCTTCACTCCCTTCTTGTCAAACTTGCACATAAAAACTTACTTTAATTCATACACAGGAGAGAGGAAAGAAAAATGTGTAACACAAGGAAGTTTGTACATTTAAATTTACCAAACATATGTTTATGGCATTATTAGGTATTCAAGGCATCCTTGAATACTGAACCAGAAATATTACAAGTGTTTTCAAAGGCAATGTAACCAGCTGTCTTTTCAGGTTTACCTACAAGCGATCGAAGCACACTGTTTCAAATTACCATTTTCTGAAAGATGATTGCTGAAAACAGGTGAGTCAAAAACCCAAAAATACACACACAAAACTAACACCTATTTGAGAGGCACTGACCCCTCCCCCTAAATTATCCACAGGGAAGAAAAGGGGAACACTCCCCAAAAAGTGCTCTACCAACTTGCATGATCCAACATATTGTAGTGAAAATCACAGCGAAATTAAATTTATGAACTAAAGCCACTTGTCCACCAGTGCTGCGATGACATGTAACAATGCCATCCCTTCATCATCTCTTATTCCATTTCTTCTCTTTCTCACTTCCTGGAACTCTTCTTACAGTGGTTTCCTTTGCTCTTCCCCATCATTTTCCCATTCGTCTTGTAACTCTATTTGAAGTGAAGAAAGTAGCTATTTAATAAAAGCTAAAATTATAGACTGACCATATCCCCATCCTGTTAATGCATTTATCTAAACATATATTTGTGTTATATTAAGTAATCAGAATTTATTTCAGATGATTCTAATATAAATGTATGTGTTACTATGCCAGTTTATCAGATTATTTAGCAATGTCCACTTTAATTATGTATCACTGAACTACATGTCTTTCTACACAAGCTTGTATCCTATTGAATTAATTTCTCTGGAGAAAAACAGTAATGTCCTCAAATATGATAACTGTGCCTTCAGAGTGATCTGTAAGCTTGCCTTTTTACCTGCTTCTCTTTCTTTTCACCTTATTCTTACTTTCACCTCCTCTATTCCAGAAGCAACTTATTTAACTTTTATCAGATTAACTTACATTAATATGATACTTTGAGGAAGAATGATGGCAAATGTATACATCTGAGATAAGCTGATACCTAATACAGTTTTAAGACATATACTACTAACTGACTGAATAGTATATGATTACAATTCTACATCAGATTCAAACTTAATAATTACACACTTCCTGCATGCCATGTCTTTGGATAATGTTTTGTCTCTTCTTAATTTCTTCTCAAACTTATGCTTTTATTTGATCAAGTAAATGTAACAGAAGAGAAAAAAAAATATGAAATAAAAGGAAAAAATGATATGCAAACACAGATAGACAGACAGACAGACACATACAGACAAACAGGCAGGCACCTGCATATACATATATGTACACATACAAAACAAGAACCCCTTCCTCCAGATATTCTGTATCTTTACATTTACCACTTCACACTTTTGCAATAAACATACTATCTGCTGCACTTGAAGAATTCATAAAGGTAAATTCTTATTCCTATATTAATGAAATTCAAAACATCAATTGTATAATTAGTATTATAAAAATTCCTAGATAAAATATTCAGAACATTTCTACTTTAATAGGAAAACTATGCATCCAAACATCCCCATTTATATAACAATTATGTCTGTAATGAATCAGTTAAAGGTCAATTGAAAGTACGGGCCTATATTATAACCTTGAAGGTTTAATACTTCGAATGCATAAAGATCGAACTTCATGCATCGAAGTATTAAACCATCGAACAGTTATAAAAAAAAACTAAAACAAAAAAAATTAAACTGAAATGTTTATGGAGGGGGGTTCCCCACACCCCCCACTGCTTAAATAAACCAACTCTGAGATTGCACAACATTGAAGTAAACGAAAATCCCCCCTTACGGAGATTTCTGTTTAAACGTTCAATGTGCACTTTCGGTAATCTCGTGTTGACAATATCATGTTCGATATTGTCAGACTTCGAGACCTGAAAGTACTCATAGCTGTTCAGTTCTAATGCCCCTAAAATTAACATACTGTAACTCTCCCTTATATATTAAGATTCTACCACTTCTCCATAAATGCTAACTAAACATATATCAATATGTGAATATAAAATTAACTACATTCATGCATATATTCTATGAGCAATAAGTTCACCAGAAATATAGAGAACCAGTTCTAAGCTGCTTCAGTCTTGCATCATATCTGTCTTTTAATTAACTACACCCCTCATCCCACAGGTCCCACAGGCATACATCCATCTAAACAGCCAGAATTGCCACTATAATTATACGTGTTTCAGCAGTACAGTTGGCTAGTCACATTTTTTTTCACTCATATATAAAATAATCTGCTCTCATTCATTCTATTAAATATACTGCATTCCTTTCCTGTTAATCAAAGCAAAAGTCACCTAATATACCACTTTCTATACATTTACTCTTCTGTTAATACTATTATTGCAAGCTGGATGATGATTTGATAAAAACATTTAGACTGTAAGAAGATGTCGTTATAACTCTACAACCCTTAATGCACCTAGATGTCTACATTAACATTACTGTTAATTCATACTGAAAGATAGCAGACAGAGAGACAACATGCTACCACAAAATATAATGGGCAAGCCCTTGGATGACGGTGCTTTTATTAAGGTCATGAGATAGCAGGCCACATTTTCTGTACAAGTTTCACTCCTGCAAGACATTTTCTGCATTCTTACCAACTTGGTGGATCATATGCTCCTCCAAAAATGCACAGTCATAGTTAGTCACAAGCATGGTATGGGACAGCTTGTATTAAAAGTATTTCCATCTCCTTGAATTATGATAGAGTATGTTGCAGTGGGCAAAATTATGTGAAAAAAGAGTAAAACCATGAAACTTAAACAAGACAAGTACACATACATTTCTCTACTGCTTCAGTTGTACCCAAACAATATACTGCTGGAACTATGAAGAAATGTCTGGATTTGGGTTTATTTTCCTCCTTCTCCTAGCGTACCTCTGTTCTGCATGCCACCGCAGTTTATACTGTAATGCTACCACCAATACCTAAGTCACAATCTGCCACAAAAAATGAGTCACATTTTTAAAGGAGCTGTGCTCTTTCTTCCCACACTGGCTTTAAGTGTCTTTTTAGCCGGTGATAAAGAAATTATGTACTTGTCTTCCTAGGCACAAGTGAAAATTAAAGCACTGTATCTAACATATGGATATGCCTTCTTTGAAGGTTGGGTGTCGGGCTGTCAACTCGGCACAGTAAAAACACACTGCCAATCATTAGCAGACCGGAGTTCCGCTGTGGTGACCCCTAACTGGAAAAAGCCAAAAGACTATCTAACATTAGTGACTTAAGACTTGGGATCCAGTGTCTATCTGCCTGGGATGACATGCTCGACAAGCCACGCTGCTTCGCTAGAGACGGTTTGCACCTGTCACCCTTAGGCTTTCAAATACTGGCCAAGGCTGTTGCCACCCCCATAGTGCCTTTTTTAGGCAAGGCTCAAAAGACAAACCCACTGCCATAAATAGCACAAGTAACAAAAAACTGAGGGTAATGCTACTCAATGCCAGAAGTCTAAACCTCAAAATGCACGCACTCAAGGCACTCCTCAGTATGGAGAAAATCAATATATGTGCAGTAACAGAAACCTGGTTTAAGGCTCCAGAGAGCACCCCAGCACTACCAGGCTACAACTCATACCATACATTTCGGCCACAGAACCCAAACCGAAATACAAAAGGCAGGGGTGTATCCATATTCATCAAGGATACCCACATCTCCAGGTTAGTGCCACAGCACGATGCTTCAGAGATCATCCACGTGCAACTAACAATGGACAAAACTGCAATTCAGATTGTAGCTTGCTACAGATCACCCACCATGTCCCAGGACCCCCATTCCACGTTTCTGGAAACACTGGGAAACATAAAGGTCCTACCAAACACCCTAATATTGGGTGATTTCAATTACTCATATATTAACTGGGAGAACTACTCAAGTACTAACTCCCTTGCCCAACATTTCCTAGAATTTATAAACTCAAACGCCCTGGTTCAACTGGTCAACACTCCCACCAGAGGTGACAACGTATTGGACCTGGTCATCTCCAACATGGGCGACCGGTGTTCCACACCAGAGGTCAGCCCCTTGCTGGTTAGATCTGACCATAAACAGATCACTTTGGATATCCACATTCCGCCCCCACCCCCAGGCAAGAAAACCACCATGAAAAACTTTTCTAAAGCAAACTTCACGTTACTTAAGACGGAGGTGGAAAGTTTCAAAGCTCCCATGCTGAAGGATAATGCTGTCCAAGCTGCAAAATCCTTTACTAATGCATTCTACGGTCATCTACAAGAAATCATGGATCATGCCATCCCAAGCAAAACCAAGACTCACTCCTCCAAGAAAATGAAACCAGTCTGGTGGACTCCTGCCATAAACAAGCTATACAACAGAAGGAGGAAACTAGTACAGAAAAGAGTAAAATCCCAAGAAGGGAAGACATCCCTGATCAGTATCAGCAAAAAACTATGATCCCTCATAAAATCATCCAAGGCGAGCTTTGAAAGAAAAATTGCCAAGGACTCCAAAGATAACCACAAGGCATTCTTTAGCTATGTCAAGAATCTAAGTGGCAATGCTTAGATCTGCTCAGAGTTAGTGCAGAATGGCACAAAATACACTGAACCAACCGATATCGCCAACATCCTGGCAGACAGGTTCAGCACAACCTTCACCCCCCCTCTCACCCCCAAAAGGGCCCATAACCATACCAGAAGAATGTAGAGTCCCTGAAATCACAGACACTCAGGTTAAAACAGCCCTCTCCAAAGCCAAAAACACAGCATGAATGGGACCGGACGGTGTCCCAGGCTGCGTCCTACATGAGCTCAAAGATGAACTAACCCCTCACTTAAACACACTGTTCAAACTCAGCCTCTCCACAGGCTACGTACCCATAGAGTGGCGCACAGCAACGGTTATTCCGTTCCACAAAGGTGGAGCCACAACAGACCCCGGGAACTATCACCCTATAAGCCTGACTAGCTTGGTCTGCAAGGCTATGGATCGCATCATCATGGAACTCATTAACAGAGACATTGGAAACCTCCAAACACTGGATCCTACCCAGTTCGGCTTTGTTAAGGGCAGATCATGCCTCCTAAACCTGGTGGACTTCATTGAGACAGTTACCAAGGCTACAGACGAGGGAAAGGTGGTATACACAGCCTACCTAGACCTCGCTAAGGCCTTTGACATCATTCCCCAGTATGGTATTATAGACAAGCTCACCAGCCTGAACATAAATCCCTATGTCACGAGATGGGTTGCCAACTGGCTCACAGACAGAACCCACATGTTGAGAGTTGCGGGAGCTATGTCCGACTCTAAACTGGTTACAAGTGGCATTCCCCAGGGCTCAGTCCTAGGACCCCTCCTGTTCAGCATATACTTCTCAGAGGTAGAAGCAAGCACAGGAGGACTATGGCTGACCAAGTTCACAGACAATTGCAAACTAGGGGCTATAATTGACTCTCCGGCTGACACAGACATCCTCCAAAAGGGTCTCACTGAAACGGATACCTGGTGTCAAAATCATGGCCTCAAGCTAAATGCCAAAAAGTGCATAGTCATCCCCTTTGGAAAAAACAAAGTACCCACAAACTACCACATAGGTGGTAGTCCCCTAAATACGGAAGATGTAATAAGGGATCTAGGGACCCAAGTAGATAGTAATCTCACCTTTGATAATCACATTGCCAAAGTGGTTAGAAAATCCTTCTACGTGGCCCACCTAATCACAAAAGGGTTCACATCCAGATCAAAAGAGGTCATTGTGCCCCTCTACTTATCACTCATCAGACCCATCATAGAGTACAACACCCCATTTGGGATGTACCTTACAAGACACCTACAAGAGCTGGAAAGACCACAGAAGTACCTCACCAAGAGGATCACTGGCCTCAAACAGATGCCCTATGCAGCTCGACTGAAGAAACTACAGCTGTACTTGGTTGCATACTGCCTACTCAGAGGTGATCTCTGCCTGATGTACAAGGCCATGTCCAACCCAGAATTGATGGACATGCTCCACCTAAAGAAAACCTTATCCCCTCAAGCCACACATTCTAGGGATCTAAACCTCACCACAACAATAAATAGGACATGCTGGAGGGATAGATTCCTGTCCCAGAGACTTCCCATGCTTTGGAACAAGATCCCAATCTACATTAGGCAGAGCTCCTCGCTAACACTCTTCAAAAGAAACCTTGACGAGTGGATGGGAAACAGAAAGTTTACCCCGGGGATCACTTCAGTGGCTCTGCTGGACAAAGGCACAGGGAACTAATCTAAGAGGGCGGCAAAAGCCAGCACATTCTGGCTAGGCTTATAAATGCCTTCAGGCAGATAGCTTAGTACCTACCTATGAACCTATTAAGAATGCAAAAAATGCATAATGAGGGATTTCTGTTAGTCTGGAAAGCTTGATCAATTGTAAAACATATGCTGGCCAAATAAGAGGCATTATATCACCTCTGTATTGCATGTGTGTTTTCTTTTCGAGGACCAGCAAGTGTTTCTTAATTTTTTACTAATGACATACCTAAATGGATTCTTCCTTATCCAGTGTTGTCCTTTTGAATAGCAATTCTTATTAAATATAATATTTACCTTTGTTACTAAAATCCAGAATATCAGAAGAGGAAAGTAATCCCCCTCCCCACACAAATGAAGATGTCAATATCTGCATCTTGACCTGCCTACATAAGTTGGTTGGTTCACCAGAAGAACAAAATTATTCTGCTTGCAAGAATATAACCCAAAGTTTCATGCTTAGTATAATTGTACTGTATTACTTTACCAATTAACAAAAGAACAATGGGAACATTTTGTTTTTATGGCTGGAATACCAATGAGACAAAAATGAGCATGAAATACCCATGCAAGTTCCATGAAACTACAGTATTCTGTTATAATCAAATGTCAATAAATAAATAATCAACTAAATAACGTTGTTTTGTCTGTAATTAAGAGAAAGCCTGTGCTACTGAATCAGATGCTCTTGGACACTCATGCAGAAATATTTTGACTAACTGGGAAAATTATTTGAGGTTTTTTCACTTTTCTTCAGAGATGTAATTAATGACCAGCAAGCAGTTCTGTTTTTTGACTATTTAGGAGGAGTTTGATTAGTCTTATTACATGGATTTCTTTGGTGGGACAGGGTAGGGTAAGGGTAAAGGGTTGACTATGCTGCTCTCAAAACAATTTTTTTTATCCAAATGAAAAATAAATTTAGCAATAATGTATGCAGGCAGAGATATCTGTTTTGATGTATTGTTATTATCAGAGACCTATATGACTTTAATGCCATGAGAAAAACCCTCTTGAACACTAAAATGCCAACAGAGTTTATAATCATTTAGAGGAAAACTCAATTATGGCAATAGAACAAAAGGGTAACAAAGGAAAGTCATATGGAACAAAATATCATTTGTTGTTAAATAAACTAATAATGGATAACTGTGAAAAGGGGAAGAATCTAAGTATGGCATGGATAGATTACAAAAAAGTATTTGACAGTATTCCATGTTCATGGGTAAAGGAGTTCTTACAGATGTATAAGATACATCCTACATTGAACAATTAAATTGCAGTGACCATGAAACAGTGGCAAACCTCTTTGCAGCTAAGCCATGATAAAAAAAACAAATTAGTATCCTAGGGATACTAACTCAAAGGGGGATATTACAGGGTGACTCTTTGTCACCGCTGTTCTTTTGACTTGCTCTTAACCCATTAAGTTGTCTACTTAACAGATTAGGTTATGGTTATAGTATAGTTTGGAGGATTTCTTTTATCAAATCCCAAGTTCATTGCAGGATGCCAACATTTGTTTTGCTGGATCGCTACAAAGTTGGGAGTGGAATTTTGCCTTCTCTCCACTGTTTTCCAGTCTCAGAGTTGATATATATATATATAAAATTAGCATGGGGTGTGGGAGGTGCACATGGGGGCTTGCCACTCTATATAAAATGTGTTTTTTTTCCAGTTGTTTTGCTGGATTGCTACAAAGTGGGAAGTGGGATTTTGCCTTCTCTCCACTGTTTTCTAGTCTCAGAGTTGGTATATATAATTAGCATGGGGTGTGGAAGGTGTATGAGGGCTTGCCACCCTACATAAAATGTGTTTTTTCTCAGTTGGTTAAGTTTCTACCATTTGTAGTTAATGTAGTGTATACCAATTTAATAAGTTGGTGATGTAAAGAAATGTAATTGTGGCCAGAAATATGTAATATCCAGAAAAGAAAACATACGTTTACTTTCATAATAAGCACCTTTTAAACAATGGGTGATAGATATATGGAAGACATGGGGGGACGAAAATAGTTTAAAGCTTGCCCATTTTGCAGGGTAGGATAACGTTACACTGCAAAATTAAATTGCATTTAAATATAAAACCTTTTGAAGGCACTGCAAGCACAGCTAAGAGATGGTGCAGACAAGGAAAACATATACAAAGCGCAATAATACAGGTGGGGAAGAGCACATAGTTCATCACAGATATATATATACCTGTGTGAGATATATTGAGAATTTTATGAATGAAAGCAATTTTATAGCCTGTGATGAGAAAGGAATTTCTGCCGAAGGCTGCGTTCAAAAAGTAAGTTAATAAACAGCCCCTGTTTGATACCTCAGATAACAACACAGTTGTTGACTTGAAATGGGTGGTATACACCAGGGATTGGTCTTGGGGCCTCTGTTGTTTGGGATATACTTTTCTGAGGCGCAGGCCAAAACCAGTGGGCTATGCTTGACTGAGTTTGCAGATAGCTGCAAGGTGGGCACTGTCATCAATTCCCATAGTGGTGTGGATATCCTCCAAGAGGGTCTCACCTAAACAAATGACTGGTGCCAGAAACAGCCTCAAACTGAATGCCAAGAATGCATTATCATCCCCTCTGGGGAGAGTGACTTTCTCACAAATGATCACATTAATAAGAAGGTCCTAAGCACGCAATCAGTAATGAGGGAATTTGGGCACCCGGGCTGATAGCAAAATGATCCCTCATATATTCTCCTTATTAACCTTATTATTATTATACCAGAGAATTCAAATGTTTCCATTGCCCTACTCATAAAATTGCAGCTTACTCAGTCAAATGCTTTCTCTGCATCAAGACCCACCAACAACAGTATTTTTGTACATTCTGATTCATACTGGATCATCATTGTTTTATTAATATTGTCAAATGTTTGCTTCCCCTCCATAAAATTACATTGATCCATATCCATCAATTTTGACAACACCTGTGCTATTCTGTTGGCTGTCACAGACATAAACACTTTATAATCACAGTTTAAAACTGAAATGGGCCTATATGAAGATGGGTCTGATATGTCTTTGCTGTCTTTAAGTATTACAGCTACCACAATCTTCTTTCCTGGTGCTTCTCCTCCTTTTAAAATACTGTTAAGCAAAACCTTCTGGATCTTTATCACTTTCTTCCCTCCCAACTTCCAAACTTTCTCTGGAATGTCATCTATTCCAGGAGACTTTCCTGCAGATTGATGATATATCACCATTTTTATCTCATCTCCTCCTATCTCAAGTGTTAATTGTTGAGCCTCATCTACCTCTAACCTTGGCATACTTAATTCCTCCATAAATATTTCTATTTGTGCTCATTCTTGATTTACACATTTTTCTGCTTTATACAAATTTTCATAACATTTCAAAATATCTTTAATACCTCTACAGGATTTGTGGTTATTTTTCCTTGTTATAGACTTTCTAAGTTTGGCACCAGCCCTTCCTATTTTCTGTTGCCTAAGTCAGTGTGTTAAAAGTTCTTGTGCTCTGGAGTTATCAAAAACAGTTTTTTAACAGAAATGTTTTTAAACTCATGCATATTATCCAGATACTCCCTTATTTTCAATTTAGCACTCTGCTGTTTCACCTCTTTTTTTCTGTGAGATTCCCCTTTTTTCTACAATACTTTAATCTTTGTCAGTCCCTCTAAATAATTCTTGTTACTTCTAAACCATATATCCTTTAATTTCAACCTTATTTTTAAACTCCACTTTCATTTTATGCCAGTCACTGGCTATAATTTCTGCAGAAATTTCAATCTCCCCTAATAACTTTTGAATAATTTCTTCTACCCATTTGTTAAAGTTCTCTCTTTTTAGCAGGTTGGTGGGTCTTATTTTTATGTTATTACCCTGAATTATTATCTTAGTTGTTATTGGCCCATGATCTGAAATAGTTATTGGATGTGTGTCAAACTTTTGAATGCTCCTGTGAAATATAATTTCTGCCTAGTCTAGCTCAGTTAGTTTTTTAAACTAAGAACATATTTTTTAAATGATCACGTGTGACATAGGGAATCTTGCATTTATATAAATGAAAAACAAACATTGACACCGCTTTAGTCACAAACATCATGCATCACAGACACCAATGAAACAACTGTAGCTGCAACCATTATACATCAATTATAATCTATCTAGTAATTGTCAGTTAAGCATTATATTTTTGGCGACAGCCCTTTCCACTTTCTGTTGCCTGAGTCATTGTGCTAAATGTTTTTGTGCTCTAGAATTATCAAAAAACAGTTGCTTAACAGCAGCCTTTCTAAACTCATGCATATTATTGAGATAATCCCTTACTTTCTGTGTAGCATTCTGCAGTTGCTCCTTTTCTTGTTCTGAATGATCACCCCTATCTTACAATACTTTAACATTTGTCAGTCCCTCTAAACAATTCTTGTTACTTCTTAACCATATCTCCCTTTCCTTTATTTCCAACCTAGTTTTAAACTCCACTTTAATTAGATCCCATTCCCTAGCTATATTTTCGGAAGAAATTTCCATCTTCTCTAAGACCTGCAATTAAATGCACATATTCCTGTGAGATATAACTTCTATCTAAACTAGCCCAATGTTTGTATCTTGGAGAATAATATGTACATTCACTCTGAACTCCTACTACTGAAGTCACATCTTGTATGCTAAACATTTTCATAAATTTCTTCAAAACTCTACCCTCCTTTGTTATATTTTCCCTTCTAGGCCCTCCAGAACACATCTTCACTGTTGTAAACCAAATTCCAGTCCCCACCTATAAGTAATATTTCTTGCTATAAGCTGATTATTTCTCCGAGAATTTTCTTAAGCTCCTTTATAGCAGTTTCAGGTGCAATAAAAATGCATGCCAGTATAATTCTCCCCCTTTGCCAGTAGTCCCTTTGTACTATATATCTTCCATTCTTGTCTTTTTTCCCTCTTCTATCACTATTGGAGCTCTTCTTGCAATTAATATAAGTACTCATCTTTTACTTTGCCACACATATTCCAATGAGTAACCATCCTGAAAGCCTTTCTTTATCAAACTCACATGTTCAGTTCTCTCCAGGTGTATCTCCTGTAGCATAGCTATTTGCACTCTACATTTTTAATATAGTTCACTAATCTTTCTTTTTTGTATTTATCTATAAGACCATTCAGAATGAAAGACATTACAGAAAACATAATTTTCTTATATAGTTATTATCATCACCTGTTATGTATAATTGCTTTTTTTGTTAAATGTCTTGTTCCAGCTTTTATGTTAAATGCATCATATTGCTTAGCAGATTAGTCTTTTATACAGTTGTTTCTTGTCATATCCATTTGAGCCTATGTCACATCTTACAGAACTTTTTTGTTTTATTGAAAGCTCTCAAACAATAAAAAAACTCCAATACTACTAAAACCTATTAACTTAATAATAACACAAAACTATGTACATCTTCAAATATTGAAGTTTTCGTTTCCTAAGGAGAACAAAAGTTCTAAACTGATAGCCACGCAGACAGGATAGAGTTAACCAAAAAGAAAGGTTAGTCATGCTAAGATGCATGGTACAGCTTGTACTTTTAGTAAGTGCTCTGGTTTTGTCTTATCTTTATAGCACTCTCAGCTGAGAAAACACTTGAATGCTTTCAGTAAACACTTTCTCCAAGCCATTTCTCTTTATCAGATTGTCT
This sequence comes from Protopterus annectens, assembly GCF_019279795.1. Taxonomy (NCBI): domain Eukaryota; kingdom Metazoa; phylum Chordata; order Ceratodontiformes; family Protopteridae; genus Protopterus; species Protopterus annectens. The sequence continues at coordinate 1,048,409,806 of NC_056743.1, forward strand.
TCTAGTGGCATACAAACCAGAAACAAAACTGCTAAGGATGCCTTGTTTACCAGGAAAAAAGCCTTATAATATTCCATATTCTTTTTCATTTACATACTTAGTAATAAACTTGTTATTGGATAAATAAGCTTGTTATTGGATAAAGCCCTGTGTCTTAACCTAGACATTTCCCTGTGCAAGCACGGGAAAAGGCACACTCATTTTTCTTTTGTCATGTTCTCTTAACCAGACCTTTCCTCTCTCCCTGTATTTTTTTTTTTTTTTTTACATTGCAGTGCCTTCATTTCTTAAAACTGAACAAGGAAAACGGAGAAAATGGGAGATAAAGAAAAAACAAAAACACCTGTTTATATGGTCTATATTATGGCATTTTGATGCCGTAACATCGAACACCTCAACAGCGACAAGTATTCAGCGAAAATCACTTCCGTGATTTTCTGAATACTTAAAGGGCAAAGATGTAGTTGGTCAAGTACACAATTTTGCCCTTTTCTCCACTGTAGTGCGATCTTGGAGTTGGTGTATTTAGTTACGGGGTGTGTGTGGGGGGGGTACAGCTCCCCACATGGGTGGCTTTGATTTACGTAGATTTAGCTCCGTTGGGTTGTGGGGCAAGTATTTGTTTGCCCTTTAAGTATTCAGTGAATTGTGCAAATGCATTTCACTGAATACTTGTTCGCTGTTGAGATGTTTGATGTTATGGCATTTCAACGTCGTAATATAGACTCATATACATAAGTATCCCCATTCAATTTTAAAAAATGAGAAAACTTTACTTCATAGCTTACAAAAAGCCATGCAACATATAAATAGTACCATTAAGGAAAAAAAAAGAAATTTGTTTTACTTAGAATTAACTTTCTCCCTCCATTTCCTCTTTCTGAAGTAGTTCACCGAAGATTAATGACACAAAGTAGGGCATATGCTTTAGCGTCCCCTACAAGTTTAACAAAGTCCACAAAAATCTAATATTTCCAAATCCTCTTGTTCTGCCATGTTCACAAGTACAATTATTGCTATTTAATCCCACATTTGTCAGTTTCCAAGTTACTAATTTTATTCTCTGGACATTAATAACATGAAGCGGGGCATATACTTTAAAGTCCTCTACAAGTTTAACAAGTCCAAGGAAATCCAGTAGTTTCAAATTTTCTTGTTCTGTCATGTTTCACAAATATAATTATTGTTTTATCATCCCACATTTGTCACTTTCCAAGTTAATCCTGTTCATCTCCATCTCATCTCCTAAATCCTGTCTTTGTTTCATTTTGAAAATATTCTCGATTCTTCTAGTTGACGCTTATGTTTTCTTCCTTCTGTCAGATATTTTCCTAAGAAGCAGTGGAAAAGATTTCATAGGCTCAGTCTCTCTGTACTCCTTATCACCAGATGAACATGAAGCAGAACCCCCTTCTGTTTCACACCTCACCCTTTGTTGGCTAAACGTTTGCATTTCCTCCATAGCATGTAATGCATCAAAAAATAATTTTGCTCCTGCAGGGAAAAACACTTTGAAGATGGCTGGGTATAGCAGTTTGAATCTCACACATTATTCTCGACATTCTGTAAATAATGGAATACATTTACTCATTTTCTGCTTGGTGTACAATGAGTAGCCATTCTCCACAGTCTACTGTCTCCATCTTTTAGCAATTTATCCTTCTGCCATAGTTTTGTCAGAATCAACTCCTTCTGGTGATGAGACTGCATCTTTACTATTAAAGGTCTAGGTTGCTTTCTAGTAACCAAATTTGAAGCATACACATGATACACCCTTTCAATTAACAATTCCTGTTGTGGAATACCAGTCCAGATGCTTATTTGCGCTTTCATAAAATTAAAGCAGTCTGTTCCTTTCAGCTTCTCTGGTACAACAAAAAATCTCAGGTTTTCCCTATGTGCTCTGCCCTCCAATTCTATTATTTTTTAAAACATCTATTCTTGCACAGCCTCATATTTAGCCAGCCTTGTCTTCATTTCATCCTCTGAGATTTGCAGTTATTTCACCTTATCTGAATATCTGTTTAAAGCTTCTTCCATTTTTTCCAGCTTTTTATTGTTTGTGTTGATACACTCCATCAGTGTTTCATTTGTTGTAAGCAGGTCTGTGTGCAGCTGCTTTGTACTTTCCTCTAGGTTACTGGGAGTCATGTCTGGAACTTATACTGCTTCTTATACAGCTGTAATATTTATCCCAGTCTGTGTTTTTTCCTCACCTTTCGTAGCTGATTTTTCTCCAGGTCTTTTATATTGTTTCCTGACATCCAGGCAGTAGACTTATTAACCAGTTACTGAAATTTACCCATTAATCTAGGCCCACTGGCATTCTCTGCTAAGTTTCTGTTTTCAGATGGGGAGAGTCAGAATTAAGCTGTTATTCAATGTGCAGACATCTTGGAAGTCCCAGTCTAGCCCAGTTATTGTACCTTCTGGAATAATATGTAACTTCTCTCCAAATATCTATTAGTGAATTTACATCTTCCATGCAAATATGTTCATAAATGTCTTCAAAAATCTGCCCTCTTTGTTATAGTTTCCCTTCCAGGTCCCCTAGATACATCCTTGTTGCAAGTCAAGTTTCAGTCCCTGTATACAAGTACTATTCCTTGCTGAAAGCTGATTATTTCTCTGAAAAGTTTCTTAAATTCCATAAAAGTAGTTTTAGGTGGAATATAAATACATGCCAGTATAATCCTCTCCCTTGCCAGTAGCCCCTAAGTACCAGAAATTTACAATTATTTTCTTTCTTTTCCCCTTTTATCACTGTTGGAGCTCCTCTAGAAATTAATATAACTACTTCATATTTCCTTTATCCCTGATATTTTGCTAAATATCCATCCTGAAATCTTTTTTTTTTATCAAACTCACATGTTCAGCTCTTTCCAAATATGCCTCCTGTAACATTACTATTTGCAGTCTGCATTTCTTAATATAATTCAACACGTTTTCCTTTTTTGTCTAAGCTGTGAGGCCATTTAAATTCCAAAATAATATGAATAATGTTCCCATTATGATAAGAAATTATTCCAACCTATTATTTATGGCAGCTTTTTAAAATGTTTATTTCCAGTTTTTGTATTACATGTATCCACTAATGTTTGGCAGGGTAATCTTCTATACAGTTGTTTCTTACCATCTCCATTTGACCCCATGGGACATTTTACAAGACTTTTTGCTTTACTGAAAACCCTTCAACAAGGAGCCAAACACAGCTCCAGAACCTGTTAACGTACAACAATCACATAAAGCTATGTACATCTTGAAATAATGAAATGTAACCCTACTAATAGGAACAAATGTCCCAAATTGTCCCAAACTGACAGCTGCACCCAGGGGCATTCCCTAACCTATATTAAAGTGAGCCATGCTAAGGAAAATGTTACAGCCTGTGCTCCTACTTAAACTAATTGCTGTTTGCTCGTCTTATCTTTATTCCCCTCACAGATGTGAAAAACAGCTTGTATGCTTTTAGAACAGGGGTGTCCAACCTTTTGGCTTGCCGGGGCCGCATTGACTGAACAGAAATTGTCTTGGGGCCGCATATAAAATATATCATATAGTTACCTCTTTCGCTACCATGGGAGACCAAAGTCAACCTCCTGGCTGTACTGTAGGTGCATTTGAACAATTAATAAATGTAATAAATGCCTAATATTTGCCTTAAAATTCTAATTCTCATTCTGGTTTTAATTCTCTAATCTAACAGTTAACTCTAACATCTTAGTTAATATATAGATTTTTTTTACAAATAAACAGATATTCACTACAGCACTAGCATTTCTCACTGGGAAAACCACTCCAGCAGTCCATCTACATACAATGTCAACATTAGCAGTCCTACAATACTATAATCCACAAAAATAAGCCAACAAATTTGCAATAAAGTAAAACATTCACATTACTGACTTAATAAAACAATTCTGAATAAGCTACAAGAGGGTCTCACCCAAACAAATGACTAGTGCCAGAAACATGGCCTCAAGCTAAATGCCAAAAAATGCACAATCATCTCCTTTGAGTGATGTCCCCACAAATTATCACATTAATAACAATGTTGTAAACACACAATCAGTTGTGAGGTGCTTGGGCACCCAGGTTGATAGAAATTTGACTTTTGACCACCACATTGTCTCCGTTGTACGGAAAGCTTTTTACATGGCCCACCTCATTAGTAAGAGTATCTCATCCAGGTCATAACATCCCTGTAGTCTTCCTTTACAAGAGCAATTATTGAGTGCAACACCCCTTTTGGCACGTGCCTCAGCAAAACACCCTGCCAAAAGAAAGACTACAACCATTTCTGACAAAAAAGGTCAAAGGAGTGAGTTCACTTAGTTATCCAAACAGACTAAAAAGCTTTTTTCTTTCCTCTCTCTCTCACTGGCCCCTATAAATTTCATGACTGGCTTGCTTTCCAGGCTAAGAAAGATCCTGCCTTAAGAGACTTTCTCCACCTCAGAAATACTGGTTATATTTAAAACACTCACTACAAAGACCACAGCCTTCACTGCAACTTAAACAAGCCATCTTGTATGGACAGGTTTTTGACACAAAAACTTTCAACTTCTGTAAAAATCTCCTCTCATTATCAAACAATGTAGTTCAACAACATTACAACTGGATGGATAGCCATGAATGTACTCCTTAAGTAATTAGCAAAGCCTTCATCAAACCGGAAGGAAAATCCACATACTAAACTTTCCCAGCTGGATGGCTAAGATCTAATATTGGTTACTCAAGTCTACTTGTCTAAGAAGAGGGGCCTATTTAACTAAGAATTCCATTTGCAAAAATATATTCAGTATACATATTAAATCTCTCTCTTTTATACACACACACACACACACACACACACACACACACACACACACACACACAGAAAAGGAGCCCCTACTTGTAAAATAGGCAACCTTGGTAATCACATGACACAGTCTCACTGATTGAAATTGTTGGAAGTCAAAATATCTGAAAAAAAAATCATAATAGAGATGGATTCATCCAAGCAATTTCCCACCACCAAAAGGACCATCAATAAATCAACAAACAACTGCTCAGCAAAAATTAAATCAATAAGAAATCTATAAACTCTCTAAGATCATACTACATACTGGAGTAAACATATAACTTCCCTCCAATCTAAAGCCATTTGACATTCAGACATTATAATTTGTGCAGAAGTTATTCACAGACTGACCGTTTACTAAGCTGTAATGCTGACCATCGCTTTTGAAAAAAAACAAATTCCCAGACTTTGTCAATAGCTCAAAGTGAAGAAAAGATTACTTTTTTTTATTTATTATGTATTTATTTAATTTTGGAAAACATCTTTAAAACTGTTAAATGGATTGCACACACAGAAACACAGAAAAGTTATTGTGATAAGTAAACCACAGACTGCTGCAAGAAATCAGTGACAGCACACTATGCTTACGTCCGAACCAATGAAGCATACCTGTCAATTCCAAAAGAATTAAAGTAGCTTAATAAGAATGTTATTTGCAAGGTTACATGGCAGTTTATATTGGAAATAAGTGGAGATATTAAAAATGCTCTGTTTCTCATAATTATGCTGAAAAGTCTTCCAAGGTAAGTACAACCTTCTGATTTAGCATAGAACCATACCTCTCAACCTTAGAGCAAGAATTCTGGACAAAGTGAAAAATAAAATTGGGACACAGGCCCAAAAATAGTTATGCATCACAGAATCCACTGAAACAAATGTAGCTGCAAACATTATACATCATGTATAATGTATGTTTCTATCCCATTATTGTCAGTTAAGCATTATATGGCTCATTCAATCCTGCCTTCTTTTGCAACAAAGAAAACCATACTTTGAAATGACAAATTCATTAAAAATAATAAAACACATTGGCTCCACATCCTGCAACTTCATACCTGCAAACAACCACATAGTTTTCACTGAAAATAGGTATGCTTATTTCCACAGAATGACACCTCTCCCTAATTAAGTCTAATGGTATACAATCTACCAGGATCTGGACTACCTGAAATAAATTAAATTATGGCCTGTAGATTGCAAGTGCACTTTGTTTAATTAAACTACATTTCAAAGCCCACTTGCTGTATTTTTTCAGTAACATCCCAATATTCATTTCCAGGTCACTTTACAAGACATTGGCAGTGGTAGACTTAGTATCCTCCAGATCCCTACAGAACCACACTCATACTGCTAACATTGTCCATTAAATGTAAATATCCATCCACTGTAAATGGCAAGAAGCTATGTCTTAAAAAATCTATTTTTGGCATTCCTAGTACCCAAGTATCAGGTTTTGAAATAAAGAAACATATTCTCCACAGTTTGTAAGTCTCTGTCTTTAATAATCATCTACTATTGCAGCACTCCCAACACACACATACACACTAAAACCCCCCACATTTAAAAAATGACATTGTGCCCACCTGATTTGCCAGTATTGATGATCCACCAAAGATATGTTTACTGTTGTCCAATCTGTCACTGCTTAGAACCCACCAATGACAAGACAGTACTGGGTGATTTTTTGTTTGTCAAAAAAAACAATAAACTTTATATGCTACAGTCCCACATTAGTCAATCCACTACTGACCCGTTAACCCTAGGCTGCTGTCTCATTCTTACTCCCTGGGACTGCATTACCTTGGATGACTGCTTTTATTTCCTAAGCAAAAGACGCAAATTGGAAGATGAGGCAAAAATCCAGACATTCTTCGAAAATCCATACAGTTGAGAGGTATGATTTCATATTCAATACAACACTCTCCCTGTCAGGAAAGCTGCAATTTAATGAAAATGTACTTTTAATGTAGGATGCATTTGTGAGCTAACTTGTTTGTACGTTAGCCTATTTGTGCATGTGTCTCTCTCTGTCTCTCTGTCATGCACACATAAACACACACACACACACACACACACACACACACACACACACACACACACACACACACACACACACAGACACTTCTACTTTCACGCACATAAACATTCTGCTTTCATGCATGCACTCACTCACACCATACTTACCTATTAACACAGGTTATGTGCTGACTCTTTAAAAGGCAATGGCGGCAAATCCATAGACGAGTCCCTCTTCAGCAAGAACACACACATTGATTCTTTGGCACGAAATAATGGCGCGAACACACAGACCCTTCTTTGGCGCAAAAAAATCAAAACTAGAAGGATGCTTTGGTGCATGCACACACCGATGTTAGAGTTGCAGGTCACAGGCATGAAAAACACAACAAAAAAGTGTTTTGGGGCATGCGTACATCGATGTTGGAGTTAGAGGTAGAGGGCCGCATAGCAGAGCTTTGAGGGCCGCATGCGGCCCGCGGGCCGCAGGTTGGACACATCTATTTTAGAAAATATTAACTTTTAGCCTTAAGAAAAAATGCACTGGATATCTTTAAATAAAACTAAATTATATATTGTTCTAGTAAATGTACTGAAATGTTTAAGTACCAGGAAAGCTGCTATCTCTTATTCACTTCCAATAATTTCAAACTGTATTTTTTACTAAGCTGCTTACCCTTGTGCCTTTTAGTTTTATGATTCCCTCAGTAAACAATAGCCAGAACCCTTGAACTTTATTGACTGTACCTGTAGTTAGCTTATCTCCATAGAAACGTAAGAATGGAATGTACAGCTGCCCTCAATTGCAGACTTCTCAACTCATACTGAACATTTGCTAAAGGACAACCTTTCATTACATTTACAACATTCCCTTATTTTTAAATCACACACACACACACACACACACACACACACACACACACACACACACACACACACGCATGCATGGACACACACACACACACACACACACATACACACACACACACACACACACACACACACACACACACACACACACACACACACACACACACACACACCTTGTTATCAGATTAAGCCAAGGACAATAATCCAGACATTATTCTGTGTAAAAGTAAGGTAAAACATCTTAACTCTACATATTATTATTAACAGCACACTTTTATATTCTATCACCCACCTCAACATCCCAAAATTACAGATATTAACTTAAACATGCTGTTGTCAAGCCTTTCTATCACCCACCCCAACAGCCCAAGATTACAGAGTATTAACTTAAACATGCTGTTGTCAAGCCTTTCTTCTCTTTTTGCATTGTAATGCCTACATTTCTTAAAACTAAAAAAAAAGAAAAAGAAAAAAGAAAACAGCACTTGTTAACTTTTCTATCTTTATCACATACAACAAGCACTGAAAATGCTTTACAATATAACATGCAATTTGTATCATGAAATGTTTTATATAAATATTGTTAAAATGTTTTACTTATGTTTACTTTGTTTCCTCTTTTCTTTTCCTTATAGTGCCCTTCCAAACATTAATGCCATGAAGTTGGGTAAATGCCTTTCAGTCCCATGCAAGATTAACAAAGTCAACAAAAGTCCAGTGTTTGTCAGGCACTTTTTATTGTGATTGATGCTTTATAGTCTCACATTTATTTATTAATTTCTGGGTTGCTGATCTTTCTGTTCATCTCCATCTTTCAACCCCAGACTCTGGTTCAAGTCCCTGGTACTCCTGAATCTTCTAGTCAACTCATGTGCTTTTTTCTCTCTCTCAAGCATTTTCCTTTGCAAGTTTGGACATGGTTTCACTAGCAAAGTCTATCTCTGAACTTTATTACAGAATAATGAGAAGCAGAGTCCCCTTCTGTTTGATGTCTCACTTTTTGTTGGACAAACTTTTTTATTTCCTCCTTAACCTGTTCTTCATCAAAGAATGACTTTGATCATCCAGAAAAAAGTATTCTTAAGACAGCTGGATGCAGCAGCTTGACTCTCATACCTGCCCCTCAACATTCACTGATTGCCGGGATAAATTTGCTTCTCTTCTGTCTGGTGTAGTGAATCATCATTTTCCATAAATACTTTACTATCTCCAATTTTTAATACTTCGCCCTTCTGCCACAGTTTTGTCAGGATCAACTCTTTCTGCTGGTATGATTGCATCTTTACTAATACAGGTTTTGGCTGTTTTCTTATGGCCAGGTTTGGAGCATACCCACATTGTGCCTTTTCAATTAACACATCCCGACATATAATACCAGTACCAGTTGATTATTTGTTTTTTTCATAAAATTAACACAGTCTGTTCTTTCCAGTTTCTTTGGTACATCAGAAAACCTTCACTTTTCTCTGTGTGCTCTGTCCTCTAGCTCTGTCATTTGTTGAAGTAGCTCTTGTTGAACAGTCACATACTTAGCCAGCATTTTCTTCATTTTGGCCTCTAACTTTTGAAGTTTTATCAGTTCATCTGAATAGTTGTTTACGGCTTCTTCCATTTTTGACAGCATTTTGTTATTTGAGTTGATATACTCCTGCAATGTTTCTTTTATTTTAATCAGCTCTGAGCACATTTGATTTATTTTTTCTCTAAATTACTGGAAGCCATGTCTTGTAACAAAGCTGGAGCTTGAACTGCTTTCTGCTGAACAGCTACAAGATTCTACCGAGTCAGTGTTTTATCTTTCCCTTTTCTAGTTGATATCCTTTCAGGCTCTCTAAATTTCTTCTTTGCTGGATCCAGGCAGTTCACCTCCTGGCCAGTGCATGAATTTTACTAAAACTGGGAGAATTACTAGCCCTTATCTCTTGGCTTCAGTATTTGCACTGGGAGAGCTGAAATTAAGCATTTGATCAGTGTGCAGCCATCTTGGAAGTTCATCCATAGACATCCACTGTTGAGTCAGTCTGGGACAAGGTGGTCAAGGACACATTGATGGTGGCTATGCATATTGATGTCAATGTCGTGGGTATACTACTTTATGCAGTGTAACAATTGCTGCCTTCGCTGTTCTACATACTGGCCAAACTGCTTCATGTGGTTACACACACACACACACACACACACACACACACACACACACACACACACACACACACACACACGCAGACACACACAGACACACACAGACACACACACACACACACACACACACACACACACACACACACACACACACACACACACACACACACACACACACACACACACACACACACACACACACACACACACACGTGATGTGGCTCACTGATCAAAAGAGGAAGTAACCAACGATAAATCAGCTATGCAGAATGTAGCAGGTGCTAGTTTTATGTATGGTAGAAGCAAAAACAGAGCAAATGGAAGAAGCCCAGGTAAGAGGGATACTTTTTTCAATGTACAGAAATAACAAGTTTAATCTTCAGGCAAGTCATTATTTAACAGCTCTATAATGCAAAAACCTAAACTGTTGGGCGAGTATACATTTCATGGACATGTCAAAGAATGAATTACTTTATCTGTGGAACAACAATTTTGCTTGCATGTTAAACTAAAAGCTTTAGCCATTAAGCACCAGATGGTTTATGGTGTATGTGTGTATGTATGTGAGTATGTATGTGCCTTTGGTTAATTTTTGGTTTACATTACTTGCTTTGTTTAACCACTCAGATTGCCACTTATGGTCATACTATGCCAGTTGTAGATAAATCATGGATTATTCACACTTAACCAGTCCCTGTAACAGAAGCATTTCTATAGAACCACACAGATTTGATAGTTATCATTTCCCAAACTGTGTCCAAAACAAATTTCTCTATTCAAGATATTGGTATGTAGTCCATACAAAGAATCATGCTAGTATAGTAATTAAAGCTTCCTTATCTTGCTTTATGAAACAAGGTCACAACCATAGTCTGTTGCATACTTTGTGTGAACTTAGAGCAAATTTAAATATGCATAATCAGCATTCTCATATACGACATTATTGAATTTGGCAAGTGCTGGCTTTCCAGGAGTGACATTTCAAGACAAAGCAGAAATTAAAATATATTTATTTATTTATTTTATTTATTTGCAGTTGGTTTACCAGGATAGTCCATTGGGCCAATAAGAACCCATTTTCAATGGATTCCTGGGGAGAAAAGCTCCAAAACAAAGGTTACAAAAAGATTACAGCAGTTTACAATTTCAATCATTTGTAGGTTAAAGACAAAGCTTCAAAACAATGGTAACAAAAAGATTACAGCAGTTTACAATTTCAGTCATTTGTGGGTTCAAGACAAAACAAAGATTAAGCAGTTACAATGCAATTTTAGGTTTCATTTTGTAGAAAAGCAAGATTTAAGCAGGTGCAATAAACATTTTTAGTTTAAATTTTGTAGAAAAACAAAGTATTGCTGTAGTAAATTTAGACGTTATGTACTTACCATAACGTTCCATCTGAGTAGGTGGATTAATTTGTCTGCAACCTGTGGGTTATGGATCCGATATCGGATCCGAACCGGCATGATTATCCAGCTATGGATCCGAGCTCTTAGCTCCTCCCCTCACCCATAATGCCCTGCTCTCCCTACATGACCTCAGATCGAGTTTGCCCTGAATAAAAATACCCTGGAAAGGGTAACACGTAATATGCAGGAAACTGACAAGGCCAGGGGGATAGGAGGGCGGGATGGCTGCAGACAAATGAATCCACCTACTCAGATGGAACGTTATGGTAAGTACATAACTTCTAAATCTGAAGTAGGAGATTCATTTGTCTGCAACCTGTGGGACAGAGTCCCCAGCTACCTGAATCTTGGGTGGCCGTCATGGAAGGATATTCCGGAGCACCGCGGAGCCAAAGGATGCTCTACCTCTAGATGTGATATCCAGCTTGTAATGAGAAATAAAGGTATGAGATGAAGCCCAAGTGGCTGCTGAACAAATGTCATCCAGAGGAATCCTAGCCTTAAAGGCTGCTGAGGTAGAAACTGACCGGGTCGAATGGGCATGGACTCCCTCCGGTGCGGGCCTCCCAGAAGCCTGATAAGCTAAAAGGATACATTGCGAAATCCAGCGTGACAAGGAGACTTTGGAAATTGGCTTACCCAGACTGAATTTGGCAAAGGAAATGAACAACTGGTCGGATTGCCTATGACCAGCTGTCCTGTTAAGATAAAAATGAAGCTGATCCAAGGAATGCAGCTTGTATTCACCCTTGTTTTGATATTTAGGAAAGAAAACAGGGAGGTTAATGGACTGATTAATGTTTGCTTCTGAAGCTACCTTAGGAAGAAAGGAGGGATTGGTCCTGAGGTATACGCGGTCTGGATGGAAGACCAAGTAAGGAGGCTTCATGGATAAGGCTTGAAGTTCTGAAACTCTTTTGGCCGAGGTAATGGCTACTAAAAAAGCAGTCTTGAGGGATAAAAATTTAAGATCTACTGTGGCCGCAGGTTCGAAGGGGGGAGCAGTCAAGGCCTGAAGAACCAAAGAAAGATCCCATGGATGAACCGCTTGCTTGATAGGGGGTCGAAGGAGAAAGGTGCCTCTTAGGAAGATTTTACACAATTTGGCAGACATAAGAGGTCCAGAGTCATGACCAACATGATAATGAGAAATGGCCGCGAGCTGCACTTTGACCATGGAACTACTGGCACCATCATTAAAAAGAGTAGTTAGGAAGTCTAGCACCAGAGGAAGGGGAACGGTAAAGGGATCTAGACCTTGCCGCTCCGCCCAAATGGAGAATCGTTTCCATTTACTGCGGTAAACTTTCCTGGTAGATGGTTTATGAGCTGCTACCAGGATGGCCTTAACGGGGGACGAGATACCGGGAGTCCTAATTAGGAGTGGAACTGGAGCAGCCAAGCAGTCAGCTTCAGGTTGTCCAGATTCGGAGTTGGTAGGTTCGATGGGTGCGATATCAGATCCAGAATGGGATCTAGAATCCAAGGTGGATTCACCGAGTGAGACCTTAGGTAAGGGAACCAGATCTGTCGAGGCCAGAATGGGGCAATGAGGATCATTCTGCACCCCAACCGAGAGGCTTTCTGAAGAACTTGGAGCATCAGAGGGAAAGGGGGGTAAGCATAAAGAAGACCGGGAGGCCAAGCATGCACCAGAGTGTCTCTTGGGGAATCCCCTGGAGGAGCGATTAGAGCGAAAAAACTGTCGCACTTGGTGTTTGAGGGAGACGCAAAAAGATTGCAACAAGGAGCTCCCCACCATGCGAAGATATGTTTCGCTACTTGAGCTTTGAAAGACCACTCGTACAGGGAGAGAATGGTGTGACTGAGCTTGTCCGCAAGGATGTTGGACCAACCCGGAATATGCATTGCAATGAGAAAGCGGTTGGTGGAGATCGCCCATTCCTACACTCTCATGGCTTCTCGACATAAGGGATAAGACCTGGTTCCCCCCTGTTTGTTGATGTACCAGACCACCGACATGTTGTCTGACTGAATCGCAATTGTTCCCAGGGGAAGAAAGGCCTGAAGTGCTCGCAACGTCAAGAGCACTGCTCTCATCTCCAGAACATTGATATGCAGGGAGATCTCTGAGTCGCTCCACGTGCCTTGGACCATCCTGCCTGCAAAATGCCCCCCCCCCACCCGAGGCAGGAGGCGTCCGTGGTCACCGTGGCGAGAGGGGGAGAAGCACAAAAGGGGCGGCCTCCGTGGAGATCCTGTGAGTGGAGCCACCACAAGAGGGACCGCTTGCAAGCCTTGCTGATCGCGATGGGATGATGCATAGGTAGAGCAAGGTAAGACCACTGAACATGAAGTGTCCACTGAAGGACCCGCATGTTGAATCTGTCGAGTGGAAGAAGAGATATTGCTGCCGCCATGGACCCTAGAGCCCTCAGGACCAATTCCGCCAGAACAGAGCTGGAGTGGAGGATGGCCCGCACCTGTAGTCGCAGATTCTGAACTCTGTTGGCTGTGAGGAAGGCTCTTAACTCCCTCGTGTCTAATCTGGCACCTATAAAATCTAACAACTGAGAAGGGGACAGGTTGGATTTTTCTACATTTATCGTGATGCCCAGGCGGGGAGCTAGATGAAGAAAGGAGTCTCACGCCAATGATAGTAGATGCCTTGTTGGGGCGGTAAGAAGCCAGTCATCCAGGTACGGGAAGACCTGCACCCCCTGAAGCCTCAGGTGGGCCGCAACCACTGCTAATACTTTGGTGAACACCCTGGGGGCTGTGGTGAGACCAAAGGGAAGGACCCTGAACTGGTAGTGACTGGCTCCAAGCCAGAGGCGAAGAAACCTCCTGGAACGTCTGTCTATTAGTATGTGGTAGTACGCATCCTTGAGGTCTGTAGACCACATCCAGTGATTCTCTCCCAGAAGGGGGAGGATGGATTGCAAGGTGACCATCCGGAACTTCTCTTTGGGAACTGCCAGGTTTAACAGGGACAGGTCTAAAATAGGTCTTAAGTCCCCCGTCTTTTTTGGCACTAAAAAGAACCTGGAGTAGAACCCTGATCCAATCTGGTCTGGGGGGATGGGCTGGATGGCTCTTCCCCAGCAGATGGCCAATTTCTGCCGAAGCGGCCTCCCACTGACCGGGTGGAATGTCGGGGAGGCATTTTAATTTTGGAATGTGATGAAAGGGGATCTTGTATCCTCTGGATATAATGCGGAGGACCCAGCGGTCTGATGTTATGGACTCCCATGCCGCTAGGTGCTCCGAAAAACGTCCCCCGACTGCCTGCAGAGTGGAGCAGTCGGGCAACCCCTCAGGGCTGCTGTGCGGGCCATTCAGAGAAAGGTTCTCTGGACCCGAAATTCTTGGGAGCCCCTCTGCCCCTGGGGCGGCGTCCTCCCTGTCCTCCTCTGCCACGGAAGGACTGGTTGTCTGGAACGGGTTGGGATTGCTGCGACTTCCGGAACCACATCTTCTTCTGGCCCTTTTGGTTCCTAGAGTAGGACCTCTGGGGCACAGAGAAGCGGATTCCGACGGCAGACAGCGTCTTCCCGTCCTTTTCGCTCTGGGTCAAGGTGTCACGAACCGTTTTGCCAAAAAGGGCAGAACCATCAAAGGGGGCGTTCGCGAAGGATGCCTTGAAGGGTTCTGTGAAATCGCAATGACGGAGCCAGGCCTGACGTCTAGTGACTAGGCCTACTCCTGCAGCTCTAGCGGCTCCCTCAGTAGCATGGGACAGCAACCGCATAGAGGTATTTGTCACGGATCGAAGAGTGGCCATACGGGTGGAGTGCAAAAGCTTGTCCTCCTCCGACATGGACTCTGGGGGGGATGCAGCGTATTCTTTAATAAGATCGCGCTGCATCCTGGTAACATGTGCCAAGTAGTTGAGCGCCCTCACTGAGAAGGTTGCAGAACTAAACATTCGCTTCCCCAAGCGGTCCATCATCCAAGACTCCTTGCTCGGAGGATGGACTGAAGGACTCTCCTGTGCGAGTTCCTTCTTGGTGGCTGCTGCCGTCAACATGGCATCTACCGGAGGCCCCTTACTCCAATGGGCACGGTCTGCAGGGGGGGATAAGGATTCTGTCTGGCCTTTTGGGGATTGGCTCCATGGTGTCCGGTTCCTTCCACGCCCTGGTGGTAATAAGGTCCACCAGGGGGTCGGCAGGAGGGGACACCCAAGAGGTAGAAGGGCCCGCTTCGAATGCCTCCAAGAACACGGACTCGTCCGAGGAAGACTTGGGGGCAGACCACCCCCCCTTATGCGAAGCATTTCCATGATGTCTCCAAAGGAGACATCCTCGGGGGGTGATCTTGGGGAGCCTTCCTCTTCCTCCAAATCCATGTCTTCAGTTAAAGACTCGGGGGAGTCTATGTGCCTCCTTTTACACGTATGCTTGCGAGGGGCCTCCTCGGGGGGGCTGTCCGAGGAGCCCTTGCAAGCAGTGTCTTGTTCCAAAGGAACAGCTTGGGGCACTGAAGCAGGCTGTCCCAGTGGCCGGATGGTGGAAGCCTGGCCCAGTGCAGATGGAGCGCGGGACGGAGCCGAAGCAAGTGCCGGGGGTCCGGAAGCCCTCAACAGAGCCCTCTCCACTACATCAAAAGCCTGAAGGGGAGCCAGCCCCGACCAAAGGATCCGAAAGTCGGCTCTCCCTCGGATCCGAAGAGTGGATTGGAGCTGGCCCCGAGACACTCGGATCTGAGGGACCAGTGCGCTCCGACACAGACGGCACCGAAGGCACACTGAGTCCCCTGGATCCGAAGCTCGGAGCCAGGCTCCGAGAGGTCGGATCTGAAACACTCGAGGGCTGGGTCGGATCCGAAGTACCTAGTACTATCGGCACCGACCCACCCCCGGCTCCGAAGCTGCCAGGCTCTGAACGCTCCGAACCCGGGTAGCGGGTCGGAGAAGGAGCTATAGGCTTGAAAAAAGGGGTCAAGCTCCCCCCCAGAGGGGGGGGGGGAGGCAGGAGCACTCCCATCTGCATCTGGGCCTGGATGAACCTTCTCATCATCCGGTCCAGATCGACGCGGAAAGGATATACGTGGATCTCGAAGAGGCTACCGAGGTGGGCCTTGAATGCCTCCTCGATAGCCTCAACGAAGATCGGGTCTCCTCCTCCTCAGGCCCCGGTGAAAAGTAGACCGGAGACCGGAGCCGGGGGGGGGGGGAGAACCAGCAGCCAAGGAGGCCGGAGGAGAAGCCCGCTTAGCTGGCGGGGCCGAAACGGAGGTCTCGGCCCGCCGCTTGTGGTGCTTCTCTCTCCGGTCCTTTTTTCTTGCCTCTCTCCTCCAACCCAGCAGCGGGAGGTTGAGTCCCAGGTGGAGGAGGGGGAGCAGGCGAGGAGGGAACCGTGGCCACGGTACCCACCACAGGAGCGGGAGCCGAAGCCGAGTCCGGGGGTAGAAGTCCCACCAGGACCAGCCTCGACCTCCGCTCCTTCAATGCCCTGGGGTTGAACCCTGCACAAATGGAACATCCAGAAGTGAGGTGTTCAACCCCAAGGCATCGAACGCACCGAGTGTGGCCATCAGCAGGGGAAAGCTTATGGCCACACTCGGAGCACTTGGAAAATATTGCCTTAGGGGCTTCTGACATAATAAAGTCTTTTTTTTTTACCAAAAAACAAAAGACAGAAAGTAGTGCTACACACAAACAAGGCCCCAAACAATACACACACACAGAAACTCTGACCAGCGAGGGGAGGGGATAAACTTAAAGTTTAAAAATTAAAAATTTTAAACTGAAACTATCAAAAGATAAAAGGGAACCTAACACAATCACTCAACTCTCACAACAAATTAAGAAAATAAAGCTTTCTTTAGGTTTAAATAACACTTAGCTGAAGAGCTCAAAGATCCAAGACCTGGTCACCAGCGCGGCAAACTAGATCTGAGGTCATGTAGGGAGAGCAGGGCATTATGGGTGAGGGGAGGAGCTAAGAGATCGGATCCATAGCTGGATAATCATGCCGGTTCAGATCCGATATCGGATCCATAACCCACAGGTTGCAGACAAATGAATCTCCTACTTCAGATATATAGTTTCTTGAGTGGAATGGTAGGATTAGAGAATTATAAGATGTCATTACAGCTGGCTTATTATTTGGTGTCTGGTAATATATGATATAGTTGCCTGTAGGAAGTGGAGAATAGGCTATGAGGGGTGGGAGCAGGAACATTCCCATGAGGATGTTAGATGTGAGTGCAGTGATTTTCTAAAAGCAGGGAGGGACATATAATGTCTTTGCTGTAAAGTTTAAGCATATGCAAACTCATATACTAAAGGTACTGACATTACACTCTTAGTGTCTTTGACACTTTCTAACAGGTACAAAATCCTGTTGTACTATCTAATGGTTTGAGTAATGAGAAAATGTAACTAAACTGCAGAAAGACTTCCACATATGGATAATTCCAAAGTTAGTTTAAAATACAGTTCCTTTATTTATTTATTTATTTATTGTAAAAACTGAACACCCATGTTTTTTATTGTAAAGGTTATTTATCAAAAACACTGTGATAATTTAGCCCTGGGAAATGTATCCCTTTAAGTCTGCTGATTCATTAGACAAAGTGCGGTCAGGAGATAACATCATCAATCACAACTTAGCTCTGAAACTGCTTATATCAAAAGGCTTATTACTCTTTTTTTATCAATAGTTTTATCAGCATTTACAAACACTTCCAGATGCAACAACCATAGTTACATTCAAGCAGCTTCCGTTAACTCCACCTAATTTCCTTCCTGTATGCTTCTAATGTCTCTCAGCTTGTTTGGGAGCACCCTGAAGTCAAGCCAAGTCATAAGTTACAGGACTGCATCACATTTAGGGCATATGACACTTCATTCCCTACTCCCTTTTTGTCATTTTTTTCTCAACTGTTGTCAACTGAAACTTCTCAAATAAAAGTTTCTGCCAGCCTCTTGCCATGTCTTTTGACCTTGCTGAGGTAGGGACCCGTTTAGCCAGTGCCCAAACTACATTTTTGAATTAACTTATTAATTTTATTTATCATTACCGATTGTAATTTGTCTGTTTAAAGTGCTTATTGCTGGGAATCCAATCATTGTTTTACTGTGGGAATTTTCTCCATTGGTGGTATAGTGGTACAACAGTTAGTACTGCTACCTCATAGCAACAGCACTTTATTCTCCAGTTAATTTCATGCTGGGGTGCCTTCTCTGTGGAGGATGCAAGTCCTGTCTGTATCCATGTGGGTCTTTATTAGATAGTGCTGATTTCTCCCATATCTCAAAGGCATACTGTAGGTGAACTGGAGTACTTCAGATGGTCTGTAGGGGTGTGTGTGTGTGTGTGTGTGTGTGTGTGTGTGTGTGTGTGTGTGTGTGTGTGTGTGTGTGTGTGTGTGTGTGTGTGTGTCTGTGTGTGTGTGTCTGTGTGTCTGTGTGTGTGTGTGTGTGTGTGTGTGTGTGTGTGTGTGTGTGTGTGTGTGTGTGTTTCAGCATGCCCATCCTGTGATAGATGGGCATGCTGTTCATGATTAGTAGATCTTATTGTGTAATGCTATACTCTGTGTTTGTGTGTGTGTGTGTGTCAGCATGCACATCCTTTGATAGACTGACATGCTGTTCATGATTAGCAGATCTTATTGTGTAATGCTATACTGTGTGTGTGTGCGCATGTGTGTTTGTGTTTGTGTGTGTCAGCATGCACATCCTTTGATAGACTAGCATGCTGTTCATGATTCTTCTTCTTCTTTCGGCTTTTCCTGGTTAGGGGTCACCACAGCGGATCACCTGTCCGCTCATGATTGGCAGTGGAGTTTTTACGGTGTCGAGTTGCCAGCCCGGCACCCAACCTTCCACAGAAGGCACACACATGCACACACTCACACCTAGGGCCAATTTAGAGTGTCCAATCCACCTACAGCATGTCTTTGGGATGTGGGAGGAAACCGGAGCACCCGGAGGAAATCCACGCGACCACAGGGAGGACATGCAGACTCCGCACAGAAGGCACCCCAGCCAAGAATCAAACCAGAGAACCTCTTGCTGTGAGGTGACAACGCTAATCGCTGCACCACCGTGGCCGCCCTGGCATGCTGTTCATGATTAGTAGATCTTATTGTGTAATGTTATACTCTGTGTGTGTGTGTGTGTGTGTATCAGTATGCACATCCTGTGATAGACTCACATGCTGTTCATGATTAGTAGATCTTATTGTGTAATTCTATACTGTGTGTGTGTGTGTGTGTGTGTGTGTGTGTGCGCGCACGTGTGTGTGTGTGGATGTGTGTGTGCACGCGCCCATGTGTGTGCGTGTGTGTGCGTGTGTGTGTGTGTGTTTCAGCATGCCCATCCTGTGATAGATGGGCATGCTGTTCATGATTAGTAGATCTTATTGTGTAATGCTATACTGTGTGTGTGTGTGTGTGTGTGTGTGTGTGTGTGTGTGTGTGTGTGTGTGTATCAGTATGCACATCCTGTGATAGACTCACATGCTGTTCATGATTAGTAGATCTTATCGTGTAATGCTATATTCTGTGGGAGGGGGGCACTATAGACAGCCATGCATTGGGTTCCAACAGCTATCATTTCTGTGGCAGAGGTTGGTCAGAATATTTATCTTTGGAAGAGCCACATGAAATAATGTTAGCATTTCTGTCAATCTGGCTTCCGGAATTGCTGAGCTGCAAGGCTTCTGGTTTCCAGCAGAGGTCATCCACTCACTGATTCATCTCAGTCACTGAGTGCTAGTATAAGCTATGGGTCTCTGTGTGTCTCATCTCTGAACTGGATTACGTGGCAATTGGAGAATAAGTACATTCATTTTCTTCCCTCCCTCCTTCCCCAGTATCTTAGAATTCTCATGCTGTTTGTAGTAGGAGGATGTGAAAAGGCTTGTCTGTCTATACATAACAGTTATATCATGCTTTTGTCCAGTATATGCAATTATCCTAGCAGAGGAAGCCTTTTGATCTTCAGTTTGGTAACTGTACTAGGTGTAGATATGTCCACAAAATACATAATAGAGATACCATCTATATAGGTCCTCTAAAGCACCATGGATAATGTTCAGGATTCATTTTATTTTTTAAGTTATTTATGTCTGCCATACCACTGACCCTACAGATGTATTGCTGCATACTCTGTCCACATCACTCCCACCCAGGTACCTCTATAACTCCTTATAAGTCATGCCCCATCACCATACTGACTTACTTGGAATTAGTCTTAACACATAAATCCTGTAGTCTGTAAGGCCACTATGGGGAGCCATGTACTGGGAGCAATCATCCCTGTAGCAGCAGTTGTTCACAGTACTTATCTTTGGAGGAGCACAGTGAAATGATGTTAGCATGTCTGTCATTCTGCCCTGCAAAACTGCTCATCTGCAAGGCTTCTAGTGTTCATTGCAAGGGAGTCCCACCCACTCCCCCCACGCAGCCCCCCCCACATAGCCACCCCACGCAGCCCCCCACCCACGCAACCATTTCAGCATCCCATTACTTGGCTATTTCTCCCCAGTTGCCATACACACTGTTCAAAACTCTGTGGGCATACTGTTTTATGCTTTACTTCTACAATATTACAGATATTTCAATTTAATTTACAAATTTTATAGCACAAACACTGATAGACATTTGACAATGAAAACAGAGTTGGCATTAAAATGTCTCTACCTTTGAAAGTCACATTAACTGAAACAGCATTGAAACCCACATTCAAAGAAAATGCATCTGGCCATTGTCAGGTTAAGTTTACCTTTGGGCTGTTTTCAAATCATTGGCCCCTTGCAGACATTTTAGGACCATGTAAAACTTCTTTAATACAATCAGGAAGGTGAATCAATTCTAATATATAATAATTGAATTATATCCCTTTTGTATAATACAGCACCACTTGATAGAATGTATTTTAAATTTATATTTTTTGAACATTTTCCCAGTAAGCAATGAAATAAAACATATGAACCAATAATGACAAACTGCCCAATTTTATTTCAACCATAAAAGGCCACTCAAACCTCTGTGCTAAACAAAACAAGAGTCTTACAATGAAAACAGACTTAGCATTAAAACTTCTCTATCTTTGAAACTCACCGTCACTGAAACAGCATTGAAACCCACATTCAAAGAAAATGCATCTGGCCAGTGGCAGGTTAAGTTTACCTTTGGGCTGTTTTCAAACCATAGGCCCTTGCACACATTTTTTAGGGCCATGCAAACATTCTTTGATTCACGTTTCTGACTGTATTAATTATAATATATAATTGAATTATATCCCTTGTATAATAGCACCACTTGTTAGAGTATGCTCTAAATGTAGTTTTGAACATTTTTCTAGTAAGCAATGAAACAAAACATATGGACTAATAATGGCAAACTCTCCAGTTCAGAACACCAACCATAAAAGGCCACTCAAACTTCTGTCATTTCAATCCACCAATATCAGTCTATATGTACAATCTCTGCAGAAGTAAAAGTCATCTGAATAATTACATATTAAAGCGATCTGAAACTAATGAAGAGGTTGTTGCTAGTAAACAACTTTATATTTCAGTGTTTCATCTACAAATTCAAGGCCTACTGCCCTTGAAGCATAAATTGTCTATGGTGCCTTGCACAGTCCTTTCTAGTTATTAACTTTAAATATTAAAGAAATCTGAATATTAATTTAACAGGAAGAATGAATACCCACTAAACCCAGCAAAAGTTCCATCTACAAAATGCTTTCAAAATTGTTCGAATGAGGTTACATTACATCAAAAATATACTTTTTAATATGGATTCTCTTACATATTGTTGTGTGTTACAAAGAAAATGTATGAAAATAACTCTCAAAATAAGGGGAGGGAAAGCAGACAACCAAGTGATATGCCGAGCTAAGCAAGTCCAGTACTGAATTCATCATCAAATATTAAAATGCATTGCAGCACTCATCAGGAATCCAGAATATACAGCACTATCTTTTTCATTCTTATTCTCTGTATAACAGTGAATGCAATTTGTCCACTGTTTTTAAATGCACCCTGATTATACCCTGTGAAAATGCCTTAGGCTTATTGATATCCAGCCAGTCAACAAAATGAAATAAAGAAATGGTTAGGTTAAAAAAAACTGTCATGCTGGCTTACCGCTCACAGAAACAGATGGTTTTAGAGGGTGTGATATAATACATTTACGATGGAAGCCATTATAAAAATGTTCAGACTGTTAGACTGTTATATAACATGATGTTTTCTTTCCCATACTTTCTTTCCCCGTAGCCATTCCAGTATCCCATTACTTGGCAATTTCTTCCCATTTACCATAAACACTGTAATGCGCATACTGTCTTTATGCTTTATTTCTACAATGATTATTTGGATTTCATTTAAAACTTTTATTTTAAATTTTATAGCACAAACACTGATAGACATTGGCTAAACAAGGCAATACAGTCTCATAATGAAAACAGACTTAGCATTAAAACTTATCTGCCCTTGAAACTCACATTCATTGAAACAGCAATGAAACCCACATTCAAGGAAAATGCATCTGACCAGTGGTGGATAAAGTTTACCTTTGTGTTTCAAATCAGAGGCCCATTGCACACATACTGTATGTAGGACCATGCAAACACACGTGTTATTTGATTCACCTTCCTGATTGTATTAAATTATATTCCTTGTATAATACAACACACTTGAGAGCGTGTTTTAAATGTATTGTTTTGAACATTTTTCCAGCTGAGAAGCCTTAAAGGATATACAAAGAAATGATGTAGCTTGAAAGGTAAATTATGTACCACTTCCCTCTGTTACCACTTCCCTCTGTCCCATCCTGTACCTAATTAGGGCAAATAAAAGTTAATAGTTAATTAAACCCCTTTGTACAGGCAGCAAGAGAAAAATAACCTATCACATTGCACTTTGAAAAATGAACATTACCCCTGTTACTTCACTGCTCTTCACTTAACTTAGAAACTCAGGACTGGTATCAATCAGTTAGATTTTTACATATGATTATTTCACACATAACTGTTAAAATATGGCAGTGTTGAATTGCTAGCTAAAATGAAATCCATAAGATAGCATATCTTTTATTCACAACAGAGAATAAGTGTGTAACATCAAAGTGTTAAATTAAGTGCTTACCTTCAAAATCTCCCAACTATAGCCAAGTAGTAGATCACAGCAGAATCAAAGTTATATACACATGAGTAAAGTTACCTATGATAATCAACCATTAATTGTATTACTTAGAAACCACTAATCACCAATACCACAAAAA
Organism: Protopterus annectens; assembly: GCF_019279795.1. Taxonomy (NCBI): domain Eukaryota; kingdom Metazoa; phylum Chordata; order Ceratodontiformes; family Protopteridae; genus Protopterus; species Protopterus annectens. The sequence goes on from NC_056743.1 coordinate 1,048,433,290, forward strand.
GAGAAATAGAATTATCTTAGTATACAATGAGTATGGATCACCCGGAATGTCATGGCAAAACTTACAAATAAAAGGAATAAAAGTGTCACCATTAATTGAACACACTGAGCAGATCTAACATCTTGCCAACCCCTCCCTCAATGGAATACATGTCATATAATATCATTCCCGTTAGAATTACATAATCAAGAAGACATTTTAAACTATAACAGGCTTGCTTCTGAGATTTGTTACCAAAAACGTAAACTATTTAAAGATTCAATTTGTAGAAAACTGTGACTGGTCTAAGCGGTAAATATACTGCAGCTATGAACCAAGCAAATAAACATTTTCAGACATTGTCCCCATTTCTGTCCAATTTACTCATGCCTTCCTGCCTCCAGTAGTGTTTATCTGCTGCGTCGAATGAACTAAAAAAAAATCTCTAACCATGTTTTTTTTACTCACAGGGTTCATCTTCATTCGGGATCCCTTAAAAAACAAAGACTGCAGTGCCTTCTGTGGGCCACACATGTCCTGCACACATATATACATATTGTCAATATTATTCTGCTTTTATGAGAGTGAGTGCTGCATATTCCACCGGGGATGGCAAAAATATGCAGTTGTTAGGCAATCTCAACAGCAGAGGCACACTAGTATATATTTTATTCCTTATTCAGCACAACTTATTTTCATTAAAATTATAAAGAAAGCAGAATCTTTGCTGGTAGAAACTTGAAGTTGCAAGATATAATCCCTTAAAAGGTAAAACTGTAAGGCATTGTATGTAATTTTGAATGTGGCGAGCTTGGTATTTAATGCCTATGTTCGATGTAGGCAAAGCCATAAATGCTCAAGTTAAATGGTATTAAACAGTACTGCTTACTTGCACATACTAATTTGTAAGTGGCAACAATTTGCCTAGCAAATGTTTCAACTGTAGACTTATAAATGAAATTAAAATGGTACAACTGGGCAAAGAAACATGGTACCGCATCCAGACCAGGATGTATTGGCTGTATTACTAGCTATCCAATTAAAGACTTCTAATGAAGTGATTTCAACATATATTTTGCATTGTAATAATGTATTTAGGCTATGCACCATACTATACCATATAAACACACACACTTCTGTAAACAAATTGAACACTTGTGGACGTACTTGGGAACAGGTGAAGACGAAAATGATTAAAATTCACACACACACACACACACACACACACACACACACACACACACACACACACACACACACACACACACACACACACACACACACACACACACACACACACACACACACACACACACACACACACACACACACACACACACACACACACACACACACACACACACACACACACACACACACACACACACACACTGAATAAATTGAACACTCGGCAAGAAAACCGCTGTACTATATTTAAAATTGCATGGGAGGACAGGAAGAACAAGACGTCCAACCTGAGCGAAGAACAGTGATGCTATGGGACCATTCTTAAAGAAGAATGCCCATTAAAAAAAATTTTTTTTTTTAATTTAAACTAAAGTAACTGTCACATTCCCTAAAGTGCCATCCAGGGAGGACTGCCCCTCTTGCCCCCCAGGCAACATCACTGGAACAGATGCAAAAGATAAAAATGGATGGGACTGGATGCAAACATTTTTTTTTTTTATTAACAGAAAATTAATCTGTCAGCCAGCCAGTTCCAGGGGGGTGCAAGTGCACCCCCTTACACCTGCCTGCGGGCACCCTTGATTACAAGCCATACAGACAGTGATTTATCCCAGATACTCATCTGGGATAGGAGCGCTGTAAGTAAGCAGCTTCCTGCTATACCACAGCTGGTATAACAAACAGCATGAGACAGTGACAACAGACTGATGCCCTGCCTGTGAGGTTCAGAGTTGCTCTCTCAGGCTGACTATGTTAAGGATTCATTTTAGTTAAAACTTCTGACTTGAAATATGCACTGTGCTGGAATTTATACTAGATTGTTATGAGCTTTTCCCATTTTAACAAATCAGGACTTCCACAGTATACCTAATTATTAAGAACTAATGGGCAACAAAAAAAAAACAAAAGTGTAAAACCGGTCGAGTTCCTGACCCATTGAAAGTGCCTTAAAGAACAACTTTTCACAATTTATCAGTGTTTTTGCTTGTACTAACTGTGGGAACACACAATGGAGAAAGGACATATTCCTTATCTTTGTTTTACCATGATCTCATATGCAAAATGACCTTCTGTGATCATTCAGCTCAGAGCTCAGACTGTTCAAACGGATGTGCCTTCAAATGATTGCCTGTATCCCATAGATATATGCTAGCTGTATCAGGCAGTTGGTGATGCTGTACAGGTAATGATGCTGATACTTTGGTGGGCCACTATCAAGGGTTAATGCCGTAGATTTATTTGTTAACTACCTGAAATATGTAACTGTTTATCCACCCCATTTTGTATATGCTGAATAGTAAACTCTCTGTGTGAGAAAACCCATCTCCTTTCATACTGTCCAGAATCCTCAGCTTTTGACATTCCTGATAATGAGAACCCATTAATGGAGTATTATTTTACTATAAAATTGAATAGCTTATTAGTTTTGTTGTGTTTATTTGCATATTATATCATAAACACATGTATGTTTGATTCTAGCTTTTAAACAATCATCTCTCTCTAGGGAGTCTCTTAATCTGATTGACATTTTTACTCCTGATGAGAAAAGTAAAATCAGAAAGCCCACTCCATAAATAAAACAAGGTCACTTTTTTACTATGACTCAGAACAGAGCTAGAGGCTCTACATTTGAACTGTACTATAAGCAAGTCTTGCATGATGTTCATCATTTTCATTTCTGCAGTAGCCTATAGCTATATGGGTTATATTCTGCCCAGGATATAATGGACAAACAGTCTGGAAAGAGACGGTTGGAAGCTAACTTGTCACTTTAGTGTTCACAGATACGCACTTACACTTCCCAGTGCAGCCCCATTAAATATCATAAAAGTAAATGCACAAGCAGTACACTTCAGTCTCCACAATTCAGAAGTCCCTTTTCACAGGAAATGTTGCTGAATTAAATAAAATTGAAAGGAAGATTTCACAAAGTGTACACAAGCATTAAAATACACTTACACTCCCTTTAAACATATAATTCCTTCTTTTCACTCATAAAAAATACAAAAAGCACATTTTTCTCACTAAATGTGTCTGAGACATAGTTAACTAGTCCCAGCTACTAAAAATAACTCATTTGAAAAGATATTTACTCTAGAATGTTAATACAGTAATTCACCGGTATTCTTAAGGAAACACGGACTCAATTTTTGGCAAAAAATAGAAACAACTAAACATTTTTGTGTGGAAGAGTTCCCCAAGGGAGACATCTGCCAGAAATGGAAAACAGAGCTGACCATTGACCTTGTGAGGTCCAGAGATGCTCTGTCATGGGTAGCAGGAACATATTGAAAAAACTGGCACCAAGGCTGTTTTGTTCATGTGGGTCATGACAGCTGTCTGGGCTCATTTTTGGAGGGGAGATGGAGACTTTTGAAGACTGTCTAACCATTATATGCTGGGCAGGAAATATAACCCAAATAGCTACAGACTACTGCTCCAATGAGGAATTTGAAAATCTACTGTTATGGTAAGTGCAACTTACACAAATGTACTTTCTAGAACTCATACAGTTTATGAAGAGATAAGGCAGTTGCACACTATTTCCCTGTATCAAGGTTCTAGTAAATGCAACAAATCCACTGCATGCTTTTTTCCCGCCAATTAAACTGTATGTTTCATCATTAAGCTTACAAACTTAACCTGAGACATAATAAACTCTACTAAGACAGACACTACAAATGCTTGTACATTAATTTACAGAATGTTACAAAGCCGAAAGACACAAACAAACAAACAGAGACTTACTTTAATCAGAAGAAGCAGCACTCTTTCGGCGTACCTATAAAACTGAGGCATAGAGTGTTTGCTGGCTAAGTAAAGAGCACATCCTGCAACTCTAGCAGTTTATCTATGGTGCTGCTCTATTAACTTCTTCTCATGTCCAGTTTGTAAAATGATAAGACATGGATACAGTAAGTGACCCTCGCCTAGACCCAAGGGTGGTGGTGAGGGGCAGTAAATGCTGCAGATTTTTCTACACTTACTTCATAGCTTGCTGTTCTCTATAATTCTCCTGATTTCTGTTTTGGTATCCTGCCACTCTCCACCAACCCTGTTACGTGAATCAAAAAGGCACTATGAACATGACCACACAGGCCTATCTGCAGGTACTCATGTTGCATTTCTTTAGCCTTAATGCTTGAGGGAGTATCTTTCCTTGCAATGGTTCTCACTGTATAGAGGAGCAATATCTGCAGTGTATTGCTGCTCAGAATGTATTGGAATTTTGTCAGGCAGCTGTGATGCACGGATTGCACTATTGATGAAATGCATTGCTTTGTTGATGTCAGGTGACATTAAACAGCTGTCCCATAACAGACTCTGGAGGCCTAACACCATCTTTTACTGCAAAGACAAGCTGACCTACCAGTTCTAAAATCAGAGTGCTGTGAAGCGTACACCAATAAATTCACTAAGTACTTTTCACAATTTGGAAGTCATTATATGTGCAATAATTTTAAACTCTGTCTATAATAATATATAGTCTATTTATAATAATGAATAACTGAAAAGGTGAGGGATGGTTAAAAAAATAATAATAATAACATGATAGGGTAAATAATATACAGGAGCCATATGAGCAAACAATATTACAATATACAAGTGAGGAGAGTGTGTTGAGCAGATGGAAAGAGTACTTTGAGGGGCTGATGAATGAAGAGAATGAGAGAGAGAGAAGGCTGGATGATGTGGGGATAGTGAATCAGGAAGTGAAACAGATTAGCAAGGAGGAAGTACAGACAGCTATGAAGAGGATGAAGAATGGAAAGGCTGTTGGTCCAGATGACATACCAGTGGAAGCATGGAGGTGCTTAGGAGAAATGGCAGTGGAGTTCTTAACCAGATTGTTTAATGAAATCTTGGAAAGTCATAGGATGCCTGAGGAGTGGAGAAAAAGTGTTTTGGTACCTATTTTTAAGAATAAGGGTGATGTGCAGAGTTGTAGTAACTACAGAGGGATAAAACTAATCAGTCACAGCTTGACGTTATGCAAAAGATTAGTGGAAGCTAGGTTAAGAAGGGAGGTGATGATTAGCAATCAGCAGTATGGTTTCATGCCGGGAAAGAGCACTACAGATGCGATGTTTGCTCTGAGACTGTTGGTGGAGAAATATAGTGAAGGTCAGAAGGAGTTGCATTGTGTCTTTGTGGACTTGGAGAAAGCATATGATAGGGTGCCTAGAGAGGAGTTGTGGTATTGTATGAGGAAGTCAGGAGTGGCAGAGAAGTATGTAAGAGTGGTACAGGATATGTACGAGGGTAGTGTGACAGTGGTAAAGTCTGCAGTGGGAATGACAGATCCATTTAAGGTGGAGGTGGGATTACATTAAGGATTAGCTCTGAGCCCTTTCTTATTTGCAATGGTGATGGACAGATTGACAGACGAGATCAGACAGGAGGCCCCATGGACTATGATGTTTGCAGATGACATTGCGATCTGTAGTGAGAGTAGGGATCAGGTTGAGGAGACCCTGAAGAGGTGGAGATATGCTCTAGAGAGGAGAGGAATGAAGGTCAGCAGGACTAAGACAGAATATGTGTGTGTGAATGAGAGGGAGGATAGAGGAATGGTGAGGATGCAGGGAGTAGAGTTGGCAAAGGTGGATGAGCTTAAGTACTTGGGATCAACAGTTCAGAGTAATGGTGAGTGTGGAAGAGAGGTGAAGAAGAGAGTACAGGCAAGGTGGAATGGGTGGAGAAGAGTGTCCGGAGTGATTTGTGACAGACGAGTACCAGAAAGAGTGAAAGGGAAGGTCTACAAGAGGGTAGTGAGAAGAGCTATGTTATATGGGTTGGAGACAGTGGCATTGGCAAAAAGGCAGGAGTCAGAGCTGGAAGTGGCAGAGTTAAAGATGTTAAGATTTGCACTAGGTGTGACAAGGATGGACAGGATTAGGAATCAGCATATTGGAGGGTCAGCTCAGGTTGGACGGTTTGGAGACAAAGTCAGAGAGGCGAGATTGCATTGGTTTGGACATGTGCTGAGGAAGGATGATGGATATATTGGGAAAAGGATGCTAAGGATGGAGCTGCCAGGTAAGAGGAAAAGAGGAAGGCCTAAGATAAGGTTTATGGACGTGGTGAGAGAGGACATGCAGGCGGTTGGTGTGACTGAGCAATATGCAGAGGACAGGAAGAAATGGAAACAGATGATCCGCTGTGGCGACCCCTAATGGGAACAGCCAAAAGAGAAGAAGATGAGCAAACAATATTAGATCAAAATTATTTTAAATAGTTGAAAGTAGTATACACCTCAGTCAGTTCTGTGGCATAGAGGAATAAAACCCTGATTGTTGTACAGATGACACAAGTTCTACTAATGGCCCAGGTGCCTGTAGGTACTGACAGAAGAGGGTGGAGTGGCTGCTATCATCTCACCCATGCTGGAGGTGGGGAGGGAGGTGGCTGTGGCTTGCCAGTTGGATGGCACCTAGCAGGAGCACTGTATGTTGCACCTGCTGAGCATGAGCCTGTGAGCACAGGCTACCTGCATGCATGCACATAAGATGAGACAGAAAGTATGGGAGGCAACACCCTGAGGTTAGCTGTGGTAAAGCAGAGCTAAGTGAGCTACCACAAAGGTGGGTGGGATGCTTCACTGAGGTAGGTAGGCCACCCCCATTGCACTTGTAAACTGACACACTCTCTGACTCTCACCAGGGAGGGGAAGGAAGGTTTAATAAGGCACTCTGGGTAGGAACAAGTGGGTCCTAGGACTTCTGCCCAGAGTATGCCTGATTACCACCCTGCATCGGAAAAAATGGGCCATTTGGGTAAAGTTAGTAGATCCATTAGATAGGCCTAATGTAGAAGATGAAAGGCAGATCCAGGGGAGAATTAAAAGAAAAAAGTAGTATATCCCCATTATAGGACTGAAAAAAAAAACATGCATAACCCAAGCAAAGATCTTTAAATGAGGCTTTTCTTAAGAAAGTTGATTATAGTCTAAACATACCTGTGCTATGTTCCCATTTGGGAGCTCTGACCTTAGAAGTGTTGCATAAGACATTGAAATGTTACCCACTCTGTGACTGCTGATGCACTTTTCACTGTTTGGGCCTGTAATGGCTGTGATGTGATCCTGTCCTCAATGGATCACAGCTTGTCTCAAAATATAGCTCATAAGGCAGCATGCAGCAGTATTAAATTTGTACAAGTTAGAGCAGCTGGAACAATCACACAGCTTACTTAGCCTCATATCAGTGACAGCATTTGAAACAATATGCACATACATTTATTTATTGATTTCTGACTGTGCCAGTCCTACTAGGCATGGCCTGTTTTCAAGGACGGCCCATAATGGCAGTTGTATTTGCTAGGGAACATTTGCCTAGGATGCTTGGGAAATTCTTCTACTCATATGAAGAGTAGCAGTGATTCCTAGATATGGAGGATGTGGAGGATCAAATGCAACAGAAAGAAACTGAAGGAGAAACAGATCAGCTGACACTGATGTGACCATCAGTGATATCAAAATGTCTGCGGGGGATGTATGCATGAACAAAGTAGTGGCAGATGGTATGGTGACTGAAGAATGTGGAAGCAGCAACCAGGAGAGCCTCAGGGAGAACTAGAGTTATTAAAAAAAGACCGGACGATGTTAACAGAGGAAAGCAGGATTGCACAGTGATCTGGACATAAAACCAGTGGTTACATTGTCAGCTTTATGGGCCATAACAATTAAAAGTACTGGTGCTGAAACCTAGTCTCATTCTGTGGGGGGGGGGGGATCAATTAAGTAAATAACAAAGGGAGTTTTCTGCACCATAAAAGGATGTAGTGCCTTAAAGTATGTGTGGTTTGGACAAAGACCCTGATAAAACAGAACAACCAACATCAAGAGTTACCTTCTACCTCAAGGAAGATAACATAAGACAGGCTGTAGGAAAATTTATGTTTGTCCAGCCAATTGTCTAGGCTAGTTTGAACTCAGCTGGAGTACTGTGTTGCTTAATATATTAAGATAGTTTATTGCAAAGGTGGGGAATGTATGGGGCTGAGAACCTGTCATACCAATATGCCCTATTAATTTGTTGATAGAGATTGAGTTTTTTTTGTACATGTTTTTAAGGAACTATTCATTATGTTATGACAGTAAGTAGACAGTAAGTCTTTCATGCCGGACAACTAAGGTACTTGAGGCCTATGACTCTTTTGGATTAGAAAACTCTGAGGTCTCTCCAGCTGAGTGCTGTGTTCTGTTAAATATGTACCAAAGTGGATATTATATTCAGTAATGAGGCAGATAAGCAATGAGTGCAGTGGAATCAATGCAAATTTTGTTTTGGATAAGATGCAATTAGGTATTAGCTGGGCCAGACATGATGGTCAAAGGGCAGAGAGGTATCTAGAAGGATGCTTAGGTTACTAATGGCAGTGTTATTCTTAAGGTGTGTCATTTATGCAGCATGATGTGGTTTATTTTACCAAAGTGAGCTGTTCTACAGTTTTGGTTTTTATTATGGGGCCATTGTCTTTGCACCATTTGTTTGCATAATCCAGCCGATTGGGAAGCACATTCATGATGACAGGTGATTGAATAACATCCCCTAGTTAACAGTCATCATCAAACTTTGTAAATGGCGATCTGGGATACTGGCTTTTAGATTAAATCAATAAATGCCAAGAAGAACAGGACCCAGTGCTGAGTCTTGAGGAACCCGACATGTGACATTTCTACTTACTGAGGTGAGCCCTACAACTTTAATGATGTGTTTTGGATATTAACCAATTCACTTTCTAACTCACTGTATACGGATTGATATTTGGGTCCACCAGTTTCTATAGGTCCAAGCATGTTATGCATGTTGCGTTACCACAACTACTGAGTTACACTTTTATAGAAGGTTACAATTAAAACAAAAACATGATCTACCTTTGACAAAGCAAAACTGATGTACATCCAGGGCTAATAGATTATTAATGTCTAGATTTATGAGATAAAATGATATGATGTATGGTTTTACAACGAAGGCTGATGAGACTAATGGTTCCGTAATTACTATGGTCAGTGGTTGGACCTCCTTTTTGTAGGGGCATCGCGATGGCTGTTGTACAGGCTCTAAGAATTCATTCCATTGAAAGGTTCATATTAAAGAGATTTAATAGAAGTTCCAATAGGCCATACTTGTTACCATTTATTCTATTCCTTGTATATTATCAGGGTCAGAGCATACAGTATTTGTTTCAGAAAGGGCTGGTAGGACATGTTTCATAGTGATCTTGATGAGGGGGTTTTCAGAGACTAAGAAATCAGGGAGGCAGTTATGATAGTGGGTAAAGTGAAGCTCATATTAAATTTGTTGGCTAAGATATCAGGTATCATATTTCTTTGGGATTAGAATTGGTGGTATCATTGGGAGTCAGTCCTAAACAATAATGGGTGTTGTTTCTTAATTTTCTAACAGAGTTAAACAAGAATTTACAATTACTTTGGGTATTAGTGATCATTTTTTAACAAGAAACATCTTTATTAAATTATCACTTATGACTTTGGCAATCATATATTTATATAAAAGAAAACAAGCTATAGTAACATATTTTCAGTTGCAAACATTATGTATAACATATAATCTTTTATACAGTAATTGTCAGTCACCATTACATAGCTCATTCAATTTCTGCCTTGCCTTAAATCTCATTCCTACTCCAAAACATTATTTTGCTTGTATTGTTTCAACTCTTCCTATTTTTTCTGCATAAGTTGCTCTTATATTTTTCTAAAGATCCCACTTCTAGTTTTTATCTCTGTTATTATATTCACTACTTCTAGTACAGTTGGTTTAGATTTGATTTCCATTTTCAAGTAATTGCTTTTGACAGCCACCAGAATTAAACATAGCAAAGCCTTACTATGTCTAGACAATTCCTATTCTATATCACAGCTCAAAAACATAATTTCCTTAGTTACACCAATTTACTCACCTAGTATTTCTGCCAGTAGTCTGCAGGGAATGTTTAAACTCTGCCAACTCATTCATCATCTTCTTTCGGCTGTTCCTGTTAAGGGTCACCACAGCGGATTATCTGTTTCCATTTCTTCCTGTCCTCTGCATCGTGCTGTGTCACACCAACCACCTGCATGTCCTCTCTCACCACATCCATAAACCTTATCTTAGGCCTTCCTCTTTTCCTGTTACCTGGTAGCTTCATCCTTAGCATCTTTTTCCCAATATACTCAGCATCTCTCCTCAGCACATGTCCAAACCAATGTAATCTTGCCTCTCTGGCTTTGTCTCCAAACCTTCCAACCTGGGCTGACCCTCTAATATACTTATTCCTAATCTTGTTCACCCTCATCATACCCAGTGCAAATTTTAACATCTTTAACACTGCCATATCCAGCTCAAACTCCTGTCTTTTTGTCAAGTGCCACTGTCTCCAACCCATATAACATAGCTGGTCTCACTACCCTCTTGTAGACCTTCCCTTTCACTCTTACTGGTACCCGTCTGTCACAGATCACTCCTGACACTCTTCTCCATCCACTTCATCCTGCCTGTACTCTCTTCTTCATCTCTCTTCCACACTCACCATTACTCTGAACAATTGATCCCAAGTATTTAAACTCATTCACCTTCACCACCTCTACTCCTTGCATCCTCACCATTCCTCTATCCTCCCTCTCATTCACACACATATATTCTTAGTCCTGCTGACCTTCATTCCTCTTCTCTCCAGAGCATATCTTCATCTCTCCAGGGTCTCCGCCACCTGTTCCCTACTCTCACTAGAGATTACAATGTCATCTGCAAACATCATAGTCCACAGGGAGTCCTGTCTGTTCTCGTCTGTCAACCTGTCCATCACCATTGCAAATAATAAAGGACTCTTCATTACATTCCCAAAAATATGTTCCCAATTACTTCCTTCTTCCCTATCACACCTCCAACATTTGCAATCTACTTGAGGAAAAATCCTTTGGAGTCTGCTTGGGATAAAAGAATACATATGCAAACAATTGCAGACAAGCAAAGATCCTAAATCTTCCAGACGTTGTTGTATATTTGGAATCATACATATCACCTACCATTGTTTCTGTGTGAAATGCTTATCCAGTCTCTCTTTCCAATCCTTTCTAGCCTCCTCTAATTGATTCATAGGATTATCATACACATTTTATTTGCCTTACTAATTATCCCGTTTTTAACAGCAGCATCTGTTCTGGAGTCTACTAAAAACTCTACCAGTGCTGTTCTTTCACTTAGGATCCCCCTGTTCCTTTCTCTTTGCCTATACTCTGATATCAGTCCTTGACAGGTAAGGCAATCTCTGTCCTGCAGTTCAAATTAATTCTTGGTCTCTTCCCATTCTATTACCTTTCCCTCTCTAATTATTTACTCACAATATCTTGGCTCCTTTGCCAGTTTTCTCCACTAAATTCCAACCCCCTTTGCCTATTCTCTGTTCTCTTAATTGCATGCATCCCTATAGGCAGAATCTCTGTTCTCCATTCTCGTGTTGGCATAGTTCTTAGAATACTTTCTACTACTTTATAAATATAATATTCTGTAAATTTTGCATGGTTATTGTTTTTCTCTTTAAGGATCTTTATCCAAAATCCCAGTCTCTTTTTATTTCCTGAGCCTCACCTTGTTTCATCATCATCCCTTTTCAGTTTGAATTATAGACTTCTGCTTGTGCTATGTATAGGAGCTTTGAAATACCTCTTCAAATCAGGTAATCCCAAACCACCTTGTTTTATTCCCAGATAAAATCCTTCACCTTCTTATTAATTGCTGTCCACAACTTCTCTGGTTGATAGAAATATCCTTGACTTGTACAAAACTAAAGGGACTAAAAACATTTTCACTACTTGTATCCTGCTATACATACCCATAAAACAGAGCTTCCAATTTCTCAGTTTAGGTATAATCTTTTGTTTAGTCTCTTCCCACATATCCTTAGCCTCTCCTCATATATTGTTAGCTGCCATAACAAAATCCTTTTTAATTCATACTCTTAAGCACTTCATTTTATCATATCTCCATACATATGGGTATTGCAGAACCAGTTTGTGTGTTGGTACATAGTTTAGAGCTATTACCTTTGTTTCATCTTCATTCATTTTTTTATCCTGAAAAGACGTAAAGCTGTATCAGAATGTTCAATAACAGTGAAATGTCCTTTTCTATTTTTATCAGGTACAAAATAATATCATCTGCAAATAAAACCAACTTTTCTTGATTACCATACCAATTATGTTCTTAAATTTCAGAGTCTCTTATTTTCTTTGCCAATAGTTCCAAGCATAAAGCAAATAACAAAAGGAGAATACCTCTGCATGGTTCCTCTGCTGAAACAGAACGTAACAGAGAGGAACCCACCTCCCACTTTAAGTTTTGCCTCTGTTCCCTCATACTGCATATCCTCATAATCAGCCTTATAATTTTATCAGGGAGTGCAAATGCTTCCATTGCCCTACTCATAAAATCCTCTGTCAAATTCTTTCTCTGCAGCAAGACCCACCAACAAAAGTGGCATTTTCTTATATTCTGCTTCCCTCTTCCAGATCTTTATCACCTTCTTCCCTTCTAGCTTACAAACTTCCACAGGAATACCACATATTCAGGGGGACTTTCCTGTTGATTTTTTTATCTCATCTCCTCCTATGCTAACAATTAGTAATTGAGCCTCATCTACCTCTAGCCTTGGCATATTTAATTCTTCCATAAACATTTCCATTTATACCTTTTCTTGATCTCCACATTTCTCTGTTTTATACAGACTTTCATAAAATGTCCAAAATATTTCTAATACCTCTACAGGATCTCTGTTTGTTTTCCTTATTATAAACTCCACAAGTATGGCAACAATCATTTCTAATTTCTGTTGCCTGAGCCATTGTGCTAAACGCTTTTGTGCTCTGGCATTATTATCAAAAAGCACTTGCTTAACAGTAATCTTTCTAAATTCATGCATGTTATTAAGGTAGCCTCTTATTTTCTCTTTAGCACTCTCCAGTTACACCTCTTCTTGTTCTGTGAGATTCCCCTTTTCTACAGTACTTTAACCTTTGTCAGTTCTTCTAAATTATTCCTGTTTCTTCTTAACCATATCTCTTTTTCTTTTACTTCCACACTATTTTAAACTCCACTTTCATTTTATGCCATTCCCTGCATATATTTTCTGAAGAAATTTCTGTCTTCCCTAATAACTCCCGAATAATTTCCTCTACCCATTCCTTTAATTCCTCTCTCTTTAACAAATAGGTGGATAAATGCCAGTGTCTTGTTTTTATTTCATTACCCTGCTTCTTTATTTTAGTCACTATTGGTGCGTGATCTGAAATAGTTATTGGTTGAGTAACAAAACTTTCAATTAAATCTACGTTCCTGTGAAATATAATTTCTGTGTAGGCTAGCCAGGTTTATTGTGAACAAAATGCAAATTCACACCAAGTTATTTTATAACTGTAACTCTCTGGGAATTATTTATTTGGCTCAATGTTCTCAGTGTCCCTGTTTTTATCTTGGGAAGACCCAAAGAAAATTCAGAGAAAGAACATATGAACATGTCTTGGACATTAAGAAAGGGAATCTTAGAAATGTCCTGGCCAAGCATGTGTTAGACCACCCTGAGCAGCTTTGGTTTTCTTGGGTTGGATATACTTAGAAAACAATAAAAGAGGGGGCCCTTGGAATGACCTCATTGAATTAAGGGAACTCAAGTGGCAGATTAGGCTAAATGCATATAACTACCCTGGCCTAAATGAGAATGTGTCTATTTCCAGTGTTTTCAAATTGCATTCTTATTCTATATAGCATATATGGTATTTATTGTGTGATTATATGAACATTTTTTTTAATTTGGCACAGTTATGTATTGCTTATATAATTATGTTTTGTTCAGCTTTGATTGGCTAAGTTGGTCGTGTGTTTACGTGTGGGAGGGATATTTAAACAGTGTTACTTTACTTGTCAAGTGTTTCTGAAGAAGTCTGTGATACGTTTAGACGAAAACACTAAAACAATAAACCTCTGAGTCTCTTAGTTGCTTCTGTGGTCATCTGTTCCCTACAAGTTTAGCAAAGTCAAAAAAGTCCAATATTTCCAGATTTTCATATTCTGCCATATTTCACAAAAATGTAATTGATGCTTTGTAATCTGACATTTAATCATTAGTTTCTGAGTTGCTGGTTTTCTTTTTGCTGATCTCCACATCACAAATCCAGTCATTCATTCATTTTCAGTGTACTCCTGGTTCTTCTAGTCAAACCCTGTGTTTTTTTCTCTCTCTCAATCATTTTATTATCAGACAAATAATAAGCAGAATCCCCTTCTGTTTGATAGTTCACTTTTTGTTGGACACACATTTGTATTTCCTCTTTAGCATATTCTACATAAAAAATTACTTTAACCCTTCAAGAAAAAAATATTCTGAAGATAGCTGGATAGAACAGATTGAACCTCACACCTGCTTCTCAACATTCTCTGATTTCTGAAATAAATTTACTCCTTTTCTGCTTGGTGTACAGTGAATAATAATTTTCTACAAACACTTTAGTCTTTCCCACTTTTAGTACTTTGTCCTTCTGCCATAGTTTTGTCAAAATCAACTCTTTCTGCTGGTAGGATTGCCTCCTCACTATTAAAGGACCTGGCTGCTTTGTCATGGCCAGGTTTGGAGTATAAGCACAATGTGTCCTTTCAATTAACAACTTTTGCTGTGGAATACTAGCCCAGTTGCTTATTTGTGCTTTCATAAAATTAACACTGTCTGTTCCTTCCAGTTTCCTTGGTATAGCAGAACATCTCAGGTTTTTCCTATTTACTCTGTCCTCTAATTATACCATTTTTTGAGTAATCTCTTTTTGAGCAGTCTCATAGCCAGCCTTTTCGTCATTTCATCCTCTGATTTTTGCAGTTTTATCAGCTGAGCTGAATACTTCTTCAAAGCTTCTTCCATCTTTTTCCAATCTTTTGTTATTTGAGTTGATATACTCCTTCAGTATTTATTTCAATCAGCTGTGAGCACATTTGACTAATATTTCCACTATATTACTGGAAGCTATGTCTTGCACCAAAACTGGAGCTGGAACTGCTTTTTGCTGAACAGCTGCAGGATTCTCCCCAGTCAGTGTTTTCTCTTCATCTTTTGTGAATGATTTTCTTTCAGGTTCTCCAAATTTCTTCTTTGTTGGCATCAGGGCAGTGCACTTACTAGCCAGTAACTGAAAATTTCCCCAAAAGACAAATTTACTTGCTCTGAGTTTCTGTTTTCACAGTGGGAGGGATGAAATAAAACTGTTAATCAGTGTGCAGCAATGTTGGAAGTCTGGTATCAGTGATCATTTTGAGTTTATAATCAGCTTTGTGTTTTCCTACTCCTGCTTTAAGTACAGTGCTAACATGTTTTACTGCCTTCTTAAGCTGAGAGTATGCAGCTGCCTCTTACAGCTTAATTTTTCCTTCCTTTTGTTGAAAAGTTTAATTAGATGACTGCTCTAATATAAAGGTTTCTTCTTAAATTTTCTTGAGTATTTTGTGTGGGCAGATACTCTTTCTCTATACAACTATTTAGATGTGAGCAGAATTCAAATGAAAATACTTTGATACTATCTATAGGGACAGTGTGGGTGTTAATGAAAATTATCTGGGTCACTAACTAGCTGCAGAAGATTTTTTTGAGAAGTTCCTGAATATAGATGTATTTATTTGGGGGTACCGCCCATTTTATTAGTAAACATCATCAATTTGTGGTCTGATTTGATGATGAACGATGATACCTGTGGAACTGTACAAGAGGGACAATATTGGTAAGGACGAGATATAGTGTATTATGTCCCCTAGTAATGATGTTTGCTAGGTATTCTAGGTAGTCAAATAAGAGTTATGTATGCTTCCATTTGTAATGTGAGTGAGTCAGTTTATTGCAGGGTAATTGAAGTCACCTAGAATAATTGTTAGGATTCATGGATATACTGGTTATGGCATTATGATCACTATCATAATCTGTGGGGAACAATGAAGGTGATCTATAGCTGTCTATGAAGTGAAAAATTATTTTGTTCATGGTAACTTGAGTTTCCAAAATTTCAAAATTAAGGTTACAACAAATCTGTCTTGACACGAGGGGGCCACTAAAAAATACAGATATTCTCATGTAGTTGTCCATGAGTCATATGCATGATAGATGATAAACTCATGGACGGAGTGCACACATTGAAACTAAGTCTCAGCTACTATATATAGTTAGTGCAAAAATTAAGGCTGTGAATTATTAATGATCTACTTCCTGTGTGTGTGTTTGATTCCCTCAGCCTGCTGTGAGACTCTGTGCAAGTAACTTAACCAGACAGTGCTCTGAGGCAATTGCGAATTTGGGCTGGGCTCCTCACTGGTCTGCTGGACCTCATGCCTGGTAATTATTTATGGACCTGTGTATGTGCTTGAGTTGAGGGAGAGCCTCAAGCTCAGGTATCTTTTTTGTTAAGACTCCTGGAAGTGATTAAAGCCACCTTAATGTGTTCCAAATTGGAATATGCAAGATGGGAATGCTGATTAAATGGACTTTGCCTAAAAAAGGGACTGTATGTGCAGCAAATACTTTATCCAGGATGCAAACATGCTGGTATAAAAGGGGGTACAGATCCTTCTTTGCAAAGCAGGAGGATCTGTCAGCCATTTCATCCCAAACCGACACATACTGGATTCCCGGAATGGCACCAGCTACAAAGCCAATTACTGAAGTCAGCTTTCTTGTTTTTGCATTTTGGCATCATTTTAGGTGATGGCATCATATACTCCTACATTTCCCCTTGGGTGGAGCACCTAAGGTCATTTATCAGAATGTGGACCACCACCACCACTACCAGACCATAGTTATATTTGTCAGAGTGGTAGAATCTAAGAGATCTCACAACATCCTGTATTCTGAATCTGAAGTGCTTGTGGCACACCCTTGGACTCACCAAAATATGTGTGGCAGCTGATGAAGCACTGGTGTAGCCTGGTGGCTGAAATTTCTTAGTTCTAATTCTAGGAAGCTTGAGGACTGGCTTCTTAACCACTTTGGTGGAAGTGCAGCTTTGCTGGCATTTTGTGCTATGGTACTAGTATGCATGTGTGTTGCTTACTGGGAGTGCAATGCTGAAACAGAGGCTCCAGATTCATTAAGTACCACTAAGGCTATTGTCTTTCCTAACTGAGAGATGTTGTGGGCAATGGGGCAATACATTTTTTTCAGTAAGCATATATTTATCAATCTGGCTACAGAAGGGTTAAGAGTTGATTATTACTCCATATATATGGTCTTAATAGCTTTGAACAGGAGTTACATTACCTAGGCCTAGTCATCAGGTAGCACAGTATCACACAACTCAAACAGAAACTGGACTTAGTTGCATAATAGACCTCACTAAACAGCAGTGAAACTAGACTAGTTTTCTAGTAGTTGAACTTGCTGGAGTGTGTCTCTCTGTAAGCAAGATCATCCAGTAGAATTAGTGTAGTACACTACAGCAGGTAGTGATGGGAGAATAACAGTTATTTGAATGGAGCTGTAAAGAAGGAACATCTTATTTGAACAGTGCTATGATGAGTGAAAATGTAATGCAATATTTGTCTATGCATGGATGGGATTGCACAGTAAACTGGTTTAGGTCACTTGGAAGGGAATTTCTGAAAGGTGCTCACTAGTTACTGTACAGTGCAGACCATTTTGATGCTGTGTGCTGCACAACATTGTGCAAATCTACTCAGATAAGGCCAGAGTTGCATGATGCAGCAGTAATTACTGCAAGATAAAGACAACCAACGTCAAACAGAAACTCTCAGTACTAGCTCACTTCCAGGAAAAAAATAGCTCAGAGCATGGCAAATGTCTCTTCTTTCACAAGGGAAAAATTGCTAAACAGTTGTAAACTGGCAGGTAACAAATGTCCCAACATTAGTTAAAAATAAGAAATTTCCCTTGTGTTGGAGGGATCAAATCTGTAGTCACTTCCAGTGAGTCAGTCTCTTAGGTGGGCAATTTTGTGCAGCTCAGCACAAACAAGGGCAAAGAAGTGTCATGCATTAGAAATTATAGCAAAGCAGCATCTCTTTTTGCCAGCTCTATCAAGTATTCAAGATGCTAATCAAATTTGAGTTTCCAGGCTTGTTTTTAGGGTTTTATGTAAGCCGCGGTGGTGCAGCGGTAGTGTTGTCGCCTCACAGCAAGAGGTTCTCCTGTTCGATTTTTGGCTAGAGCACCTTCTATGTGGAGTCTGCATGTCCTCCCCGCGGTCGAGTGGTGTTTGAAAGACATGCGTGAATGGGTGTGCCTTCATTGAAGGTTGGTCGTTGAGCTGGCACCTCTGCACCGTAAAAAAAAAATCTACTGCCAATCATTAGCAGACCAGAGTTCCGCTGTGGCGAGCCCTAACCGGGAAAAGCCGAAAGAAGAAGAACAACATCCTTCAATGTCAATGGAGCTGGCCCATGTCCTTTTTCTATACTAAGTGGAATATCATTACTGATCAGATTATGCGCCAACATAAGATTGAATGAATGAAGAAATGAATAAACATATAGTTTAAATTTCTACTGTTTTATACTTAATCTCGCTAAAAACTCTTAATTGGCTCTCAGTTACCAAAGATCTATTAACCTGCTAGGCTCCCTCATTTATAAGAACAGATATTGCGCTCCTCTGAAAAGACAACTTCCTCTCAGGGAACAAGTAAAGTCACTTGAGGAGTAGTCAAGTTGACACCTTCCCCCTTATGACACCCACCTTCAAAACTCTGACAGGTAAATGGACCTTCTCTATAGCTGGCCCTGCCCCTGCCCCGTGGAACAAATTACCAACCGATGAAAAGAGTTCAAGAAAAATCTAGCTCATTTACCTCCAGAAAGTGGCTATCTGCACCTGCTTTGTAGACAATAGTTAACTACTTAACTGAGTTGATGTTGGCTATTGAAAAACTACTGCTGATATTGTTTAATTCCATCATATATTGTTCTCTATATATTTTGTTCAATGGCTTCACTTTCTCCCTTCACTATTTATTTTCATTGTATATAGTATATATTGTTCTCTCTATATTTATTTGTTTGCTCAGTGCTCTGCCTGCTTGTGTAAAATTCCTTTATTGACACATTGTCTGATTTACTGTACTTGATAACTTTACTATTGTTTGATTGTACTGTACTGTTGTTTTGATTGTACCTGCCTCTCTGCCGGGATCATGGCTGAAAAGGGTCTTTAGACCAGCCCACCCACCCATTTATCAAATAGAAAATAAATAAATAAATAAAAGCATGGTCCTCATCCATAAATTGACCCAGTTTGGGTCTATCTGGTAACATTCCTCTTTTACTACTAATAATTTTCCTTATTTCATAATTATGAAGGGAAAATCTAATATAATGGATTTTGATGCCCATTTGATTTCTACATGTGCTGAGACGTGTTAGCAGTATTAATGATAGGGGGATTTGTTATGATTAATCATGTGTTGGTAAGTCAACATGCGATTAATCTAAACAAAAATATCTACATTCTTGGTAGGTCACAGCCTCAAAACAGTGACATACATGAAGTCACACAGTACACAGAAAAAAAATTGCAGAGGGTGAAATCCCCCCTCATCTCTATCTCTAAGGATACCTACTCATAGGTTGCATAAACTCAGAAAAGAGAAACCAGGTGGAAAACTAAAGTAAAAATTCTCCTTCTCCCTCTTCTTCAGCTTCATAATGCAGTCAGCGCATGACCTAGACAGTCATAATTTAGGGAAGTGTCAGCTAAAGAAAAGTTGTGACCTTCCTGCTTCAGTGTTCCAGGACTCACTACTCCAGGGTACAATCATGCATATATTTTCCATAGTGAAGAAATAATGGGGATGCTTTCCTGTTCTATCTTATAGAATTTCCTGTATATATTTATTACTGAGTCCTTTTATCCACTCTCCTTGAATTTGTTTTTCATTTCAAACAATTCCTCTGTTAAGAGGCTGTATCTGTTGTCATTCATGAGACTTTTACTAATTGTGAATTTATTCCATAATGTATAATGAAAATGGTCTGTTGACTAATTTAGTTGTATATTTAGGAATGGCTAAACTCAGATCATATGTGAAGTTACAGCCTGTTCTTAAGAGTTTTACATGCTAAGGGCCATGTTTAGAATCAGGGCAGCAAAACCACGACACTGGACATAATGCCTCAGTTTTGTACAGCTCAGGTTTATTCTTTGAAGTGCTTTTGTGCTACCAGAATACAATGAATGTTATTATATGAACTTCCACTGAAGAAAGATAATGCAGTTGTATGAGATGCTTACCATAACAGTAGGTCTTCAAAGAAGAGACATTTGCAGTGCTGTGCATATAGCCTATTATTCGGGTTCCTATCAGTAGACCGAAGACGCATTTTGTCGAATGCATCTTGGTCGAACTTCAAATGTCGAAAACATAAAATGCCGAAGCGGCATATAAGCAGATTCTTTTCTTGGAAAAGAAGTTGCTTGGTCACTTCCGTCACTTTGCTGTTTTCGGCACTGTAGTGCGATCTCAGAGTTGGTATATTTAAGTAGAGGGTGTGTGTGTGTGTGTGTGTGTGTGGGGGGGCACAGTGTGGGAACAGCAATTTTTTTTTCCTGGGAAAAAAATTGCTGTTCTGGTAGTTCTATGTGTTGTGAATTTGAACTTTTGAGTTCGATATAACGTTCTGTCATTTGATTGTTCATTGTTATAATATAGACCGTATTATTTCCTACTTTAGATTTATATTTCAGTGGTTATACTTACTTATAGCTGCCAGCTATTTCTTAGCTGCAGTTAGAGTGTGTCCACAGAATTATATTTATTAGTTTTATACTGCCTGGTTGTCATTTCTTACAAGTTTCTCAGTAAAGAATGTAGATGAAAGTTCACATGGTCAGGAGAGGCTGACATACAGCAAACAGTACATTTAAAGACTCTCCTGGAAATTCCTTATAGATGGGTAGATATGGGCAGTCTTAGCTGACCATGCAAAGAAGTGTGTAGGAAAAGCATGACCGATACAGTGATTCAACAAGGCAAATTAGGAGGACTAAATGTTGATGGGATGAGCAGGATGATTCTATGCATCCAGTGTAGGTGGGTAGTTAGATTAACTTTGAGTTACTCTGTAGGCCAGGAGACCACACAGGAGGGGATGAGCATAAGCTTCAGCCAAATGGCATTGATCCAGATCAGGACGCAGGAGGGGGAAGTAGGATGAGCAATATTAGCTAGTTGGTGGGTCCACTATAATGGTTCTGCCTGGTGACATGTGAAGACAGGACTGGATTATATTAGCAACCTAAAATGCTGTGGATGTTCTCACTCAACTAAGAGGAAAAATATTGGCTGAATATATTGGGGGAAGGGTTAGGGTAACAGGTAATTTTATTGCAAAAACAAAACTAAAAAGTGAAGGATCAAGGAAGTTGCTGGCTCAAGATTATCCAGAGATACTGGTAGAGGACAAAACAGGTAGGCAGAAAATAGGGGAAGCTATTCTATTCCATACAGGTCTTAATGAGATGACAGAGGAGATAAAAGAAAGTGGCAAAAGTAAGTAGATTATTTGGTTAGGCAGGATCATAAAGGTTAGATGGAAACTAGGGAATCCATGTGGCCCTAAAATTTTCTTTTCTCACTTGCTTCCACACATGGTAATAATTTGGTGGCTGCAGGGTACTGGAACTGTGGTTGGAGGATTCAGTATCACTGATAATCCAGACTTGGATAAACTTTTCAGAATGAAGGAATATCATGGGAGGAAAAGAAAGGTCCTAAAAGAAAACAATCTAGAAAGAAAGGTGGTAGAGATCCGTGGAGAAAGATGCATGGTAATAGAAGAGAATATCTACTTACCAGGGATGGGACCTTATAGTAGTAAACTATTTTTGGGACAGTGAAGTGTTCTGGATAGAGCAAGGCTGGTTGTGATTATAAGCAGATGTTTTGGTGACGTGATGATGTTGTGGTGATGCTAAATTGTGAAACCGAGGAAGGTAGAAAGATCGAGAGATGGAAATGGGCCTGTTAGAAATGAGGGGCAAGTAACAGGTAAGCAAAGCTTTGGGAGCTTGTTGAAAAGTACTACTTGAGGAGGTAAGGAAGGAGATAAGGTCAGTTTGAGAAAGAGACTGATGAGGAAGGAAAAGACAAGGAGGGATTTAGAAAAAGCAGTATAGGTCATGGCCAGTCACCTGCTCGAGACCGACTGCAGTCATTCACATAGGACGGAACAGAAGTAAGAGAACATGCGAGAGAAAAACAGTTTGAAATGAAAAAAAAAAACAGGGTATTGTTATAGTTAAAAACAGAAACAACTGTACTTCCTGGTCTGTATTGGCTTATGTCTCTGCCTGCATCCTTGAGTATTCCCCTTCAGATTTATGGTCACTTTTCATGTCTAGACTTTTGTAGCTACATGCTGCATTAAGTTGGCATCATTACCAGGCTGGATCTATCTAAAAATCCTGTTACCTCAAGCTCTTTGTCTAAATCCCACTTTTCAAATCTAATATGCCAAACAGCAGAAAAAAAATTGGATGAAGAGGTTACATTTCCTAGTGTTATGTTTGCTATGTTTGTTTATTGTGGTCTGACTAAAAATATTTGACATTAGGGACATACCTCTCAACTATCCAGATTTCGGCAGAATGTCCCTATTTTTGCCTCATGTTTTTGGCCTGTTTCTCATAAACTTGTCAAACCAAAAGAAATAGACAAACTGAGGAAAAACAAGAAAATCAATGGACAAAGTACACTCCAAGCAATATCAAAAGTAATGATACTGTAGTTTAATAAAGTAAGGTTAGTGCTTTCATGCAGGTCAGTACCTGCACTTCTTCAGACAAAAAAACACATTGACAAAATCAGTTAAATAACTTCTCTCAACAAATAACCACACCTACCAGGAATCACATGAGCAATTAAACACACTCAAATACATTATACAACGACCCCCCCCGGTCGCCCGGACTTTATCCATTAGTATAACTCTATTTTTTTTTACAGCAACGGAGCACGCAAGATCTCCATTGCTTTTTACAACCTGTCTTGCTATGTTAAACAAGTTTAACATAGCGAGACAGCTTTTAAAAAAAGCAACTGAGCATCTCCATTGCTTTTTTTAAAGCTGTCTCGCTATGTTAAACCCATTTAACATAGCGAGACACTAAAAAGCAACGGAGATCTTGCTCCGTTTTTTCAAAACTGTCTCGCTATGTTAAATGGGTTTAACCTAGTGAGACAGCTTTAAAAAAAGCAATGGAGATTCTCCGCTGCATATTTTAAAGCTGTCTCGCTATGTTAAACTTGTTTAACATAGCGAGACAGGTTGTAAAAAGCAACATAAATCTTGCTTTCTCCGTTGCTTTTGCCCACAGCTCTGATGTACTGCATAAGTATATGCATGCGCAGTACATCAGAACTGTCTCAGAATACCAGACAGCTGCAGAAGGGCAGCAAGGAGGCATTATACAATGCCATTATTTAAGAAAAGTATTTTTTTTCCCTTAAATAATGTCATTGTATAATAGCAATAACCCACTTCTGGGTGTGGGTAATGCTGGATTTACCCACGGTTAGCTTTGTTTGGCCACTCGGGCTTCGCCCTTGTGACCAAACCACACCAACTGTGAGTAAATCCAGCACCCCCACACCCAGGTGTGGGCTACTGCTATATTAACCCATGAGTAAACACAAAAAATGTTCTATTTAAAAATCCATTTAAAAACTGGTATGAGTGGTGAAGTGTTAACAGGAATTTCACTAAAACCAAGCCTAAAATCTATTATAAATGTATGCATGTCCTACAAAAAGTAATGGTTAGAAACATGCTCTATCAAAATAATAAATATAGTGTTACACACATTTATATGAGTATATTTAAAAATGATAAGCCAATGGAAACACATAAAAAGTTTATACATAAATAAATATACACACAAATAACAAAAGGACTCATCTCATTAAACTCCCTAGTTTTAAAATGCAGGCAGTGGAGCACACATCATTGATGTCCGGATATCTAAAGGCATCACATCGAAGTTGCCATAAAAGCTCACACCTTTCCAACCATAGTGGGATAGGACAACATTTGAAGTCTTGATTAGAAAGTAAAAAGTAACTAACTCAAGGGTAAAGGGCATGTTTCAGTGTGAGGCTTGCCCTTATTGCAGGTTTATCAACACTGGTTGTTCCTTTATGGTTAGGAATCACAATGTTTCATCTACTGGAAAGGTTCAATTGTAATTCCAGAAGTATAGTTTATTTAGCCAAGTGTAAACTATGTCCGGTCTTCTATGTTGGTAAGATGGATAAAAGACTTAGGGACAGGCTGTATGAACACATTTATGCTATCAAAAATACAACAAAATCCCAATCCATGTTAGGCAGTGCCCCTCACTGACCCTCTTCAAGAGAAATCTTGACGAGTGGATGGGAGATCATAGGTTTACCCCTGGGATCTCTTCTGTGTCCCTGCTTGACAGAGGTACAGTAAACTAACCTTAAAATGGCTACCTTCTGTGACCTACTATACAGAGGCACAGTCAACTAATCTAAAAGGGTGGTGAAAGCCAAACACACTCTGGCTAGGCTTATAAATGCCCTAAGGCAGATAGCCTAGTATCAACCTATGAACAAAAGTGGAGAGTGCACTTGCAAAACACATAACTAACCACCCGGATCATTCATTCGATTTCAGGGTTATAGGGCAGGTTAACGGATCCATTAGGGGTGGCTGGTTTGAAAGGTATGAGCTTTTATGGCAACTTCGATGTGATGCCTTTAGATATCTGGGCATCAGTGATGTGTGCTCCACTGCCTGCATTTTAAAACTAAGGAGTTTAATGAGATGAGTCTTTTTGTTATTTGTGTGTATATTTATTTATGTATAAACTTTGTATGTGTTTCCATTGGCCTATCATAGGGCTTACACATTTTTAAATATACATATATAAATGTGTGTAACACTATATTTATTATTTTGATAGAGCATGTTTTTAACCATTACTTTTTTTAGGACAATCATACATTTATAATAGATTTTAGTCTTGGTTTTAGTGAAATTCCTGCTAATACTTCACCACTCTTACCAGTTTTTAAATGGATTTTTAAATAGAACATTTTTTTGTGTTTACTCATGGGTTAATGTATTTGATTGTATTTAATTGTTTAATTGTTCATGTGATTCCAGGTAGGTGTGGTTATTTGTTGGGAGAAGGTATTTAACTGAATTTGTTAATGTGTTTTTTGTCTGAAGAAGTGCAGGCACTGACCTGCATGAAAGTGCTAACCTTACTTTATTAAACTACAGTATCATTACTTTTGATATCACTTAGAGTGTACTTTGTTCATTGCTTTTCTTGTTTTTCTCATAAACATGTGGTTTTCTGGTAAATTATTGAGGTCCGAAGTAAGAAAATAATAGAAGACATTTACGTTTCAGACTTCATATCCTTCAGAAAATTCATTCTAATGCACAACCTGTTAGTCTATCCACTTTCTAAGCTTGTAAGAGCAATATTTAAAAAGTGTCCCTATTTCTGGGCCTTTGTTCCCATTATTTATGGCTTTGTCCAGATTCCTTGGTCTAAAAAGTTAAGAGGTATGGTTAGAGACTAACTCACTGCATATTCCACAGTCTGTTGTTTTGCTTACTCTAGATGATGCGAGTGTAGATAATTGATTGATTGATTGGTAAGGTCTGGCTGCTGCAAGAGGCCTGTTGACTCCTAAGCTGTACAGGTAGAAGAAGCTCAAACATAACTGTTGTGGTAACATTTGCTACAGAAAAGCTTTCCTGTGCTGCACTGGCAGTAAAATCAGTCATAAATCCAGAAGGAGTAGTGGATGTGAAACCTAGACAATGCTGTGAAACTTTGTGACAGAGCAACTCTGGAAAAGTTGTGTGATTGGTCCTGTGTTTGCAAAGCATTAAGATTAGGTAAGGGATTCCAGTGTGTTGATATTAAGACTATTCATATCGGTGGGGTAGAGAGATTTCTGATGCTTGTTCTAAGGTCCATTTGTTTATAGATGTGCTGGTATTTGTGTGTTCTGCCTTATCTACCATACATATTTGGATTCAGTTCTGAATTGAACTGTTAGTTGAATTGAAAATTTAGAAAGTAAAATACTGCCTGCAACAATGTTATTTGTTTTTTTTTTTTTCTTTTTGGCTGGGTTATTGGTGAAGAACATGCCCTCTAAACTAGTAAATAAGAAGTAGATATATAGTTTCTGTTTTTAAATGACTGTGTACAACGATTATCACATCTAATAATGCTGGGGGGGGGGTCGGGGGCATTTTTTTGTTTACCTTTGAGTACCTTGACCATAAGTTTGTGCATTGCTCTCAAACTAAACTGTATGCTCTTTGTGGTAAATTGGGAGATGTTTTTCTAGAGAGGGATGTGCTTTCTGGATTTAGTGTGGATGTGTATAATAAGGTTTTCCATTGCCTGAGTTCAGCTCTATTCTTCGTGAACACTATGTACAACCCCCCCTCCCACACATTACTGAATCTGAGAGTGCAGTCCTTAAATGAAATCCTGATGTTCCGATGATTATGTTGATGTTACAGATTGGTCTGAAGCATTGCTGGTTTTGGGCAGTGTCTGTGGACAAAAATGCACTGCAGGCAGCTAAACATTAGAGCTACTGGAAGTGTGGCGCAAAAGTCGCTTAAGGTAAATGAGCATATCAAGTACTGTGTGTAAACCTCCATAAGTATGTATGACTGGTCACTTTTGAGCAAAATGTTAATGACATTAATGGAAATTAAAATGGGATGTTGTACTTTATTCCACGTTGCATGGTGGAAGTGGATGCTGGAGTAGTTGCCCTGTGTTTCTTGCATAATAAAGATTGCTTTGAGATCATTAAAAGTCGTACTCCCCAAGCAGTTGAAGTTGAGTGTAAGTTGATAAGAATTGGCTGACTGTAAGAAAATCATGAAAGGGATTTCTGCATTTGATTTAAGAGATGTGTGTAATGAGTGCTTAGAACAGCTGCCCTGGGTCTTATACTCAGATGACCATGTAGACTAGTATAGACAGCCAAGGGCCACAATCTCCAAAAACAGAAAGAAAGGTAGTTAGTAGAATTAGAAATGTGGGGTAGTAGCTTCATGCACCCAAAATTATGCTAGTTTGGGAGCTTCTTGAAGCAGAAGGTCTGTGAGTCTGAGATCCCTTACCAGTTTCTAAGGCATTTCAGTGATGGATGCAAGACTAGTTTGGGAATACATGGGTGGAATTAATACTGGATACTGGTCAACATTTTTGCTTTGGTACGGATATTTTAAAATTCTACTAAACAGACTTACAAGGCAAAGTGTTATTGCATCAGTGGAAATATTTGTGGAATTCACAGCAGAACATGTTGGATATATATGATCCTTTTTGTGTATAGTGGGTGGCATGGAACACAGCATTAGGTTACAAGGGACACTTGCTTGGTCTCTTTAGAGAGGCATCATTTAATGTTTGAAGTCAATAAATATGCTATAGGAAGGATGTAGGGATGCAGTTATAGAACACACACACACACATAGATACATATTTTTGTTGTTCATTTGTTATGGCATATCTTACAGATGACTAATATGAAAAGATGTCATATTTATCACTTAAGATATGTGAAAGACTAGATTTATGAGGGTGCTAAGCAGGATTATCTCCCCTTTCTTAGCTAGACAGTTGGGGCATAGATGTGCTCATATATTCTTATCTGGGTGTTTTTGGTGTACACCAGCAGATAGTGATGGCAACTGGTGGTACTTAAATGAGTGAGCTCCTAATGTTGTAGCATGAGCTACAAAATGATTCAGTCAGAAATTTTGTATGAGTGAACTTCATATGACTTTGAGTTCTATATGTACTGTAAGTACACCAGGTCTCCACGAGATTCCTTATATAAATCTTTGCCTACTAGAAATAAATAAGATCTATATGGTTTATTTTTTTAAATTTTATTCCTCATGCCTGCTTAGCGTCAGACGTTTCTGCTAATGATCTGCCCATTTCACTTGTTGCCCACTTCAGAGCCAAGAGCTGATCATGGTAAGGCTATCACCTACGCAGCCATCATGAGTTTTCTTTGATGTCCTCACTAACCCCGCACCTTGGTAATTTGATAAGCTTACCTGCAAACATGGGGCATGCTTTGCCATTCCTGAAGCATGTGCGTGCCTTCACAATGGATTTTACAACAATTGTAGACTGAGCCCTGCGGGATAGAGCTAGTCTTGCATCCCAGCCCATATATTGCATGCTATGATACACACTCCAGTGAGTGTGAGTTTTGTCAGTGGCTCCAATAACTTTTCTTCACCATAGATGGATAAGCCAACATCCACCACTCACTGCCCCCCCCCCCCCAAGGCCCGCTCCTGCAGTACTTGAATTGCTAGTAAGACTGCTGAACTTTTTAAACTGTCTGTACGCCAGTGTAGCAAGGCAAAGGATGTTAACTCTGCTGTGCTTAGATTCATCTAGAAAGGGCATAATAATGAAGTGATGGCAAACTTGTGTCTCATCAAGCCTCAGCACACAACATTTTAAGCTGACTAGTCACATGCTCCAAAATAGACTGTGGTGCATGTTGCCTGCAAGTTTCTGGAGGAGCAAGTCTGAGAGACCTACAGGATACAACAGTAAATCTCAGTCTGATATTTAATACAAAACATTTGAAATATGGATTGTGGCAGGAGGAGTGCAGGTGCTATATGACAATATATCTTATGATATCTTGCAAGGTATTCTGGTTATATATAACTTTATTTAGGTGATTAATTCCTGAATTTTGTCTATTTGTTCTGTGACATGGTACCTAATATTGATGGTTTGGCAGAAAGGATCCCAGACAGTTGTGGCATTACGTAAGCAGGAATGACCATCAAGTGTCGGCCATTTCTGTAGTTACAGTGTTTCTTGAAACTGATATGGTTGCCTTGCATAGGGAGATTCTATAGAATGATCTGAATGTACCCAGTATATGGTTTAAGTGAATGACTTTTTTTTTTTTTTTCAAACTGTGAGTGAAGCAGATGCAATACACTGTTGGAATTTTGCAGTGCTGGTTTGGGTAGTCTTGACCCCTTTGGTGAACTCCTACAGTGAACTAGCATTTTTACAGAATATTCAGTTTGGGTCTGTAGAGTCTGAGATGCTAAGTTTGCAGATGGTCATAGGGTTAGATGGGATGACCAATTAGGTAGTGCATGTTGATAAAATGAAGCAAGTGAAGATAGAATGGAAACAGACTAATTTTAAGAAGAAAATTTGGCTACTGCAAACTTTTATTTTC